>NW_024425675.1:17883928-18229263 GCF_017311325.1 Ursus maritimus
CCGCCCCGTTAATCCTCATATCCTTGTGATAGAGGTTTCATTATTATTGATAGTCTCTTTTCTCAAGTGGGGAAACTGAGGCACAGAGCACTTTGTCTTTTGACTTGTCTCAGGTCATGCAGCTAGCAAGTGGCTGAGCTAGGAGTTGAACCCATGTATTCTGGCTCCAACATCCACATTTTTTTTCTTTTTTTCTTTTTTTGGCTGTAATACATTGCTTTTAAGTGTTAGTGCATTTTGGGACCCTACTGTGCTGGAGATTTTAACGTTAGTTACATTAGGAGCCACGAAACTACATTTTTCTCATCTCCCTCTAATGCTCTTCAACATGTTTATAAATCATCTCTCCTATGCATGTATTTATTGTTTATATTAAATTCTCAGGCATTGTCTCAAACACCAACCCTGATTTAAAGTCTCCAAATAGTGATCTCTTCTTTTTGCTTTGTTCTCTTGTGGTTACTGGAAGTAACAGCCTGTGCCATGTCACGCTCCTTCTGCTTGTCCTGATCTCTTTCAGGCCGCTACTGTGGCACCTCCATGCCCCATCCCATCACTTCCTTCAGCAGTGCTCTGACGCTGAGGTTCGTCTCTGATTCCACATTGAATTCCGAAGGTTTCCATGCTACGTTTGCTGCTTCATCGTCAGGTAAGATAAGGTAGCAAATGGCGCTACTAGGTTAAGGGAAACGTGGTAGACATCCTTGGTTGGTTATTTGGGACTGTTCTACCTTCAGAATCGGGAGCTAGTTTCCTGAGATCACCTCCATGACTAACCTTACTGTGTTCCAATTTAGATTCACCTGCTTGTTATAAATTCTAATAGTAGTCAACGGTGTACCACATCTTCCTTGTCCCTTCATCTACTGACGGACGCTTGGGGTATTTCCATACCTTGGCTACTGTGACTCATGCTGCTAACAGTGAGCTCTGGGAAGAGGGAGAATTGGTTGGGATGACCTTGGAACAATCAGTGGTCTTCTTCATGGCACGTCTGTTAAGGCAACCCCTGACTGACAGTGTCCATTGGCATCTCTTATGAACGGACAGCTGCTATTCTCCCATCTCCCTGGGCTCCCCACTGGGCTCAGGCGGGTCCGGGTGTTGTCACTGATGGCAGGATGGATGGTGGCATGTAGGCAGGAGGGGATAGAGGAGCCACCCAGTGCTGGCTTGGCCAGCCAGGGGTGTGCTCTTGGTCAGCTGCCGGCTTTCTTGTCATTAGCAGTTAAAAGCACAAGACACCTAAAAGATTTGTGTGTGCATTTCAGTGTTCTCTTGAGAGGGAAAAGCTGGAATACTGCCTTCTGTTCAAGGCCAGTGTTGAAAATCATCCTGGGCAGAAATACTGAGCGGTTTTGGGATTAAAATATGTCTTTTATTACATAAAGTTACAGTTCACAGTGAGAAAAGGCTTTGGAAGAGAAACTGCCGAGGTTCCTTCTGATCTACCATGTCCTGTGGCTTACAGTTTTCAGTCTTCAGAATCTTTTCCTTATGATATATGACATGGATTTTTTTTTTTTTATTGGAATAGGAAATAGGATATCCTTTGATGCTGCTAACAGCTCCTCTCTGTTCTTTCTCCTTCATCTTACGGTATCTTGCATTCGATCTCTGCTCTGACACTCACTTTGTTTCTCTTTTCTTCCAGCTTGTGGTGGAACCTTCCACATGGCTGAAGGCATCTTCAACAGCCCTGGCTACCCGGAAGTTTATCCCTCTAATGTGGAGTGTGTCTGGAACATTGTCAGTTCCCCTGGCAACCGGCTCCAGCTGTCTTTTATGTAAATCCTTTTTTTTTTTTTTATAGTGTATTGTTTTAGTGTGAATGAGTCTGCAGGAAGGAAGCACGGTTACTAATAGAATGGACAACTAACAGCATGTGTGTCCAAGCAACTGTTAGAGAACATGGTGGGAACTTTAGGAAGTCTGTTTCCAAATTTCCTCTGTTTAGTCATAGTTTGGGTTATAAATGGCATTAAAATTTTCTTGAGAATGATTCTAGAGCCCTGCTTAACATTATGAGAAAGATATGCCTATGCTACTGGTGCATTAATTTGTGGAATGTTTATTTTCAGAGAACAGTAAATGTATCTTCTTTTGAATTAGACACATTTAGAGTCTTCCAGAGAAATACTAACATTCTTTCTTCCAGCAGAAATCCCCATCACCATGAAGCCTTCCTTTCCCTGTATACCATAGCCCTACCCCAGTCCACCTTACCATCTACTTCCAGAAAAATGCTTTTGGAAGTTTTTAGGAACTTAGTGGTTGGTATGTAAAATCACTTGTATGTTCCTAATTGAACTGTAAGACTTTGAATATGGACTGTGGTTATGGACTTAATAGTAGAATCCTGCCAAATTCAGCGTGGTCTTAGATTAAATTAAACAACAATAATGTGTTTTTCGAGAAGTAGTTAGTGAAAAGCACAGGATAAGTGACATGAGAATTTTTCATCAGTAGAGAGGTTACCTGTGATATACTGTACTGGTAGGAGACACTTAAATATGGAGCGAAATAATTTTGGCACTTAAATTGCCATTTTAAATTAAAGGTTACTTATTATATCATATCACATATTATTGAGCATCATTTTGGATTCTAATTCCATTTTTGAAAAAATAGAATAAATAACTTGTAACCATTGAGAGGATTATTTTGAGGACACTGGCCTGTTTAGTCAAAAAAAAAAAAATCTTGCTCCTTCTCTGAGACATGCCATTCTATGCGTCAAGAAAGGATTTTATTTTTATTTATTTATTTAAGAAGGGATTTTAAAAATGAAAGAACAGTCCCATTCATGGACCACGTTCAAACATCTGCAGTTGCTTTCTTTCAGCCCATCAATCAGACAGTGCTTCTTCAGGGTACAAGTGGCATTGTGTTAACACAAAGACACCCTCTGAGTGCCTGAGAGGCAAAGCGAGGTTAAGCTGCCACATGGAAAAGAAGTTTCTGTTTGCCTTTGTCTTTACTAAAAGCTCAAAGTTCTATAGGGGAAGAAATCTATGTATGTAAGTTTTACCTGATATATGTCTTCCTTTATCCAACAAGTATTTTTAAGCCCCTACTGTGTGCTCACATAGTCAGCACATGTGACTCCCAGGCCAGAGGCTCTCTATATAATGATGAATAAAACAGGATTATTGTTCTTATGATAGAGTCCAAAGTCCTTCACGTGGCTTACTAGGCCTCATAATTGCCAAATAACAAGGCTTCTTTCCTGGTCTTTTTCCTTTTAGTCTCCACCACATTCACACTGTTGACAATCTGACGTTCAGTGGGGACAGGAACCGGGCCAGGTGCAGGGAATGTTTAAGACAGACATCCCATTTCTTGATGAGTTACTAATAAATTAATGCCAAGAAGCTATTTATTTAAAACCTAAAGAGATTCATTCCATCTATACAGGATAATCATATACATATAAGGCCACCATTAGAGTTTAGGATATCAAATGTAAAATGTATAGCACAAGGGTGATGCATACCAGATGGTCAGTGAATGTGAAATTATCTCACTCTGCCATTTCTAAAATACCTTGTGTGGCAGTTCACGGTTAAATCCAAATGGATGATGCTGAGCTCTGTCTAGAAGATAGGAAATAAGCACAAAAAGCTCATTTTATTCATTTTACTGCTTAATGGAGACTAAATCCTAATTATCATATAGACAAATCTTAATGACTCAGCTTTTTCCTTGCTTGTTCATAAGAAGTTAATTTTAATTATTTTCTGTTACTTGCTTGAGTTTCATTTTTAAAACAAATTTTGTAGAATGCAAGATGTTCCTCTTTTTGTAGAGGATAATGAGAAGGGCTTTATGGCAAGGCCTGTGAGTTATTTCTGCCCTGGTCTAAACTGTATCCAGATGGGTGCTTGGAAACATTCCCCTGGGTTGTAGGAGAAGCATATGGAATACGTCAAGTTCAAAACCACAGGGTTTGGATTGTGGACACTGTGGTGAAATTGAATAAGGAGAAAAACTGGAGAAATTATGGTTGAATCTGTAACAAAAAGGAGGGGGGAGAAATAGAATCTAAAAAGGAGGGTTTTTTTGGTAACATAGATATTTAAATGGATTAACAGAAAATATATTTTATGATTGCAGAGTGCTTTTCGAAAAGTGATTGATCTTGATTCAAGAATCAAAATGAGATAATGAGAAACAGTGATTGTACTATTTTTGTTCCGCATCATATTTTTACTAACAGATCTCAGCCAAAGTCTTTGGAAAGAGGGTAGATTTGCTTATAAAATGTACTGGCCTAAAACAAAGACTTCCAAGAAAACAATAAACTTTTTAAAAAGTTTAATTTGATTCTTATAAGCATCATCCTACTCTCGTTTTTAATAAGATGTCCTTTCTGTGATTTGGCACTGGATTATACCAGTGCGGTACTCAAACAGAAGAGACTTTCACTTAGTAATCTTCTGCACCATTGGACCAAACTTAAGTGTACATACGGATCACGTGGGATCTTGCTAAAACCTACATTCTGATTTAGTTGGTTGGTGGGTCCTGATTCTTCCTTTAAACAAACTCTCAGGTGGTGTTGATGTTGCTGGACCACATATTGTACTTTGAGTAGAAAGTTCAGATCTGATTTCATGTAGATCACCTGTGGAGGCAAATGATCTCTCTTCCTTTCCTACTTTCTGAGAAGCAAAAACAAACCAAAAAAAGCAATTTCAGCATAATTCCTTATTGAAAATGTTATGGGTAATAAAACCGAGCCTGAATTTAAGTGCTAATTCATCATCCTAAAGACAGATTCAGAACAGTCGCTTGCCAGAAATGACTGTCGATAGAAACTTGGTATTACAAAAGAGTAAATTGTCAAGGAAGACAATGGGGGTAAGGACAAACATATGGTCTGCTTAGCTTGATGTGGATTTTTCCTGATTTCTTCTGCTACTCAGTTACTGATCATAGCTGGCTGCTAAAGCTGTGTCTAGAATATTGATACAGACGATCTATATTGTAATAACTCACCTTGTTGGGATTATGAGAGCCACAGACTCACTATTTGTCTGGCTAGAGACTGACCAATGCTAGTATCTGGCTTGAGAAGCAATGGTAGCGCAGATCTGACTTGTTTGTTCTAGCCTTTCGATTGGCAGTGAATGCTTGGAGGTGTGCCTGATAACATTCATCCCATAGAGGGGCTTGAGGAGCTCAGAACCTCCAGGCTGGTGGTCTGTCATCCTCATCCTTTAGCTGAGATAGAGCCCCAGGAGAGCACTCTACTTACTATCATGTGATATCTTGCAACACACAATGTTGAACATTGACTGAAAGATACACACAATAGAAAAGTAAGTTTTCTATTCTCGAGACATTTCCCCCCCTGACAGTTTCTTCTCTACAGTCTTTCTAGGTCATTCTTTCTTCTTTTTGTCTTGTCTTGCTTCTTCTCAGCAAAAACTCCCTCCGGTTACTTCTAAAAAAAGAATAGTTTGCATACACTTTCTCTACTTTTTTTTTTAACCATTACATTACTTTTTTCTTTAAAAGTTAACTTTAAAATTAATAAAATGTTACAGGGCAGCAAAAGTCCCCCTTATTTGTTCATCACAGAGTCAACCTGTATCTTGAATTGCATGTATATCACTTCCATCCATGTTTTTATAATTTTATAATATATACTATATTATATATGTAGAATATGTGTAGCATATATATCTATATCTGTGTCTCCATACACACTACCTAGTATTGCTTTCCAGTTTATGCTTTATGTAAATGGAATCATGCTTACTGATTGGACAGGAATTACATTGAATTTATACATTAATTTTTAGAAGGATCTTTATTGACTCTTCATATTCTTGAGTTTGGAATATCTGTGCATTTATTTAGTTCTTCTTTTATGTGTTTTGTTAAACTTTCACATTTTTTAAATGTTTTTTTATTATATTATGTTAGTCACCACACAGTACATCCCTGGTTTCTGATGTAAAGTTCGATGATTCATTAGTTGCGTATAACACCCAGTGCACCATGCAATACGTGCCCTCCTTACTACCCATCACCAGCCCATCCCATTCCCCCACCCCCCTCCCCTCTGAAGCCCTCAGTTTGTTTCTCAGAGTCCATAGTCTCTCATGCTTCATTCCCCCTTCTGATTACCCCCTCTTTCTTTATCCCTTTCTTCCCCTACCGATCTTCCTAGTTCTTATGTTCCATAGATGAGAGAAATCATATGATAATTGTCTTTCTCTGCTTTCACTTAGCATTATCTCCTCCAGTGCCATCCATGTTGCAGCAAATGTTGAGAACTCGTTCTTTCTGATAGCTGAGTAATATTCCTTTGTATATATGGACCACAACTTCTTAATCCAGTCATCTGTTGAAGGGCATCTCGGTTCCTTCCACGATTTAGCGATTGTGGACAATGCTGTTATGAACATTGGGGTGCATATGGCCCTTCTCTTCACTACGTCTGTATCTTTGGGGTAAATACCCAGTAGTGCAATGGCTGGGTCATAGGGTAGCTCAATTTTTAACTTTTTAAGGGACCTCCACACTGTTTTCCGGAGTGGCTGTACCAACTTGCATTCCCACTAACAATGTAGGAGGTATCCCCTTTCTCCACATCCTCTCCAGCAATTGTTGTTTCTTGCCTTGTCAATTTTTGCCATTCTAACTGGCGTAAGGTGGTATCTTAGTGTGGTTTTGATTTGAATTTCCCTGATGACATGATTTTGAACATTTTTTCATGTGTCTGTTAGCCATTTGTATGTCATCGTTGGAAAAGTGTCTGTTCATATCTTCTGCCCATTTTATGATTTGTTTATTTGTTTCTCACGTTTTGAGTTTGAGAAGTTCTTTGTAGATCTTGGATACCAGTCTTTTATCTGTAGTGTCATTTGCAAATATATTCTCCCATTCTGTGGGCTGCCTCTTAGTGTTTTTGACTGTTTCCTTGGCTGTGCAGAAGCTTTTTATCTTGATGAAGTCCCACAAGTTCATTTTATTTTTTGTTTCTCTTGCCTTTGTCATGAAAAAGTTTACTTTGGCCGATGTCGTAGAGGTTGCTGCCTATGTTCTTCTCTAGGATTTTGATGGATTCTTGTCTCACATCGAGGTCTTTCATCCATTTGGAGTTTATCTTTGTGTATGATGTGAGAGAGTGGTCAAGCTTCGTTCTTTTGCATGTAGCTGTCCAATTTTCCCAGCACCATTTATTGAAGAGACTGTGTTTTTTCCACTGGATGTTTTTTCCTGCTTTGTCAAAAATTAGTTGCCCAAACAGCCGAGGGTCTATTTCTGGGTTCTCTACTCTGTTCCATTTGTCTATGTGTCTGTTTTTGTGCCAGTACCATGCTGTCTTTGTGATCACAGCTTTGTAGTATAGCTTGAAATCCGGCATTGTGATGTGAAGCTTTGTTTTTCCTTTTCAACAGTTCTTGGCGATTCGGGGCCTTTTCTGGTTCCATACAAATTTAAGGACTATTTGTTCCAGTTCCTTGAAAAATGTCATTGGTATTTTGATCGGGATAGCATTGAAAGTGTAGATTGCTCTGGGTAGCATAGACATTTTAACTATGTTAATTCTTCTGATCCATGAGCATGGAATATTTTTCCATCTTTTTGTGTCTTCCTCAATGTCTATAGTTTCTAGAATATAGATCCTTTACGTCTCTGGTTAAGTTAATTCTAAGGTAACATATGGTTTTTGGTGCTATTGTAAATGGAATGGATTCCCTAATTTCTTTCTTCAGTCTCATTGTTCGTGTATAGAAATGCAACTGATTTCTGAGCATTGATTTTGTATCCCGCCACATTACTGAATTGCTCTATAACTTCTAATAGTTTGGGAGTGGATTCTTTTGGGTTTTCCATATAGTAAACTTTCACATTTTTTAAATAGAGGTCTTATAGTTAGACACCGTTTTTTGGTTGTTGCTGTTGAAAATGGCATCCATTTAAAACTTACAAATGTAACCTGGCCTCCTTACCAAAGATAACACCCTCTTAAATTATTTTTTCCTCTGATCAGTACCTCATTATGTGTCTACTTATTTACTATCTATCTTTCCTTCTTAAATAGAAGACCCTGAAAGGGAGGAATATTCTCTATGTTCTTCATTGTCCTACCCCCAACCCCCATGACAGTGTGAGACAATATAGAAGACAGTAAAAATTGTTTGTTGAGTAAATGTTGACTAAGTTGCAGTTCTAAGTTCTAAACTTTTGTTTGCAGATATAAGGAAACTCTATTGATTTTTGTGTATCTTACCCAGCAACCATTGTATACTTTTGAATGACAAAGATATTTTTCTCTTTTCTACTGCTGTATTTTTAGTGCCTAGAAGAGAACCTGACACATTAAAGTGCACACTAAATATTTATCAATGAATGAACCTTCCTGAATATTAATTGACAGCTCTTCTTTTCCAGTCCTTACAACCTTTCCCTCTTTTTCTTGTCTGTTTCCCTGGAAAACCCTTCAGCGTAATGTGGAACAAAGTTATGAGAGCAGGCTCCCTGTATTGTTTCTGATTCGAAGGAAATGCTTTAAAATTTTTACCTCCAAGTATACTTGCTGTAAGTGTTTGGTAGGCATTTCTTATCCCATTAAGAAAGTTTCCTTCTATTCCTAATTTTCTAATAGAATTTATGATGAGCAGGTGTTGAGTTTTATCAAAGGCTTTTTCTGCAATTGTCTTGATTCTCTCAGTATATTTTGCATCTATTTTTGTCTGTTAGTTGTGGGTACACGTGCATGTTCATGTGTATGTGTGTTGAATTTTCTTATTGATCTTCTATTCTTAAACCTTTGTTGGTACAATTTGATTAGATTTATATATTTTACAAATTGATGGATCCATTTTGCTTATATTTTATTTTGGATTTCTCATCTATATTGTTAGGTTGACCTACGCTTTTCTTTCTTTGACTTCCCTTGATTGGCTCTGCTCTCAAGATTATACTAACCTCAAAAGGCTGGAGTCTCACCCTCTTTTCTAATCTTTGTTGTGGTTTGCATAAGATTGAGGTTGGGCCATTGATTTATTGAAGCTTTGGTAGAGTTCCCCTATGAAATTATCTGGGCTCATATTATGGTTTTGTGTTATCTGTGCACAACTTTAAATATTGATTTCTGTTTGATTTAATGGACTTTTTTAGGTTTTTCATTTTTTCTCCAACTAGTTATATTTTATAGAAAGCTTAGAGTTCAAATTTATTGGCATAAGGTTTTTAATGGATATCATTAAAATTAAAAAGGTTTAAATGTATTTGAAATTAAGTCCTTTTCTTATTAGTTATATTGCTCATTTAAGCTTTCTTTTATTACTGATCAGTTTTATCAACAGTTTATACTTTATTAGTCTTGTCAAAGTAATAGCTTTTGATATTTTTATCTTTTCTCGTACTTCCTACATTTCTATTTCACTGACTTCAGATGTTGTCTTGTTGTTTCTTTATATCCTTTACGTTTTTTTCCTGCTTTGTTTTTCTAACTTTTAGGATTAGGCACCTAACTCCTTTTTCTTAATATTTGTTCTTTTATAGGCACTTAAAGCAATTAATTTCCCTCTAAATATTACTTTGCACTTTATAAATTTTAATACACAATGTTTTCACTCTCATTCAGTCCTAAATATAGTCTAATTTCCATTACAACTTTTTACTTAACACATGGTTTATATGGAAAGACATTTTGTTTCCAAATTATGGGACCTTTTGTTATCTCTGTTACTATATTCTCATTTTATTCTATAGTGGTCATAGAACATGTTTTTTTAATAGTTTTAATATTTTCTGAGACTTAATTTGTGGCCAACAAAATCGATACATTTTAATACATGTTAATGGGAACTTGAAAAGAATAATTGTAGAGAACTTGTAAATTCAAATTACTGGGTGTTATAGAAAGTTTGTTATTGTTTTGTTGTTGCTATAATTGTAATTCACCATCTCATGGGAAACCACAAAAATCATCTGTTTTAGTCCTTAGTATATTTGAAAAATAATTCTATAGGGGACTCTCAGAAACTGCTCCTTTAAAAGTTACTAATTTATTTTTAGCAACCAAATCCTATAGCCTGTTCTTAGTCTCAGATCTGTGCATTATTTGATACTCATCATCACTCAGTTTCACCCTCTCTTTCATTTTCTCTCTTGACTTTTATGACATGACGTTGAACTTGTTTTTATCCTCTTTTTCACACTTACTCCTGTGTTTCTGTTTCCTCTTCCTCTTAATATACTCAAAATGCAGGTGTTCCCCTAAGCTTCTGCTGTCATCTCTTCTCTTTCTCTCTATTAATTACCTCCCACATGTTCATTTCTAAACCCCAGTCTCGCCGTGCTTTCAGCTCTTATCATATACACGTAGGTGATTTCCAAGTACAGCCCCCGAGCCTCTTTTGAAGTCCAAACTACAAATTAGCTCCAACAAATAGTTCTACTTTGGTAATACACCGTTTTGTTAGATTCAGTATACCTAAAAACAAAAATATATTTTCCTGCTGTCCCCAGTTATTATATTGTTATATTATATTGCCATTATATGTTACTGCAGGGTAATTTTCTCAAGCAGATCTGTGGTGATCTAATTTTACCACTTAAAATTCAAGTGTCTTTTTAATATGGTAAAAGATATATAATATAAAAAAATAGTGTTTTACCTATTTTTATGTATACAATTCAGTGGCATTACATACATTTACAATTCTGTGCAACCATCACTACTATCCTTTTCTTTATTTCCCTTGGGTAATTACCTTGGAGAGGAACTTCTGGACCATTAATGGGATGTGTATTTCATTTCATAAGCAACTGCCAAATAATTATTCAAAATGGTCCCATCAGTATACATTGCCCCCCAGAAATATATGAGACTTCTAGTTGCTGTGTACGCTTGCCAACATTTGATCTTGTCAGTCTTTTTTATTTTAGCCATTCTGATGGGTATGAAATGATAACTTACAGTGGTATTTAATTTCCATTGTTCTGATGACTCATGACAGAGTACTTTGGACATTCTCATTGGCTACCCACTCAACTTCTTTTAAGAGTCTGTTCAAATCTTTTGTCATTATTGACTTGGTTATTTGTTTTTTTCATAGTTTATTTGTAGGAATTCCTTTTATATTCCAGATACGAGTCCCTTGTTAGATATATGCTTTGTAATTATCTCTTCTCCCCCCCCCTGCACAGTCTGTAACTTGCCTATTCGTTTTCTTAGTCACATCTTTAACGAGGAGAAATTTTAATTTTTGATGAACTCGAATTTGTTCATTTTTTAAATCTTATGGTTAATGCCTTTTGCATTCAATCTAAGAAATATTTGCCTTCCCCAAGGTTTTAAAGACATTCTCTGTTTTCTTCTAGGAGCTTTATGTTTCTAGCTCTTATGTTTACATCTATAAGGAATGTTAAATTATTTCTGTGTATAGAGAGAGGCAAAGGTTGAGGGTTTTGTTTTTTTGTTTTTTTTCCTCCATAAGGATATTCAGTTACTGAAGCACCACCTGTTAGAATGACTTTCTTTTCCCCATTGAATTGTCTTGGCAGTGTGGATTGGGTTGTACTGACTGTATATTTATATATCCAAGTTTATAAAACATTAAGGCCAAGTTCTGAAAGCATTCATTTAGCACCTACATGTTCCAGACTCTATATGTTACTAGTGACAATCATGAAATAGATATTATTTCCTATCCTTTAGTCCCCCATGTCTCATAACAACAGAATATAATACAAGTTGAATAGGCCACATTTCTGAACAGTAGCCTTTATATTTACAAATCCTATATTTATTCTGTCTTTTCAGAAATTAAGTATAGATACCTTTGACTGGCACTTAAACTCTGGCAAAATTAGCCCATCATACTGCTTCGGCTAGGTCTTCTAATGTTTTCCTAAAAGTACTCAATGTTCTAACCAAACTGGATCTCACACTGATTTCTAAATATGCCCACTAAATATAGTAACAGAGATAACTTAGCTGCTACTATGACAAATTAAGGGTAAGTTTCTCAGTACAATCAATATTTTATCAACATGCATTCTCTGCTCACCATTTCTGTACCTTGAATACAGCTGCAGTTTACATTTCCATCTCAAAAAAATCTCTCCATCAAGCTGGTACTGAGCCTCACAATCAGATATGATACCTCTGCCTCCAAATCTTCTAACACTTTCAGGTCTGAGGGCACTTAAGATATTCTGCCTTATAAGATATATTTTTTTTCCTGTATTCTAGAATGCCCGATCTTTCCCCCTAGAAAGAAAACTCCTCAAAGTCAGCGTATTAATTGTCTTTGTAGCTCTTGAATAAGGATTTCAACAATTTGACTGAAAGAAATTTTTTGAATTCACTCAGTTATTGTAGTTAAAGTTAAAGAAAGTTTTATAAAGAACAGTTTAACCCAGCAGATGTTTCAGGATAATGCCAAAGCTTATTCTACCAATTTAATCTTCCTAAACTCTCCCCCTCCTCCGCCCCCCCAAATTAGCACTTTCCAGTTGGAGGATTCTCAGGACTGTAGTAGAGATTTTGTGGAGGTCCGCGAAGGAAACGCCACCGGTCACTTGGTGGGACGATACTGTGGAAATGTCCTCCCCCTCAATTATTCATCCATTGTTGGGCATATCCTGTGGATCAGATTTGTCTCAGATGGCTCAGGTAGTGGCACAGGCTTCCAAGCCACATTTACTAAAAGTAAGTTGCTTCTTTTTTCTTGAATGTCTTCCAGAAAACATCCTATGAACTAGAAACAATAACAAATTTCTTAGTAACACACAAAGTTAAAACTATTCCTGAACTCTGTTCTCCTAGATTTATTATATTTGTGGAATTTCTTAATTTTGAAATTTATTATAAAAACTAAATTACATATGAATGGCCTCTAAGAGTAGGGGAGAGCATTCTCAATGGCTCTAGTATTCTCTTTAAGCTTTAGTTTCTACCTAATGTTATATTAAACTTTTTGTATGATATTTTTTAGAGCCTTCTAATGCATTATAGCTCAGGTTTAGTATATTGATATCAACTGTATTTCATTTGTTCTTATCAACTCTATATTCGTCAAATTCAAAACATTTAGTATTATTTTAGGATCGAATTAACTGCTTAGATATAACAAGGTTTTCTTCTAGTAGAATAAAATGTTAAATATTTTTATTTTCTAACGTGACTTTTTCATAATTAGCTATTCTTCATGTGGTTCCAATATGTCAATTTCCCTTATCAAATTTTTAAAAACATGCCCCATTCTTTTGTAACACAAAGTAAAAGAGGTAAACAAAAATTACAGAAGGAGCCTGGTAATACCCCATTGCATGTCCTCAAGTCTCCTGGGGGCTGGGAACCCCTTTTCACATGGGAAGTTATCTCCTCTTTTCACACCATGCAACCTTCTTAGGAGATGGAATTCCATTCACAAAATCACTGTTCTCCAAGGAATTAATAGATAGTACAGAAACCAAAAGGGAAGCAATATTTCTTTCAGTGTTCAGAATAGAAATCACAGTCAATTAAAAGTCCATCCTTTTCAATACCCCTTGCCTTTTGTTTCTTTCATTTTATTAAAGAGCTGTTCTAAGTACATCTGATTTACTACTCTGTTTTCCCTCGTAGTATTTGGCAATGATAATATTGTGGGAACTCATGGGAAAGTTGCCTCTCCCTTATGGCCTGGACGTTACCCCCACAACTCTAATTACCAATGGGTAGTAAATGTGAATGCATCTCAAGTTATCCATGGTAGAATCTTGGAGATGGACATTGAAGCAGCACTTAGCTGCTACTATGACAAATTAAGGGTAAGTTTCTAAGTACAATCAATATTTATAAATTTTGGTGAATTTCTATTTGCAAAAATAAACCCAAGTTACTGTCTATTGAAGCATTTGCAAATCACATGAAATGGTCTTCCCTAAATCATGATTACCCCTTCTAGGTTACTGATGAAAAGGTAATTCTGGTATTATATTTTTTATCTTTGGATTCTGTATCAAAGTTTGCTTTAGCATCATTGTAATTTACCTATTGGGCTTTGTCTATGCATGTGTTATACCTTAAGTATTTATTATACCTTATATCCCATTTTCTTGTGTATTCTTATGTTAAAAGTTTGTTAAAAGTTTGAAGGATCATTTTAAAAATAAATAAATAATTGTGGTGGTTATTGCCATTCAGACATTGGTTGTTGCATCAATTTCAGAAACACTACCACATTCTTTTTTTTTTTTTTTTCTCAGCTTTATTCAGGTATATCTGACAAATAAATATTGTGTATATATATATAAGATGTACAACTTGATGTTTAAATATATGTATATATTGTGAATAATCACTACAGTCAAGCTAATTAATATATCTACCACCTTGCATGGTTATCATTTGGATTTTTTTTGTGCATGGTGAGAATATTTAAGATTTACCCTCTTAGCAAGTTTCAAGTATAAAATACACACAGTATTACCTATTACAGTATTAGCTGTAGTCACATTGCTGCACATTAGATCTCCAAAATTATTCATCTTGCGTAACTAAAAATTTGTAAACTTTGACCAAAATCTCCCTATTTCCCTCTCTTCCCATCCTCTGCAACCATCATTCTACTTTTTCCTTCTATGAGTTTAACTATTCTATCAGATTCTCAAAGACCAGAATTCCATTCCATCGGATTCATCTTGGGTCTACAGTGCCTCACATAGAATTCAGTACCTAATAGATGCTCATTATGTGTGGAAATCATTATTTACATAGTCTGAAAAACTTAGCTTATATAGTAGCTTCAGTAGAGAAATTTATAACAATTATAATGAACTTGTTCCAAATTATTTAGAAGATGAAGGAAAAGAGGAAATGTGGTTGGATAGCATTCATCCACATGTGCTGAAAAAAAATGTGCTCCATGCTCTATTTGTGATGATCAAAATGTGTCTCTAAATAGGTAATTTAATATTTCAAACCAAATGAAAAAATGTATTGAGTGCTTTGAATGTGTGGTGATCACTTGCAAGTTGTGATTCTTTTGTTGTCATTAATTCTGCTTTCAGTTACCTGTCCACTTTCATTAAACCTTTCCTCTTTCTTCTTGTTTTCTCCCTTTCTTTCTAATTCCTTTCTTTGAGGCCCCAAAGCATTCAGTAATGTCGATGGTTGTACAACCATCTTGATTCCTACTTTTCCACCCCCAAATTTTACTGTAAATCAAATAATGAGCTGTATCACATAGCGCTTGTGTATTAACACAAGTCTGCAGCAAAGATAAAGTTATTTTAAAACACCTTACATTTTTTGCAATCATATTTTATATTTAATGGTGCTTTGTATTTGGACTGATATATAATGTTTACTTATTTTTTCCCATAATGATGAAATTATAATAACATAAGGCAACCTTTGGTTTTCTTTTTTATGAAGAAAAATAGAGGTAATTGCCTAAATTCAGTGTTTTATTACCAGTTTTTCTTTTTCTTTCTTTCTTTTTTTTTACATGCAGATTTATGATGGCCTTGGTGTTCATTCCCGCCTGATTGGAACTTACTGTGGTACCCAGACCGCAACTTTTAGCTCCTCTAGAAATTCTTTGACATTTCAGTTTTCTTCTGACTCTTCAATCACAGGGAAAGGATTCCTTCTGGAGTGGTTTGCAGTGAATGTCTCTGTTGGACCTTTACCTACTATTGCTACAGGTATGTTTGGTGATAAATGAAATTCAGTTTAGGGGCTGATATGTGTGGGCTAGTCTTTCTAAGGGTCTTACCATAACAGAAGCCAAACACGTGAATGACTAAGAAGAATAAGTACAGCCCTAAAGCCCTTCCTCCATACGTACAGGTGTTCTTTTAATTTCATACATACTGCATTTTGTAAAAACTGTACATGTGCTTTTTAAAAATGCTCGTTTCCCATTATATTTTTTATTTTATTTAGGGGTTTGATATCCATGAGGCATTCTACTTATAACTTTTCTTTCCTTCCTTCCTTCCTTCCTTCCTTCCTTCCTTCCTTCCTTCCTTCCTTCCTTCTTTTTAGAGAGAGAGGGCACACAAGGAGGGTGGAGGGGCAGAGAGAGAGAGAATCTGAAACAGGGTCCACACTCAGCATGGAGCCCAATGCAGGGCTCGATCTCATGACCGTGAGATCGTGACCTGAACAGAAATCAAGAGTTAGACACTTAACTGACTGAGCCACCCAGGTGCCCCTATTTATAATTTCTAGAGACCCCTTTAGAGATCTCTGAAAATTTGATTTGTAAATACTATATGTGCTCCCACACATAAAATACACACATACAACATTATGGATCAACTAGTAGACAGAAGTACCTATGTTTCCTCTATATTTAATTTTAAATGTACCTTCAGAAATGCTTCACTTTCTCCTTGGTTGGTTGCAAGCCTTCATGTTTCATGGTAAAATTAGCCTAATTGTTAAACTTTTATTTCACTGTGTTTAAGACCTCCTTAATTCCCTCATTAAGCAGAGTTGGGGGAGACTGATTTTTCCTTAATAATTTGTTTAAACAATTTTGAATGGCTTTTATGGGTTGGCATAGAAGTTTGACAGACATTTCTTGGAGGATATTATCAGTCCTTGGTATACAGTTGACCTTTGAACAACACAAGTTTAAAACTGCATGGGATTTTAAAAAATCCACTTATATGAGAATTTTTTTCAGTAAACACAGTACAGTGCTGTAAATATGTTTTCTCTTCCTTGTGATTTTCTTAGCATTTTCTTTTCTCTAGCTTACTTTATTGTAAGAATACAGCATATAATACACATAACATACAAAATATGTGTTAATTGACTATGTCATCAATAAGACTTCTGGTCAACAGTAGTCTATTAGTAATTAAGTTCTTGGGGAGTCAAGGTTACATGGATTTTTGAGGCACCTGACTGGCTCAGTTGGTAGAGCACATGACTCAATCTCAGGGTCATGAGCTCAAGTCCACATTGAGCATGTAGCCTACTTAAAAAAAAAGTTACATGGATTTTTGACTGTGCTGGGAGATGGCACCCCTAAGCCCCTCATTGTTCCAGGGTCAGCTATACCCAATTGAGACACATTATCATAGGTTCTCATTGAAGAATATTCAAACTTTGAACTTGTTCTAAGACTACGCAGATCCTAAAAGATTAGAATCTATTTGTTTCTAGCTTCTTGGGAATTTGTATTGGCAAAGAAAACTGGTAAAGGTATAATTCATACTTGTTTTTATTTAATGGCCCTGGAGTATTCTCTTCTGAGATGTTATTTTCACCTCCCTTACAAGATGCTTCCATAGCATTGAATATGAATTTGTTTCCTAAAATATTAATCTACTTATCTAAGAGCAAAGAATCATCAACAAGATTGTCAAATGTAATTTAGAGCTATCCATTTAATTCCAGAAAGCTCTCATAAGTAAACTTGAGTTAAGCTTTTTTTGTATCCACAAATCTCAAGTTAGAAAAGGAATCACTTACTCGTGCAAAATATTATATAAACAAATATAATTTAGTACTCAAAAAATGACAAATTCTCTTCTGGTGCTTCTGCTCTGTAATTATATGGTTTAAGTGGATAAGCAAATGCAATATCATAAATCTTATATTCCTCAATCAAGAACAAGGGAAAAGGAAAGTGAGAAGGTAAGATAATTTTATGATTTACTAGGTATCTAGAACATTCTGAAAGATTTATTAAAACTAAAAAAAAAAAGCTTAACATTTTAGAATGTATTAATATATTGAACATTGTACCCTCAGCATTTCTTACACATACATATATTTAGTTTAATTCAATAAACATTTATTGAGGATTTGTTATAGATATATCAAGGTGACTAAGAAACAAAGATATGATCTCAGCTCCCCAGGAGCTTAAAAATAATTGGGAAAAGCAAAGCATTCATAGGTCACTTAAATAACAATATAGCAATTAAATTATTTAATGACAAAGCAGGTGGTACAGGCAGAAGAAAAGCAAGCAAAGGAAGTTGAGCTTAATGTGGGCTAGAATCATCTGAAGGAAATTAAACATGTCAAGTAGGAAAACATTAGTCAGCATATCAGTCAGGACATATTTAGTTATGCTGCAGTAACAAACAGTTCCAAACTCTGAGTTGCTGAAAAATAATAGTTTCTTTCTGGTTTGCGCTACACATTCCTTTTAGATTAACTAGGTGCCTTGTCATCAGTATCACTCCATAGCCCAGGCTGCTGGACCTGACATTGTCTAGGGCATTGACTGTGATCATGGCAGGAGGACAGAGAGCCCTGGGATATCTCAGTGTAGAAGTGCTCATCTTAAAAGGGACACAAGTCATTTTGCTCATAAGTCATTGGCTCAAACTGGTCAAATGGTCTCATTCAACCATAAAAGTACCAGGAAATGTAATTTCACCATGTGTTTGGAAATGAGGAAAAAAATGAGTATTTTATTTAGTGTGACAACTGCCTTTCATAAATTCAAGATAAGAAATATTTCACATAGAGGAAAATCTTAACATTTGAAGACTCTGAGTAACATTCATATCTTTCACTTGAAAATTGCTTTCATTTGTCTCTTTTTTCTTTACTTCTGTAGCCTGTGTGGTAATAGGATAAAGGAATTAAGACGTAGTCCTATAAAAGTTTACACTCACTTTCTGGTGGTCCTAGTAAGATTCAAACATGTACTGATATAAAAGTCATAAACCTCTGGAATGGTGGAATAAGGATCTCTGAAAATCCATTCCTGTGTAAAAACAATGAGAACATTGTCAAAATCAACTTTTGAGAACTCTGGAAATTAATCAAAGCTTGCTATAATCTAGAGTGTTTATTCAGGGATGATGGCTGAATCTCAGTGAAACAGTCAACTTTCTGGCATCATAATTCTCCCTATTTCCATCTCTCCCCTTGTCTCAGTTTTGTAGTTGCCTTTCAGTATCCTCACAACTTTGGTAGCTGTGAAAACTAGCAGCCTAACAAGTATTGAAAGGGGTAGAACAGGTCTGGAGCTACCGAAACATCCTATTCCTAAGGAATTGCCATTGTTTGACCTATCTGGCAACTTCCTAGGAGAGCTCCATTCTCAGGACTTGTCTTC
The DNA here is from genome assembly GCF_017311325.1 of Ursus maritimus. Taxonomy (NCBI): domain Eukaryota; kingdom Metazoa; phylum Chordata; class Mammalia; order Carnivora; family Ursidae; genus Ursus; species Ursus maritimus. The sequence goes on from NW_024425675.1 coordinate 17,902,987, forward strand.
ATTTGACCTGCCTCAGAGGTTGCTCAGTGCCAATAGCTCTATCCCCAGTGTGTTTATGGAAAACAATCAGTGGCAATTATTTAATGTCACAATTGCATGTGGCAGTGATACCAGCTGCAGCTAACAAGAGACTGAATAAAACTGTAAAAAGAAAAATGTGGGGAGTGAGATATCCATAGGGAGCTTTGGAAAACTCTGACATCTATCTGGGAATCTAGAAAGCCACACATATGTGCAGGGCTGTGCACATGTCCAAGAAAAGACACAAGAAGGCCCTAATCTCTTACCTCTATATGATCTTGAGGATCTGTGTAAGCAGGAAGCAAAGTCTAAGGCAGAGTTGTAAACTGCCAGCTAGAGCCTTATAGGCATATCCCAACACAAACAGACTTTGAATTAGCTATCATAAATATGTTAAATAGTTAAAAGGAACCATGTCTAAAGAACTAAAGGAAAATATGGGAATAATGTATCACCAAGGAGAAAATATCAAAAAAGTGATAGAAATTATTAAAAGAAAAAAAAAAACCCAGCCTACTAGAAATTCTGGAGTTGAAATGTATCATAATTGAAATGAAAAATCCCTGGAGAGGCTCGAGGACAGATTTGAGCAGGCAGAAGAAAGAATCAGTGAACTTGAAGATAGGTCAATTGAGATTAGCCTGTCTGTGAGAAAGAAAGAAAAGACTGAAAAAATTTGTTCAGAGCCTCAGAAATTATCAGTTATACTAACATATGTACAATGAGAGTCCCAGAAGAGGAGGGAAAGGAGAACAAAGAATATTTGAAGAAATAGTATCTGAATACTTCCCAAATTTGACAAAAAATATTAATCTACACATCCAAGAAGTTCAGTAAATTCCAAATAGGATAAACTCACTGAAACCCACACCTAGACACATCACAAAATATCAAATCTGAGAAAAAGGGGTCATCTTCAAAGGACCAAGAGAAAGTGACCTATCATGTAAAAGGAGTCCTCAATGAGATTAATACCTCCCTTCTCATCAGAGACCATGAAGGCCAGAAAGCAGTGGAATGACATATTCAAAGTGCTGAAATAAAAAGATCGTTGATTAAAAATCTATATCTAGCAAATGTATCCTCCAAACTAAGTAGAAATTAAAACACTCCCAGATAAATGAAAGTTCAGAGATTTTATTGCTAGCAGATCAACTGTACAAGAAATTCTAGTGGGAGGCCTTCAGGCTGAAATGAAAGTACCATAGCATGTTTTCAGTACTACTAAACAGTAAGAGAAGGGCATAAGTAAATATGAAGACAATGTAAGTGTATTTTTGTTTGTAGATCTTTTCTTCTGCTTTCTGATATAAAGACAACTACATCAAGAAATGACTATAAAACTATGTTGATGGGGTTGTAATGTTTAAATATATAATCTTTATGACAATAATAGCATCAAAGGATGGGAGGGTTGGAATGGAATTATATTAGAGCAAAGTTTTGTATACTATTCAAACTACTAAATTAATATTAATCCAAACTACATTTTTGCAAATTAAAAGGCTGATTGTAATCCCTAGAACAACCACTGAGAAAATAACTTAAAAATATATATAGTAAAAAAAAAGAACAAGTGAATTAAAGTGGTATACTGGAAAATATATATTTAGCACTCACTAGGATGATTATAATCAATAAGACAAACAGTAACAAGTGTTGGCAAGGATGTGGAGAAATTGGAACCCTGTGTATTGCTGGTAAAAATATAAAAAGTTGTAACCATTTTGGAAAACAGTTTAGTAGTTCCTCAAGAATTGAAACACTGGGTTATCATATGATCCAGCAATTAAATTCCTAGTCAAATACCTAATGGCATTGAAAACATATTCCACGCAAAAATTTATACATTGAATGTCCATAGAAGCATTTTTCATAATAGTGAAAAAGCAGAAACAACCCAAATGTCAAACAGTTGATAAAATTTAATGTGGTCTATCCATAGAGTGGAGTACTATTAGCCTTAAAACAAAGAAATGAGTGAATGAAGGGAAATGAAGGAAGTACTGATGTGATGCCTGCTGCAATACGGATGAGCCTTAAAACATGCTAAGTGAATGAAGCTAGCTGCAAAAGCTAATCACATATTGTATGATTATATTTATATGAAATGTCAAGAACAGGCAAAGCCATAGACAGAGACAGAAAGTTGATTCGTGGTTCCCATGGACTGGTAGAGTGGAAAACAAGCAAGCTATCAGTGGTAATGGGTTTAAAGTGTCTTGGAATGGTGAAAATCTTCTAAAATGGTCAATGAGGGTTACAGAACTTTGTGAATATACTAAAACCCACTGAATTGTATATTTTAAAAGGGTTAGTTTTATGAGATCAATAAAACTAATTTTAAACAAACTGAGTGAGAAATAAAGGCTGTTGTTATACTTTTCACCAAATTGAAAATTATTTCAAGGTTGCCCAGATATAAATTACATGGTGAATATTTATGCTGAAAAAGTGAAGATTGAAGTCCAGAGGAAACATGAAGAATAGTAACAAGAGAATCACAATAGGGTCTTCCACATGGACTAACTTTGTACTCAACAGATAACAGACACTAATCAATAAATGGGCCATGTGGCAAAACTATGGTGAAAAAAGCGAATCAAGTGTGTTTTTCTTACACAAAAGTCAAATTAAGGGAAATCGCAGCTGTGTGAGTCAGCAGGTTTAATAAAATATTTGTAGATTTCTTTGAGAACTCTGTTTTAATTGGTTGTTTCCTCTCGGTTCAGGGCCGCCACTGTAAAATAAACGTGCTAGATTTTCTCCCATCAGAGTTATTTCATAGATGTTGTTTTTTCCGTCAATAGGTGCTTGCGGTGGCTTCCTGAGGACAGGAGATGCGCCCGTCTTTCTCTTCTCCCCAGGCTGGCCCGAAAGCTACAGCAACAACGTGGACTGTATGTGGCTTATTCAGGCTCCAGATTCTACTGTGGAACTCAACATCCTTTCCCTGGACATCGAAGCTCACAGAACATGCGACTATGACAAACTTATGATAAGAGATGGTGAGAAACATTGAAACAAAACAAAAAGCTACCAAGTTTCAGCCCTAACATGTATTTAGTTACGTTCGGTTACGATAATACTTGTTTGCTACCTCCATCAGTTTTGTATGGAAGTTCCCAGGTATTATGGTCAATGAAGGCACCCGATAGCAGAATTGGCTACAATTGCTAAAGAATGTAAGAAAAGTATTAAAATTGCCTGTAACAGAGGAATGCACGTACTATGTCAGGGACAGATTACACTCCTAAGAAAAAGCACTACCTTTGGCTTACGTAGGAAGTAATGGTCTAAGTTTCCAGATGGTGTTGCTTTCTTGTTGAAAGGCCTTGGAGATAAATTTTTGATATTTTATACCTATGGCTCTAAGATCCAAGTGTGAAGAAGTATATATAATTGCAATATATTCAATTCTCTTTGTCTACTGAATCTCTGGGTAGAATAGGCAGAATTAAGGGCTAACATTTTTCACTTTTTCCTCTATGCACAGGTGTGGTGTTGCTATGCAATGAGTGGAGGATAAGCATAATGCTAAAATGCAATATGTACAAAACTGTGCTTCACAATTCACATGGCTGGAGTGGTGTTTCTCACAGGGCAAGACCCAGACCAACAGAGACGGTGTCACCAGGGAACTTGTTAGAAATGCAAATCTTTCAGCCACAACTCAGACCTACTAAAATAAAAACTCTCAGGATGGGTCCTAGATCTGTGATTTAAAAAGCCTTCCATGCAGGGCCGTGTTTAGGGTGAGGATCATGCAAACTGCAGAGTCAGATTCTGCCTTGGTTTAAAATTTTGATAGTTTGAGCATTTTACATTAAGTTTTAATTTTTAAAATATTGCACTAAAATATTATTTATCTTGATTTCTAAGGTCTTTGGCCCCTCCTTGAATATTGCCCATGATGCAAGTACTTCACTTGCCTGACCCTTGTCCCTGCCTCCAGGTGGTAATGATGGTCCCTAAAGTTTGAACACCACTACCTGCCATGATGCAGACATTGCTACCTCACATGCCTACCTAGACAACAGGGAACATCACTAGGGAAGTGTGAAACTGGAGAACAGAGTTAAAGGGGCAGCTACTAGGAAGGCAGGCTCAGTGTTATTTAGCTTCCTGTTTTCTAAGAGATACGAAAGATATAGAATTTTCTGTGGACTTCCCAATTGATAGATTTTGAAAATTAATGAAAAATGCTATAGAGCCTTTTGTGGACCAAACAAACATGTGTTTGCTTTTTTCCCATAGGTTACTAGTATGCAAGCTCTTGTCTCCCTTATCCCCTCAACCCTAGACTTTCACAAAGTACTGTTAGAAGATGGCAGAGGTGCTTTATTGTCCTTCTATAGAGGCTGGGTGCCAAAACTCAAATCAGCCATACAAATGAGATGAGATGATAAATCTTAACTTTCCCCCCTTTTCTTATCAACCGTCAGCTATTAGCATATTGCCCAGAGAAATTATCATCTTTTCTCACATCAAGGCATTCCTGTGGATGTTAAAATTTAAAACTTTTCATGTAATGATATGAGTGTGTCCTTGCACACATATTCTGAGTGAAGAGAATCTAGTAAAACTTTAAAAAAAATATCCTCAGTAGGTAACTCCAGTAATGAAGTAAATTATGGTTAACCTTTTAACATTCACTTTCTATTGTTTCACCAACAATTCTTCAGAAGCCTGAAGCCTGAGAGTTGTTTTCTTCTTCTGTGTGACCTTGCACAAAATACTAAGTGGCTCCGCTTCTGTTTTATTGTCTGTGAAAGAGAGACCAATATCTACTTCTTGGAGTTGTTATATCAGGGAACATAATACATGCAAAAGTCCCCAGCGGAAGTCCTGGCATTTTATAGATGTGGAATTCAGAATTGTTTAAGTTAGATTTCAATTTACTTTGCTAAATATATTTCTAAAATAGGTTTCATCATGAACTCTTTATAGACTGGAAGTGTTCTTGCTGAGACATCGAGCTTGGGAGCTCAGCAAATTGACTTATATGCCAAAACAATGGCAGTGTTTTAAATTGGAGTGTGACCTATCCAAAGAGATTTTTATTCATAACATGAGTAGGTACTGAATAGGCTCATTAGTCCCTTATATGTTTCTTTACTCATTCAAGAAGTAGCTATTGAGTGCCGACTGTGGGGGTTGGTGGGTATTTTGTTCATTTGCACAGTGTTTAGTCTACATTTAGAATAAAATTTCAAGTCCCACTCCAATTGTTTGTTCTTTGTTCAGCCAGTTTTGTGGTTTGTTTGTTTGTTTGTTTGTTTTTTGCTTCTGAGTAGCAGGGGCAAATCACATTCTGAAGCAAATAAATATCTAAAGCCATTGACCACCAGCAATAATACTTACAGGCCACTTGTGCCATTGGCCAGTCATCACAAGCCTTTGGCCTGTGGCCCTTGGTTCCAGGCTAGTTGTGGACATTACTGGGCCACCCCAGAGAGGGCCCTGCAGCCTTCCTGGGAGACCTGAGTCACTCTCCCACCTGCTTATTCATTTTACAGGATTGTGATGGTTCAAGACTGAATCCATTTTTCCCAGACCACGTACCAACAAATTTTACATGCCTAAGATTCCCCCAAATTGAGGTTCTGTGAAACTACATTGGCCCTAGAAAAAGTTAAAAAAAAAAAACAAACAGTTATAAAAAGGGGAAGAAAGGCAAAAAAATAATTGTGCCAAAAATCAGTAATCCTTTTATTATTTATGTACTTTGTATATGATCCTAGAGACGTATAGCATAGTTTGAGCATCTGGAGTTATTTAGTGAAGGTTTTAAATCCTTATTGGCTTCTATACTCTGTGCCCTTGTGCAAATTCTATATCTTCCCTAAGATTGTTTCCCATTTACAAAATTCAGATAATAAAAATATCTACCTAACAGTGTTATTGTGAAGATACAGTCTGGTGTTACATTTACCACTCAAAGTGGTAATAATTGCTTGATAAATGTCAGCTATTGGTAATCTTGGCCTCAGTTTCCACATCTTTAAAATGAGGAGTCTTGACTAGAAGGAGAATCACCAGACTACCTTGTAGCCCTGGTTCTTTACCTTTGATTTTCTCCTTTCCTTAAAGATCAGGTTCATTCCTGCCATAATCCACATGGTGAAGTTGTAGAAGGTTCTAGAAATACCTCAGTATTTCTACCTTATTATGGATACTGGGGAGAGAAACAAACCATCGTGTGGTTATTGGGTTATCTACCAACTCATCAGTTAGGTAACCAATAAATAATTATTTAGAGATAAGCATTGTTTCATCAGACAGTCTGAGGTGAAGTTTAGAAAAGAAATAAAAGTCAGTAGACCTTACCCCGTCTCACTAAGAGAGAAAATATGCATCTATGATATAAATAACAACATACAATAAACTTCAAAATTTTGTAATTTTGACAATTAGAGAATAAGTCAACAAAAACAATTTGGGGCAAAATGTGTAGCAAAATATCACAGCAAAGATAGCAAGCACAAAAGGAGTTAGAGAGAGAAACTTTTGAATTATAAAAAACACAAACATTTCCAGAGGTCAGAAACCCTGCCAAGAATACCTTTCAAGCATCTCCTCCTTACAGCTGTGCCATTGCATTTGTAATCCCAGACAATACCCTGTTTTCTGCAGTAGTTAATCATGAGTGAGTTTTAGGTGGTGATCAATGTCAAAGGGGTTCATTTTGCTGGCTGTGTTACAGGGGCACATTTCCTCACATCTCATAGTCTATTTTCGATTTTTATAAGCTTGAAGTTTATTAAGCATTTTCCTTAGAGGGAGAAGAAAACCATGTATTTTCCCAGCCAAGGAATCCAAATATCCTATAATTTCCTTTGCTCCACTCTGGCTTTGATTGTGGCTTTGTTCCAAGTTGCTTATATCCAAGAGTAGGAAAAAGGAAAAAGAACCATGAGGTGAACCAGTTGTCCTTTGCCTCTCTCCCTGGAAGGCACACTTGCTGAAACTTGTCTTTTCTCATCCTCCATACAGGTGGACATAAGTGTGTTCTTTTAATAGTAAAAAGAATAAACAACATCAAACAAATGAAAAATCTAAAAAACCCACAAAACAGTCACAACTAAAAAACCCTCTGGAGCTGAGAGAAGGTCATATAAACGTTGCACACCTCTTGGCAAATGACCTTACGACATTAGTGTAGGATCTGAGGCTGAAGAACCAATCTTTCTTCTCTTTCAGATATTTGACCTTCAGTGATCAGAGTAATTTAGCTGAGTCTCTAACATACATGTCGGCACTGCTCCTCTGCCATTTTCCAACCCCCACGTACCCTGATTTTGAGTTTTAGCGCCAGGAAGAACTGTTACCCAGTTTTTAGAAAGACAGTGGGAACTGTCAAAGGAGACTTTAACATAAAGGGTAAAGCAAAAGGTAGGCAGCACAATTAGGAGCTGGAGCCAGAGTGATGTAACCCCTGGAGTGTCCTTGTATTTGAGAATCTCATTATCTCCTAGGAAGGGTGATGTTCTGAGAAAAATGTATGAGCTGCTTAGTCTGGGTTGCAAAGGATGGTAGAGGAGATTCTGAAGACACCGTATTTTGCCACTGACATTTCCTTTCTTTGCTGTAGGAGACAGTAACCTGGCCCCGCAGCTAGCAGTTCTCTGTGGCAGAGAGATCCCTGGACCCATCCGCTCCACTGGAGAGTATATGTTCCTCCGGCTCACCTCGGACTTCAGTGTAACCGGAGCGGGCTTTAACGCGTCCTTTCACAAAAGTAATATGTTCAGATTTTTTTCTTATTTGTTTTGTTTTGTTTTTATCATATCATGTCATCTCACCTCATCATCTCCCTCTCTCTCTTTCCCTAATATGCTCTGCTTATTTTTCACATGGGTCTCTGCCCAGCCTCTGGATGGCTGTCCTATGTCAGGTAGTGAGTCTGATCCAAAAAACTGTGGTCGAGTGCTACAAAAGGATCCCCTGCCTTCGGGTCTCTGAGTGGGGCCTCCCCCCCCAACACACACACACAAAAGGTGGTGTGTTCCTGGTAGGCATAAGAATGAGATCTCTAAAAAAATTTTCAGCCTAGCTGAGGGCTTCAATTAGAACAGAAGTAGAGAGCACTTATCCATAACACATCGAAGGAACGGTAAGTCAGAGTAATCTTCAATCTAAGAAGTGAACAAAGGAATATAGAAGATATCTTCAGAAAGTTCTTGGTTTAAATCACTCATTGGAGGATTGGCTGGAAGAGTTCAGTTCTCTTAAAATATGAGTTTGATGAGTCAGAGAATGTGCACAGTGTGTGGGAGGCGATCATGTGCAGTATGATCGAGACTTTCAAAACCTGATAAAATGGGAAGTCCAGTAATAACTTTAAACCCAACAAGATTAAAATTAAAGAAGTAGTCCATGAAATATGGAACATTGAAAGACGCTCATGCTTTTAACCAAAAAGCATAATTTTAAAGGAGACTCTCGATATAGACATTAAAAATTTATCTAATATTTCCTGCACTATTATATATGTCTTTTAGAGATTGGAGAACAATGGAAGATAAATTATCTTCTTCACGCTCAGGGAGGCAGGCTGCATAGTGGTTTAAGAGAATGGGCTTTGAAATTAGACAGACCTAAGATAAATTTCCACCTGTGATTTAAGTAGTTGTGTGAACTCGCTGCACTCCCTCGTTGAGCTGCCCAGCCCCTGACAACTGGCAAATTAATGCCTGCTCCCTCCATCCACTCTCTTCTTCAGCTCCTGACCTCTCTCTCTCGTGTACATATGTATGACAAATGTATGTGTGCACGTATAAATGTATACACGTGTGTGTGTGCACACCTACATGCTAGATGGCTGCGTGTCTAGGAGGTATTTCCAATTTAACATGCGAAACCTGAACTCTTGGTTCCCACCCCCTTCCACCCTCCAAACCTGCTCATTCCACACTCTTTAAAATCTTAATAAATGGAAAGTACATTCTTTCTAGTTGCTCGAGCCAAAAATCTTGATGTCATTCTTGATCCTTCTCTTTCTCTCACAGCCTGCATCCTAACTATGAACAAATCACCATGATTCTACCTTCCCAATATATCTAGAGCCCCACCACTTCCTACCTTTCTCCTGCTACCCCCTAGTCCAGGCCCTATCATCTCTCCACGGGCTCAGGCAGTCACCTCCTTATTGGACACCCTGCTTGTGCGTTTCCCTGCCCCCCCTTACAGTCCAGGTATCGCAGACAGTGCGATGCTTTTAAAATCTAAGTCAGATCATGCCATTCTGATGCTCAAAACCCTTGAATATCTTCCTCTCTTACCTAAAATAAGTCCTTTCAGTTTCCTGCATGACCTAGCCCTACTTCCTTTGGGATCACTCACTATGCCTCATTAATTCTGACTTACATAATGTACCACTCAAGCCTTTACACCAAGTGTTTTCTGAACTGGAATGCTCTTCTCTCACAAAGCCATACAGCTTGACCCCTCATTTCCTCAGGTCTCTGTTCAGGTGATACTGTAATGGCCTTCTCTAACTTCCCCAGACAATACGATACCATTCTCCCTCCCCCTATTCACTTTTCTTTGTAGGATTTATCCTCATCCCACGTATTATCTATGTGTTTATTGTTATGTCTTACTCATCTATAAAGTAAGCTTCTGAAAGTAATTTGTCTCTGTTGCTTATTTCTGTATCCTGATCTTAGGAAAAACCACAAAATGAGTATCCTGTCGTGTTCTCAAAAAAAGCTTGTTGGGCTAATCATTTCTTATACTTTGGTCCCAGTTACTTCAAACCACATTTCTATTGCCTTCACTTTAAAAATCCTCAAGAAAAACAGAAAAGTATAAAAATCCCATTGTAAATATCACTTAAGTAAATTACCTTTGTTTCTTCTTGGAAAGGTTGTGGTGGATATTTGCATGCAGACAGAGGGATTATCACATCCCCTCAGTATCCGGAGACCTACAGTCCCAACCTCAACTGTTCTTGGCACATCCTGGTTCAGAGTGGTCTGACCATTGCTGTCCATTTTGAACAGCCCTTCTGGATTCCAAATGGAGATTCTTCTTGCAGCCAGGGGGATTACTTGGTGGTAGGTCATGCTTGCTACCTTTTCTAATTACTATCTTTGCAGTCTTCATTCAAAAAAAAGAAAATGATGATTCTTCTCTCCTGGGACATAAATTGATAGGACTTGGGCGCTTCCAATATGAAGGAATTTATGCAATTTTAATTTGTGTTCGTAGCTGAAAAATGGACCTGATATCTATTCTCCACCCTTGGGTCTCCATGGAGGAAATGGTCATTTTTGTGGCAGTCATCCTTCGTCCACTCTGTTCACCTCAGATAATCAAATGTTTGTTCAGTTTATTTCTGATGGTAGTAATGGAGGGCAAGGATTTAAGATCAAATATGAGGCAAAGAGTTTAGGTAAGTATTTTCACAGAGCCTAATGCCTGTATTTTTCCTGCAGTTGCTTGGTCTTCCTTGTTTAAATAGATTTGAGGAAAAAAATATGTTAAGTTTTCTTTTCTAAACTAAGAGTAATAAGTAATTTAACAAGAACAGCTACCTGTTTTCAGGTACTTACTGTGTGCTTGATATATTCAGTATCTCATCATGGCTACTTTTTAAGGCTGATATCATTCCCATTCTACAGATAAGTAAAATGAGGCTTAGATTCTTTCCAAGCCTACTTACCAAGAGAATGAACAAAGTAAAATTCTCCATGAGGATAAATTAAACTGATTTTAAGGATACCCTGAAATTTCTTAGTCCTTTCTACTATAAAATGTCTAATTATAAGTTACATTCAGTTATGGAAACATTGTAAGAATGATAATTACATTGTTTTATCATCATTTGTATGCTTTCTTTTAAAATGAGCACATATTCCTCTGATTCTATTATACCCTTTAATTATATATTACAGTGGTGATCTTTACTTAATTACCTTTACTTAATTACACTTGATTAAAATTATATTTAATTCTACTGTAATGACTTAATTTTGTGACATTTATTTTTATGTAATGTTTAATTGAATAAATAAGTAAATAAGCATAATTTCAAAAGAGAGAGTAATGTGAGTAGAGAATAAATCTTTGCTTCCCCCCAAATTAGATAATACGGATTTCAGGATAATCATATGACCTCAATCTCAGATTCCTGAATATATTTTTAAAAACATATTAATCTATATAAAACCATATATTTTACTGCATAGTCTCTAAAATATGAGATTTTTAAATGTCAGCATAATTTCTTTATTCTGGAAGATGATGACACAGGAAATCGTCTAATAGCTTGAGCAGGTTCCATGATCACAGGGAATGTACTTCTGTTACTTCCCACTACATACAGCTCTGGCACTTGGAAAGAGCCCTGAAAGACAGCTCTGTGAATACCAGCACCATTACTTTATAGGTGAAGAGTCTGTTATCTCACCCTATCTCTCTGCTGAGCTCAGCTGCTGAATCCTGTGTGGGCAGAATGTCACCGGTCACTGAGGCTTCAGAGAGTAGCAGTGCCTTGTGTCTACTGAATAGATATCAGCTCATCCCACAGAACTCTACTTTCCCATGATAGAGTCTTGAGTTACAGTCTTAAATTACATTTTTAAAGCCAATATTTGGTGGTAAATCAGATATACTAAGGGGATTCTTTTATTCCTTTGTGGACCCTCTTTTTCTATGAGAATGGTATGGCCATTACCTCCTCCTTATCTTTCTGCCTTTGTGATTAGACTTAAAGTTCTTTTTTTTTTTTAAAGATTTTATTTATTTATTCGACAGAGATAGAGACAGCCAGCAAGAGAGGGAACACAAGCAGGGGAGTGGGAGAGGAAGATAGACTTAAAGTTCTTTTGATTTCAAAACCTGTTGTCCATTGATAGATGAGTGGGTAAAGAAGATGTGGTGTATATATATTATATATATATACATACATATATATATATATGTACACAATGGTGTATTATTCAGCCTTGGAAACAGAGTGAACTCTTGCCATTGTGACAACATGGATGGACCTAGAGATTATTCTAAGTGAAATAAACCAGTCATAGAAAGAGAAATACCATATGATTTCACATATATGTGGAATCTAAAAAACAAACAAACAGACTCTTTAATATAGAGAACAAACTGGTGGTTGCCAGAAGGGAGGGGGTTGGGGGATGGGTGAAATAGGTGACGGGGATGAAGAGGTACAAACTTCCAGTGTCTGGGAAACAGAAAGAGGCACCCAGGGACCAAAGGAGGAATGGTGTGAGAGCTAAAGGGAGGAGGAGAGCTCGGTGTCCAAGCAGCTGGGGGACAAAAATGGAAAGAGAGAGATGTGATCAACCAGGTTAAATGTTGTGGACATAAAATAAAGATGAAAAAGATGCTTGGGTACACAACTGTGAGGCAACAAGAGTGCTTTGATGGGGTTGAAAGGTGAAGGGGGAAGGAGGAAAGAGGGCAGTGAGAGCAGAGAATGTGACTGTAACTGACTTGAGCATGTGATGAGTGCGAAGATGCCAGGAGCAAGGAGGAGAGAGGGGGAGAGGAGGGGACAGGGAGGGAGAGAGAGTGTGAGCACAGGGTAAGGGGAGGGCCTCCATAGAGCACGGTCCCTTAGGAGACAGTGGAGTGGGAGGCTGACCCGATGTACAGGAAGACAGTGTGCAGGGGAAGATAAAGGAGGCAGAGATGCAGATAAATTTCTTAAGGGTGGTAACAAATTGAGGGAGTGTTCTCATCTGATTTCTTCCATCGCGCTCTAAAGGAGAACTCGAAGTGCCATGCTCTGAGGCTCAAGAAGAAGTGGGGAGAATAAGGGTTGAGGGCATAGAGTCAAGTCTTACATAGCTGTTCTATTTCTGTGAGAAAGCAGAGTTGCTTGCAGTGTTGGGAGTGGAGAGCACGCATTTGGAGGCATTGATTTCTGCAAATGGTTTAAATCACATACAGTCCTGAAATTGGTTTTTTTGTAAGGTGAGTCTGAAGGAAGGGCCAAGAGCAAGGGAGTTAAAGGCAGTCAGAGGAGTCTACAGTTTAGGGATTCAGAGATGAGAAGCATTTGGGTAATGGCAAAATTCAGGATAGGTCCATAAGTGACTGGGTGACAGCAGAAATAAATGTCAGGAGCGTTTATCAGATCCACGTATCTGTGAGGCTAATTAATTTATCAGGTTCATTTCATTGGCATTGTAAGTTCCCAGGTTACTCTGGCCTGGATTGTTTGCTGAGGTTGGCAAAAAAATGTTTACTGATAAAAGGAAAGTATTTTTACATACTTTGGTGTTTTAGAAAAGAAGTGTAAAAAGCTCATTTATCTTCTTCCAGAAACTGGCTAATGAATTCACTCAGGCCAGTCATCTCTTGCTCTTCAAATGCATTTAAATCTTGAAGAAACGTAATGGGCGAGTGCCCACAGAGCTGTGCAAATACATATCTGCTTAGTCTTTTAAACATCAAGATCCCAGCTCCGCGGCTTTCTGCGGAACTGCCCAGTCAATGGGAAGTTACAAGCGCTACCTCATTCACGTGCTTATCTACGGGGCGAATGTGGATTAATGCTTCCATGATATTACACCACACGCACTGTGCACCATAAGCATTTTGTGGGGCAAATTAAAAAGTGACACACTTGGTAGCTCCCCTGATAGCAAATTCAGAGTCTATTTGCCTAAAAAGAGAATGAGGATAAATTCAGATGAAAGGAAATGGAGGTTGGAAATACAGATAAAGACACTTTAAAAAATGCCAGCGGGCAGTCTAGACGTGGTGCTGTGCCCACCGCAGCTGTGACCACCACCTGCTCCGTACAAGGCTCTTACAGTAGGGTGGGTTGGCTGCATTCTCCACATTGTACTTTTATCCCCATGACTCATTCCTTCCCTAACTGGAAGCCTGGACCTCCCATTTCCCTTCACCCATCTGGCCCATCCCCCCACTCCCCTCCCCTTTGGCAACTCCTAGTGTGTTCTCTGTATTTATGGGTCTGTTCCTGCTTTTTTGTGTGTTTATTTGTTTGTGTTTTTTAGATTCCACATATATGTGAAATCATGTAGGCTTGTCAAATCACTACGTTGTACACCTGAAGCTAACGTGACATTGAGTGTCGACTATATTTCAATTGAAAAAAAAAAAAAGACATACGATAGTTAAAAAAAAAAAAAAAAAGAAAAGAAAAGAAAATAGTGGCATTGCATCCTCTTTCCCAGACTGTCGATTGATTTAACTGTGTTTCTCACCAGCCTGTGGGGGCAATATCTACATCCACGATATGGACTCTGCGGGGTATGTGACCTCCCCCGGCCACCCTGACAGTTACCCCCAGCACGCTGATTGCACTTGGCTCCTAGCTGCTCCTCCTGGAAAGCTCATAAGGCTGCAGTTTGAAGATCAATTCAATATTGAAGAAACACCCAAGTAGGTCACTTCCATTTCCTTTTTCTCCCACTCAGAGTTAGTAATCTCTAGCTGTCATGTTTGAGAATAATTTCTCTTCTTTTCTCAGCACAGGAAATCTAAAAAATGGGGAAGGGACATACATTACACCTTGAGCCTGAAAACATTGCCTGCCAGCCACTCGCATTAGCTGAGCAGTTTATGTACACGGATATTGTCTCTCCCGATGCCACGCACATCCTCCCAGAGACACAGAGGATGGCTGTTTGAGATTTATGTTACCCGTTCTTCCTCCCCCAGGAAAAATATAGTGTCTCTGGTAGATGAATATTTATTTTCCCAGACTCGCACTCAATGTCATAAATAATAAAATACCTGTTTAACAAATGGAAATTCGTGTTACGTGACACTAGGGGTCACCAGTGTCAGAGAAAGGACTAAAGCAAGTACCATACCATACAATTTCCCCATCTCTCTTTATCGAGAATTCTTAAGGGATTACAAACCAGGGAGTAAGCCTTACTGTGTTGAACACAAAGAGAATAACCATACTGACTGAAAAAAAACCCTGAATTTTTTCTCTTCATGTATACATTTGCAAGAATATGTGTCTGGCACCAAACTTAGATACAAGAGCTTTTGCTTACTATTTATGGGCACCCGATCTAACGCCACGGTCCCACTCAGTGAACATTAAGTGGCTATTTGACTTTCTTAAGAAATACTGGGTAAACACACACTCCCTTTTATGGACACAGAACATTCCAGCTGGGACTCTCCACCAGTCTAGGTGGCAGGGCACGTGAGATGTGGCCTCTCATCATGTGAAATAAAGTACCTGTTTTTTTGAAATTCCTAGGCATTCATTTGAGAATGACTTGTATATTTGTAAAATGAATACGGAATATGGAGGGACGACAAGTAAGCATTCTTCGATGTGGTACATGTAACACCTGCCTTTTGGAACTACAAACGAAAGAACATATAATGATTAGAAAAATATCATGTAGCATTCTCAAGCGACACACCACTTACAGTGATCGTCGTAGTGTCTTCTGCTACAAGAATGATGATTAATATTGCTCTTGGAGAAAGTTGGTGAAGTATGTTAAACGGAATCTTCTTTCCACTTTAGCTGCACATCCAATTACCTTGAGTTGCGAGATGGGGCTGATTCGAATGCACCAGTACTTTCCAAGGTTTGCGGGAGATCTTTGCCCAGCAGCCAGTTGTCCTCAGGAGACGTGATGTATTTGAGATTCCGATCTGACAACAGCCCCACTCAGGTGGGGTTCAAGATCAAGTATGCTATAGGTAACAACATTTTTTTTGTATTTCATAAGAAAGTTATGACAGACTAATTATAATAAAACTTAAAAAAAAGCATACCATTTTTAGAGACGTCTCTATCTGCATAATTGTAATGATTGTTTTAGTGATAGAAATAAGTAAGGAATGTAAATGTTTGAAACCAAAGTCATTTATCAATTTAAGATTTTATTTTGCTTTCCATTTTAAACCACTCTTTTTAGTAAACTTGAATATTTTGTATTTTTTCCTAACTTGTTTGTGAAGACATATTCAGTTAAATCAAATTTTTGTTTCTTTCTTTTATCATGAAATCTCTATAGTATCACCTTAACTAGTAAAATGGTTTACTATTCAAATATAAGCAAATAACTGTATATAGAACAGTAACTTTGAACTCATCATCAATGGATAATGTTTTACCCTATGTCTCTAGTGCCAAATCAGTCACTAGATAAAAACAAGTATGTCTCCTCAGTGTTTTGATTTCCTTACTTTAAAAAATGAGCAATACACATGCATCCTGAAGATTTATTGTATTAGGGTCACCGTGACATAGAATTTACTATCTGGTGGGTCTGAACACTAACCAAACATATTTAATACAGTCAAAAGTTGGAAAGCCTACTAGTAACAACATTAAACCTATACCACAGGTTGTTTTGTAGCCTGAGGCAAATTGTATATAATTCAATCTAACTATCGCATCCAGTTGATAAGAAAGAATTGAGTGGTAATTTGCCAGGCCCGAGATACCAGTTACTGCAATGAAACATTCATTTGACAGTTAAAACAGGAAGGGCAGGTATCGCTAAGCACCACCGCACCCCTTCCAGCTGAGCAGGCCCTCCGTCTTCAGAATCACAGACAGAGGGTAGTAGGCAGCCCCTACCAATCTAACAGTTGGTTCTTGAAAGGAAACTTCCTTGCAACAAATAGCTTATATGGTGTCCCAGGAGGATTAATGCGATGTTATGGAATACGCCATTCAGTTTCTGTTTCCCATTATTGGCCTGGACTTGTGGTATCATTTCTCTTTACATCAATAGTGGATTTCAAAGAATAAGGGGAACACTAAATAAACATTTTCAAAATTTTTAAAACGTTAATTAATATTCGATTGGCACCTAAAAGTTTTTGAATGTGCTGGTTAATTTTTAAAAAAAAAAGAAAAGAAAAATCTCATCACAGAATATTGCTCTTTTCTGCAGCCCACTGTGGGGGAAGAGTGACAGGGCAAAGTGGTGTCATTGAAAGCAGCGGATATCCAACACTTCCGTATAGAGACAATTTATTCTGCGAGTGGCATCTCGAGGGTCCCTCAGGACACTATCTCACCATCCATTTTGAAGACTTTAACCTTCAGAATTCCTCTGGCTGTGAAAAAGACTTTGTAGAAATCTGGGAAAGCCATACCTCTGGTCAGTGCAATATGTCTGCTGTCTTTTGGGGATGTTTATTTTCTCATGTACTCATTCAGCCTCTGAAGTGTCCTCTCTTCAAGAAAGGCAAAACGACATCTATTCTTTGCATGCAAGGGCAGTCAGCTCTGAGCAGTGTCACCTTTTCTCTCCCTGGAGTCCTACTCACACACAGTGGGCAACCAGAGCCCCAGGTGTCGTTATATAGCTTGTCCTTTTAGATCACACTGAGAGAGCAGTGCACGGAGAAGGCATCCTCTTCCCGTTGAGACCTTCCAGTGCCATATGCGGTTAGTTATTTGAGGGGCATCCTGTCAGGTAAGGAGAGAGAAGGTAACGTATCTAGAAATCACAGGAGTTGGACGCTCCTCACTCTGTTGCCTGGAACCATCTCTTGAACCGAATGAGCTCCCTCATTGTGCTGAGATGTCCTTGCCCTAATTGGTTGCAGCTTTTGTTACACATCGTCATCTATATGAGTATGTCGATCTTATTCATGTTTGTCCTGCTTCTCTTAACAGAGAGGGCAGGGTCTTGTCTTTTATTGTTTTCTTTGTACTTGTAGAATACCTCAAGTAGAGGTGAAATGAAATCAATCACCTGGACATAGACATACTTGATTATTTGCCTCTCACAGGAAGTTTATTGGGCAGATACTGTGGAAATACCATTCCGGACAGCATAGACACTTCTAGCAACACCGCTTTGGTGAGGTTTGTCACAGATGGCTCTCTTACTGCCTCAGGATTCAGACTCCGGTTTGAATCCAGCATGGAGGGTAAGTTCACTGTTAACTATTTATCTATTATTGATCGGCTGGACACTATGCGAGGCACTGGTGTTACAACAGTTGTTGAACCAAAATGACCCCTACTCTCTTGGACCTTACACTTTAGTGGAGAGGCAGATGTTCATCAAACAGTCCCACCACAGCTGTGATACAGGCTACCAAAGAAAGGAAGTAATGCTTTGGAAGATGTTGTGGGACGAGTACTGTACACATTCCTCATCTTAAGAAAACCAGTGCATTAGCCCCACAGCTGCCAGAATCAGCATTCCAAATACCCTGACATTGGTGAAATACAGATTTTATCTGAAGAAACTGGATAGTTAATCTTCTGAATCTTCTGACTCTTGAGATTACTCCATCGATTGGTCCCCCATACGTCTTGGGCCATGATGACACAATGCTGCCAGTGAACTGTCATCCGTGGAAACATGGATTAAATATTAAATATTAGAGACAGGAAGTGGATACAAACATTCTCTGTAAGTCCTCATATACACATAGTGATAAATAAGAGCAATAATTTTGTCCAGTGGCACAGCGGAGAAAATACTTGAGGGAACACTTCTTGTGGAAGGGATCATTTTGATTGGATTGGCAGTTTTCTTGGGTTTCTTCCCCTTCAGAGTGTGGTGGGGATCTACAGGGTCCTACGGGAACATTTACCTCTCCCAACTACCCGAACCCAAATCTTCATGGCCGGGTCTGTGAGTGGAGGATCACAGTGCAGGAAGGAAGGAGGATCACCCTGACTTTTAACAACCTGAGTCTGGAAGCCCATCCATCCTGCAGCAGCGAGCGTGTGACAGTAAGTGTCCCGTGCAGTCGGGGATATTACATTCCATTGTTGAAGGAGTTTATTGACCTATAAATCATAGTCAGAAAACTAGGTCGGGAATATTCCCATCCATGCAGCTGTACCTCAAACAAATTTTAAGTATTTTCGATAGAACAAAAGCACAGTGAACTGCCCTGTTATTTGTAAAACCTGTTTTAAGAGCCTATTCGTTGTCACAACGTACATCAGGGTCATAGGTGGGATAAATTTTAAGAGCAAATGATCATTACACATGGCAAAAGTGGGTAAATGGCCTGTGGGTAGCATGTAGTTGAATAGGACTAGAATCATGGAACAGTCACCAACAAACAGTTCTAAGCAGTTGAGTGGTCCTGCATAGTTAACTGTTCTCTGCCGAGGTGCTGAGCAACTCCTTTGGGAGAGCATGGGCTGCCTGCCCTCAGTGTTGCCAAGGTCAAATGCTTTGGGAGATGCTGTCAGCATTCTTAGCTTCCCTTAACAAAGGAAAGCAAGGGAGATCCATGGGTGGGAAAGAAGATCGTTCACTGAAATGAGAGCTATATATACTAGATTAATTATACATTAATATTAATGTATTTCTCTACCCAACTCAACCTTTCCTCTGCCCTTGTTACCTCGGTCAATAACAATTCCAAACGTGCAGATGCTTGGGTCAAAGGCATCGATGTCTGTTTTGGAGTCTTTTCTCTCACACCTTAGGTTACATCCGTAATCAAGTCCCACTGGCTGTATTTTTAAAGAGATTCAGAATCTAACTACTTCTTATCATATCCACTGCTACCACCACCACCGCTCACTTAGACTTAATTTACTAACTTCCGGCTGGTCTCCCTACTCCCACCCTGTGTCCCTGCATTCTCAGCACAGCAGCCAATGTGATGGGTTTAAATGCAAATCACATCATGCTGCTCTCCTTGAAAATCCTCTGTTGGCCTCTCATCTCACTCACAGGGAAATCCCATCTTTACCGGGGCCCAACGGGCCCTAGGGTATCTGCATCTTGTCTCAAAACCCCCCTGCCCTTTTGCTTACTATGACCCAGACTCACTCACTTCCTTTTGGGTCCTTGAATCTAAGATGTTTGATACCCCACTGACCTGTCCCATGGCCTCTGGACTGTGCCTCCGCAATGGCTGCCTGTTTCATTCTCTCTTCATTCCTGGCTCTTCAAAATGACCTGATCCCTGAAACCCTACATTAAATAGAATCCATCCTGGCCCATCCTGTTCCCTGCATTATTGCTTTCACAGCACTTCACACCAACTGACACCCCATGTATTTGTTTGTTTGTCGGTATATTGTCTGCTCCCACCACCAGAAAGTACGCTCTATTAGGACATGCTGTGCGTTTTATTCACTGCTGAATACCCAGTGCCTGGCACATAATAGAAACAGTAATTATTGACTGAATGAATAGAAGTACTATCATTATCCTTTTTTAAAAACAAGACACTTTTGGGACAGCTGGGTGGCGCACTTGGTTAAGCATCTGCCTTCAGCTCAGGTCATGATTCTAGGGACCTGAGAAGGAGCCCTGCACAGGGCTTCTTGCTCAGCAGGGAGCCTGCTTCTCCCTCTGCCTGCTGCTCCCCTTGCTTGTGCACGAGCTCTCTCTGTGTGTGTGTGTCAATAAATTAATAAAATCTTAAAAAAAAATAAGATACTTTTTTTTCAATTTAATTGTCTCCTGTTGGGTAGTGAATTTCAAAAATATAAAACATCTTTGTATGTTAGTCTAATAGTTCGTATTGCCTTAAAATGACCATATTCAAACTTCAGATTTTGCTCCCTAGTTCTAACACCTGAAGGACTGAAATGTTGTCTTTTATCAGGTATTAAAAACTATGGGACCCTGTGTACTTTCTTCTATTTGAAAGCCAGGGAATTTTGGACTAAGCTTGCTTATTTTAAAGGGAACACTTTCCCTCTATTTTCTACTGAATATATCTCTATATATCTATATTTATGTCTATATAAATTTATATCTGTATCTATTTATATCTATATAAATTTATATTTATATCTATAGATATGTATCTGAGATCATGACCTGAGCCGAAACCAAGGGTCGGATACTTAACTGACTGAGCCACCTAGGCACCCCTCCATTAAATATATAGAGAAGCATGAAGTAGGAAAAAATTAGCTACTCCTAGTATACCATATTTTGATACATTTTCTTATCCTTCCTTGGCAATGAATATATTATGTAGTTGTAATAATGTGGCATAAATTCATTTGCACACTAATTTTAATCTATTATTCTGATTATAAACATAATGGGTGCCTATTGAACAGATTTTGGAGAGTTCAAAAAATAAAAAATATAAAAAATACTTGAAATTCTACCTACCCATTGCTAAAATTTTGATGTATGCAACCATTTATTTCCCTTTGAAATTCTTTCCATAATTGAGATTATATTGAATATAATGATTATGAGGAATCTTATGAGTAGAATTTTCACATGCCCCACAGTAAAGATAACATGAACAGTCATAGTTTCAGAGCTCAAATAATAAAATAAAATTTACAGCATTATCCACACATTTTGATCACGTCTTACTTGTCATTTTCCCATCTCTGAATCATAGGTGCCAAAAGCATCTACTTTCAGCTCTTTTAGTTACTTCTCAGGGTGTGTCTGTCATTATTTCAAAATAATATTCCTATTCTGCTACTTTTTTTTTTTGGTCTTAGACATCATCTCTCCACATGCAACTATGGGAGATGAGGGTTTAGCTCTCTTCACAGTCCACCCCCACCACACACACACCACAGATGCTCACAGGGTTACGCACAGTTCAGACTCCCCCAACTTCCTCCCAAAATGCATACGTCACAGATTTTGTTTAAATTGCTCTTCAATGTTTACATTATTATGATTATACAACTATAGCCATGTAGTATGCTATGGTAGCATTTGCTTTTGTTTTTCTGATTAATAACAATAATCACGTCCTTTTTTACATTGAGTTTTTTATGCACATATCACTGATTCTTCCACACGCTTTCACTCCAGGGCTACATCCCCACCGTGTATAGTAAAGCACATCCACCAGTTCATTGATTTTCTTTAGCAATATCCTTCCTTGAGCCCTTTTCCATCAGCTGCAAGCCCGATGCCAGCTGTCGTGCAGGGCATTCCCTTCTCCCTCGACTTTGCACGCTCCTTCATTCCCCTCTTGGGCTGGACACCTGACGCCATGACATGTGCGATATGTGCATTATCCTGTCTTGGTTCATTTCCTTTTTTTGGTGAGGCGTATGTTCTTGTATCTCCATTAGGAAGTGGGCATGGACGATAAGGTTTTTGAGAAGTTGTATACCTGGAATTATCCTTATATTACAATTGTTTTTTGAATATACTATGTATATTAAAATATATGTATTTGATATATTCCCATATGTATATAAATATAGTAATCATAATTTTGAATTTTTATGTTGCTGCTTTTGAGGTCCATTTCCTTCAATTTCCTGTTTCCTATTTACGTATGTTGATTGGTCTCTGTCTTTTACATTAGACACCCTTAAATGTCTAATGACCCTTGGCTATTTATTCATATTTAAGAATGAAGTACTAAAATGCTGCTCGGAAGCTCTGTGTGCATGGAATTGTCAACTTATGGTCTTCGTTGGGTTGGGGGGACTTGACCACTTAATTAGGAGAAACTACAAATGTCATATCTACAGGACTTTTCTCCTGGGGAGGCTAAAGCTCCAACAATAACTTTCAGAATTAATTTCTTATGAATCTTTAATATCATGTCCACATTCTTTTTCTTTGAGATATATTTTTATAGGTCCAATGTTTGTTTTGTTTCTTCTTCACTCTGATGTAAATAAGGGGATGTGGCTTGCCCTTTGCCCACACTTTATCACTTTGAGAACTTCTCACAAAAAAGCAGGGGTGAGGGGGGAGAAAGAGAGAAGAAGGAAAAAGAGAAGGAGAGGCAGAAAGAAAGAGACAGACAGGAAGAGAGAGAGATAAAAGAAAAGGAAAGGAAAGGAAGAAAAGAAAAAAAAGAAAAGAAAGGAAAAGAGAAAAGAGGAAGGGAGGGAGGGCAAAGGGAAACTTCCTGAGATCTACAGGTTGAGTGAGGGCAGCCTTCAGTGCACTGCCTCTGGATTAATACCTTATCCAGCCACCTGAGCATACAGTTCCTCCAAACCTGCTTATCGACTCTGTCCAGATGGAGAAGAGGCAAAGGTACACCATCCAGCATGCACTACAATGAGATATGTGCCTGACTTTATTCCTGCATATAGCAAATTTCAGAGCTTGTCCTGAATCTCAAATGCCTACTTCCTGTCCCATTGTTTTCTGGGAGTTGTAGTTTCTGAGTACAATCACTAGTGGAGGAGGAAAGTGGAAACAGCACTTTGGTTGCCTCAAAGACAGGAGTTCATGTGATAAATGGCTGCCTGAACAATTGTTAGTCATTGTGACTCTAAGCTCAGGGTGGACATTGGTGCAACGATAACCGCCATTGATCAGGGTTTCTGACAAGTTCCATTAGTCTGCAGTTGCTGGTAATCCCTTTTGATTCTGGTAATATGTTGCCCATTCCTGTTTTCAGTATTATTGAAATTTTGTCATCTTCTGTTTCCTTATACATTACTTCATGGTTTGGAATCAGAGGGATGCTTTAAATCCAATTTTATTATCACTAGTTCTTTGAACTGAAGCAAATTGCATAACCTTTCTGAATTCTACTGTCTTACTCTGGAAAACAGGGATGATATTATGTGTCTGAGAGGGTACTGTGCTAATTGAATAAAGTAATGCAAGTAGGCTATTAGCAGAGTCTGGCATTTTGTTGGTGCTCAGTAAGTGATAGAAACACTGTGTCTGGTCCTGTGAGTCAGAAGACACTTTAAACCAGAAGCCCTCACAGAGCTCAATTTCATGATCAATTTTAGTAAATTAAAAAGCTCACATCTTTGTTATGGAGTGCATTCTTCTCCTCCATATCTCCTAATGTTAGGCTCTGAATCATTATTTCTAGATTATTTCGTGATGATTCACGTCCTTTTTAAAAAAGAGGAATATCAGCTACTCAATCAGTCAATTATTCTTTAGTTACTTCTGGATCTTTCCCAAACGTTAACAACCAGGCATCCTGAAACTCCCTTGGTTTTGCACAGAAGTCGAATAACACTTTGCAACTATCATAAATATGTGCATCACTAGAATTATTAATATTTTGGAGCCAGCATGCCTCTAATCCATTTTTTTAAATTCAAATTAATAAGAAAATTGAGGCTTTGGATCTCTAAGTACTTAGGAAAGAACTATTATATTGAGATTGATTTTTTTAAAGTTACTTCTCAAGGCATTTAAAAATATTTGAGTTACTATATGCTTCGAGTCATCAAAGACTAACATTTAAGGCTTCATTCCAAATATCAAAGGTCCCGATACATTGTTAAGAAAAATGGTCCATCGATGAACTCTCTGAACTAAGATGTAAGCATGTTGGTCTAATTTCCATTTCGAGCACGGTTTCCAGCTACAGACAGTACTGCAGTTTTTCATTTGTCACCACATGGCAGGAGGGCATTACTGTAATACTTTCATTTTAGTGAAATGACCCTGAGGCCACAGAATGTGCTTCGGGTAACACAGTGGCTTATGGCACCGGGCGAAGAGCCCATACTGTTAAGTAATTCCTTTTAGCACAGAGTTTCCTTCTAAGGAAGTGTATCGGGGCTGTGAATATAATCTTCTAGGAAACAGTCAGATGGACAGCGTGACTAAAGGTTAAACTGTTTTTGCAACAGATACTCAATGGCATTAGAAGTAACTCACCCCAGCTGGAGGAACTGTGTAGTAGTGTGAACGTAAGCAACACCATCAAATCTTCAGGCAATACAATGAAAGTCGTGTTTTTCACTGACGGATCGAGGCCCTATGGAGGCTTCAGTGCTTCCTACACATCCAGCGAAGATGCAGGTAAGGGAAGATGTTGTAATCGTGGGCACTGCGGGTGTCCCACAGCTACTACCCACAGCACAGGAGCCATCTATTTCCTTCATAGATCAGAATTACACCTGGGATCTTCTGCATAAGGCAAACATGTATAACTAGATAGAAAATCCATCACAGACAGGAAAAAAAAAATGCTCTGGTTTCAGAAAGCTGCTATTGTGAGTTAAAAACATTTAAAAATGCTGTTGGGAAATCTGGCTCAATTCCATCCAATGTTGCCATTATGTTGGTTGCCCATTCTGCAGTCCTTGGTCAATTATTTTGTGTTGAATGAGACCTTCAACTTAGAAGGTAACTGACTCCCCAAAAGTAACTCATTTAATTAAAGATAGCCAGATTTTATTGTTTCTTAGTCATCCATCTGTATACATATTTTTCCAGTGTAAATGAATGAGGGTTCACATTTGATACAGAGTATTTAAAAATTAAGCAAGATACAGCGTTTCTGGTCTAAATATTCTCTTATTTTCTGGTTTGGTGCTATTACCTAAGAGTTTTAAATTTTAGAAAGAGTGGAACTGAATATTTAAAAAACCTTTAAGTTCTTTCATTGATAAGAGGAACATTCATTACCATATGAAAAGGGGCAAGTTCATTGGCACTCGGTGTTGTGTTATCTGTTTGCTCCAATTAAATTCTTGGGTCAAGTGGAGAATTGCTAATGAGAAGCCACTTAGACCACCACTGTAGGTTAGATATTTCTCTAAATTAAATATTAATGAACAATAGGCTTAAGTTAGGAGAAACTGATGCATAGCCAAATCCCTAAATCCCCCTAATCTCCCCTAGAGGAAAATAAAGTTGTTTATTTTTATATATATTTCCAAACTCACAGAAACTTCTTCCATAGTCTGCATGCATGAGCCAGCCCTTCACCCACAATCTTAACTTCACCTAGAAAAAAAACACAAAAGCAATAAAAATCTTGCTGTTGTTATTTTAGTTGTTATTGGGTTGCTCGTATGTTGTTATCCTGTGAATTTCACTCTTACTTTCTCTGTTGCCTTTTGCTTTCTTAGTGTGCGGTGGGCCCCTCACACATTCCCCTGAAGGAAACTTTACTTCTCCTGGCTATAATGGAGTCAGTAATTACTCAAGAAACTTAAACTGTGAATGGACTCTCAGCAATCCAAATCAGGGAAATTCATCCATTTACATTCATTTTGAGGATTTTTACCTGGAAGGTCACCAAGACTGTCAGTTTGATGTCCTTGAGTTCCGAGTGGGTGAGTTCAATCAAGGAAGATGTTCTCCTGTTTGTCCACAGTATTCTTCTTATATATTTAGTGGCTATATATTTACACAGAATTCAAAAGAACGTTGGTCAGAAAAAGCTATATTTTCTGTGTGTACCCAGCTGAGGTAACATGTCCTGTGACCGGTGAGCGAGATGGATCAGAGTTTGCAAGGAGACTCTGTGTTTCATTTAATGTGAGCCTTACCCAGGAGAGATTCAGCTTATCTGTGTTCTCTCTCTCTCTCATTGTTTTAAAAGATTTATTTATTTACTTGAGAGAGAGAGTGAGACAGCACGTGGAGGAGAGGGGCAGAGGGAGAGAGGGAGGGAGACAGAGAGAGAGAATCCTAAGCAGACTCCATGCTGAGCACGGAGCTTGACAGGCAGCTCCATCCCATGTCCCTGAGATCATGACCTGAGCCAAAACTTAGAGTCGGACTATTAACCGACTGCACCACCCAGGTGCCGCCCCCCCGCCCCGCCCGTCTGTGTTCTCTTGATGAGTACAGGTGGGCCCTCAATGATCTTTCACTACGCAAGACTTCTTTCCTCACGGACTGGAAGTTAGCATGGTCAGAATTGTATCGGTGATTTCCTGAATTTACAGGAATTCTACTCAGAAATCAAAAGAAGCTTGCAATGTACCAGATGGAGAAGTGTGTGGAAGCTACTTGGGGAATTATCCCCCAAAGAGTCAAGTTTGTCTTTGTTTTCATGATAGAAATGGACTGAGGTGTGCTTGGTAAACCATAGTTCTCTTAAAAATTTTTTAAAATCTCCCTTCATGAAAGATGAATCCATTTTAGTCTTCCTTGCAGTTGAGTCCTGAGTCGTGGGCGATCCATCAAACTGCCTCCATTGTTACATTGGCACTCTTTTCCTGGTTTGAAAAAGAGAAGTAAACTAACATGGTAGATCATCTGTGCTATTTAAGGTTCACTGAGTTCCATGTCACTGCAAAACTTTATTTTAAAGGAGGCTGAAAACAGAAGAAACTAACACAGTGAGCTGGTAACAATGTTCTAGGGAGGCTACTGAAGTCAATGCTGACTTTGAGAACATGGTGGACAGAATTTTCAAGGAGAATTTGATGAAGTCTGTGGTCACAGACCAAGGGACTCAGCAGGAAAATTATCTGGGCCCTCCTAAGTAGATGAATCTAAAGAAGATTTATGAAGGAAATGGAAGTTGTAGTTTGAGAATGTTCTCCATTGGATTCTGATAAACCCTCACCACTGCCACCTGGTTCAAAACCACTGGCTTAAAATGCCCGTCGACTAATGAATGGATAAAGATGTAGTGTACATATATGATGGAATATTACTTGGCCACCAAAAAGAATGAAATCTTGCCATTTGCAAAATGTGGATGAAGCTAGAGTATATTATGCTAAATGAAATAAGTCAGTCAGAGAGAGACAAATGTCATGATTTCACTCATATGTGGAATTTAAGAAACAAAACAGATGAACATAGGGGAAGAGAAGGAAAAAGAAAATA
Organism: Ursus maritimus; assembly: GCF_017311325.1. NCBI lineage: Eukaryota > Metazoa > Chordata > Mammalia > Carnivora > Ursidae > Ursus > Ursus maritimus. The sequence continues at coordinate 17,930,442 of NW_024425675.1, forward strand.
AGATAATGGCGGAGAGGGAGGCAAACCATAAGAGACTCTTAACTATAGAGAACAAACAGGGTTGCTGGAGGGGAGGCGGGTAGAGGGCTGGGCTAAATGGGTGATGGGCATTAAGGAGGGCTCTTGATGTGATGAGCACTGGGTATTATATGCAACTGCTAAATCTCTAAATTCTACTCCTGAAACCAGTACTACACTGTATGTTAACTAACTTGAGTTTCAATAAAAAAACAAAGCAAAACAAAACACCGTTGGCTTATTGAACTAAGCAGAGCAGCTCTATATCAAATTCCAGTCAGTTAAATGCAGTCTTCTCCCTATTCCCCCATTTCAGAGAGAGTTAAAGTACTATATTTTGTTGACTTATAAAATCAACGATGTTGGTCTGACAGAATAAATACAGAACAGATTAATTGTGAGCTCCATAGGTGTTCCATAAAGGTTAATCAAATTACTGTGAGAAGTAATCGTCATAAAAATACTCAGCTCCAAATCCAATAGTTCTTAGCCTAAGTACGGAATATCTTATTCATTTTAGTTGATTAAGTGCAGTGAAGAAATCATTGAAATTTTAGATAATTATCACTTTTATCTTGATGATATATTTTGTCACTGTTGGCATTATATTTTTTACTCCCTTAAAAAAGGCACATCCAAATATTTTTTAAATTAATTGTATCTCTGTTTAGGTATGCTGAAATAATTATGAAAACACAAATTGGAACAAAATGGCACCTACAATAAAGATGCCTATACTAAAAAAGCATGGGGGTTTTTTGTTTGTTTTTTTGTTGTTTTTACTCTGTTGGAGGGACTCTTTCTTTTGCAGTTGATGAAGATAGAAAGTAACGTTGTAAAACATCTGCTGTTAAATCAGAATTCCAATGTGTGTCAGTAAATACCTTGAAATGTTCTTTATTATTTGTTCCTACTGAATTCATTGAATATATTTCTCAAAAGCTATATAAATAATGGCATTTGGTGTGCTATTTTGTTCAGGTAATGCTGATGGGCCTCTGATGTGGAGACTTTGTGGACCTTCAAAACCTACAGTGCCACTGGTTACACCTTATCCTCAGGTGTGGATACACTTCGTCACCAATGAACGTGTAGAACATGTTGGATTCCATGCAGAGTATTCTTTTACAGGTAAGACTTGTGATTAAGCTCTCAAACTCTGGCAATATAATAGATAATAATCTTTTCCATAAAGATCTCACATGTATTTTGTTAGATTCACTTCTAGGTAGCTATTTTTTTGTTGCTAATCTCAAGGAGATATTCTAAATTACATCTTCTAATTGGTTGTTGCTGATATCCAGGAATTTTCAAATTTTTATATATTGATCTCTAGCCCAGGGATTTTGCTATACTTTTATTAATTTTGGTATTTTATCTGTAGATTATCTTTGGTTTTTCTGTATGAACAATCATATTTTCTGCAATGATGATTTTTTTTCTTTCAGCTTCAAAACTTCATTTCTTTTTCTTGTCTTATTTCACTGGTTAGGCCACCATCATGTCAAATGGAAAGGATGACCTCATGTGAAAGCCTGTGACCCTTTATTGTTAAATATATTGATTTCTCTTAGGGTTTTCAATAAATACTTCTTATCAGATTAAAGAAAGTCCCTTCAATTGTTAGTGTACAGTTTTTTTTATTCTGAATGGATGTAAGATTTTATCAAATGATTTCTCTCCATCTATTGAGATGATTCTCCTTTCCTCCTTTTAATGTATTAACATGATAAATTATATATTAAAAGACTTTTCTCTTGTTAAGCCATCCTTTAATTTCCAGGATAAACCCTACTTGGTTATGATGTGTGTTTTGAACATACTACGAGACATTATTTGCTAATGTTTTGTTTTGGATATGTATCTGTGACATTCAGTTTGTATCTGAAAATTCAGTCCAAGACAGACAGCACTGCTCTTTGCTGCTTCTCTGGGCCATCAGAATTTTTCTAGTCCCTTTCACTAATATGGCAGTTCTTTTAGAGTCTCAACATTATGTAAAAGTCTCAACTCCAGCCCTTCCTTTTGTGTGGGTCCAAGGCCACAGTTCTGCATGGCCATCAAGACCTTAGATCTTGACCTCTGGGGCCCACATCTTGGTTCTACATCCTTTCAGACTGACATATTCTCAGTTCAAGATTATCCCTCAGAATTTGAGTATACTTATTTTTTTTTTAGATTTTAGAAATTCTCTTTTTTTCCTATGAAGTTTGTCTATGAATCAATATATATTTTGGTTGTAGTTTTATCTAACATTTCTCTGTTATAATCAAATAGTTGATTGGGAGAGGGAATAAGATTGATTAACCATCTTGCCAGTTGATTTTTCTTTATTGGATTAAAAGAGGAGAGCTACGCTTCAGAAACAGTATTACTCATGTGGAAAATCAGACAATCTTATGCTGTAAAGATATATCCGTTCTTCAACTTGCTATGCTAATGTATACTTTGATAGTTGACTACAGACATAAGTGCTTCTCATCAAATGACAAATTCTTTAGTTATGGTATGGATCATATTCTTCAAGCTTGTATTTATTTTTACTGGTCTCTTTTTTCAAGAAAGGCAGTGTTATTTACTTTGTCCCTAGTCAGAGTGTCAGTTATACGCACATCGAATTATTCGCCATTTCTGGTACAGATTATCTTCCTTCTCCTTTGTCCTAAACATGATCCTGTCTTCCCCGTGTGATTCTGTTTAATTCACACTATATGAGATTCTGTTTATTTCTTATCTTCCACCCAGTTTTACTTTGCCTTTATATACTTTCATCTATTTATTGATTGATTGCTTTTTTAAAATCATAAAGTATGATGGCTGTAAGACCCACTTCCTTTGGCTTTGCAGAGCTTTTTTTGTTTGTTTTCTTGTATCTTATTTAGAAGTTTACAAATCTAATTTCAGACTGTGGTGGAATACAGCTGGGTGAGAATGGAGTGATCACAAGCCCCAACTATCCAGCCTCTTATGACAGCTTGACCCATTGTTCCTGGTTGTTGGAAGCCCCTCAAGGCCATACCATCACTGTGAGTTCTGACTTTGTTCTAGAACAAAAATGCCATGTCCTCTGTGGAAACAGAGTTCTTTAAATAAGCAAGCAATTAGAATAGGTTTTGATTCTGTGATCAGTTCATTTTCTCCCCAAAATCTCATTAGAGTACAGACATCTGCAAGTATTCAGTGACTGAAGAAATCTCTTTTGCAAGCATAGAAGAAGAAGATGTATATATGTGTGTGTGTGTGTGTGTGTGTGTGTGTGTGTGTGTGTGTGTGTGTGTATACACATATATATGATATTCCCATCCAGGAGAGAAGTATAATCATGTTCTTGATATGAGTTGGCATCCCAGCCCACTGGACTGAAAAGGTCCCCCTAGTGACTCCAGTTCCAGGGAGAAATATCCCCTCTCAAAATTTCCAAAAGAACCCCCAGTAAGGAAAAAGAGAGGAGGGCAGGGGACAGTCAAAGACATTAATATAAAATTATATAAATTAAAACAAAGTAAAAGGTTTCTGAGGACCTTATCTAACTTTAGGTAGCTAATCTCACTTACAACTCAGAGCACCTCATTTTCTCCTGCAGCTTACGTTTAGTGACTTTGATATTGAAGCCCATGCAACCTGTCTTTGGGACTCTGTCACTGTCAGAAACGGTGGTTCTCCTGGATCTCCCATAATAGGACAGTACTGTGGAAGTTCAAACCCCAGGACAATCCAGTCTGGTTCCAACCAGCTGGTGGTGATTTTTAACTCGGACCATTCGGTGCAAAATGGTGGGTTTTATGCCACGTGGAACACACAGACTTTAGGTAAAAGAAACATTCTCTGCACTTTTTAAATTGATATGCTTTTAAAATTTATTAGATAATGTAATAAGTATGCATTTTATATCTACTCTGTTAGACTCAACTCGGACTCTTTATACAAGTCATCTCATGTAGCACCTTTGTAAGGAAGATGCAATAGCCATACATATTTTCTCCATTTTATGTGGATGGAAACTGGGGACAAATGGGTTGATAGTTTTCACAGTCATGGAGCTAATAATTGGTAGAGTCAGGATTTGAATACAGATAGTGGGGCCCAGAAATCTGATCTTAACACTTCACCATGTTGCCTACATAGGCAAAAGGGCATGGCATAACCAGAGAATCAAAAATAATAGAAAATATGTGTTGGAATCACAAGTAGTTTCAGAATATTTGGAACTTGGAGGCAGAATGCTGAGTGGTAAGCTGAGAGCAGGAAATTAAATGGTCCATATCATGAAGAGCCTTATCTTCTAAACTGTCCCTTGAGTAATGGGGAGCCATTGAAGAGTTTTGAGCAGCAAAGTGACCAGACTTGTGATTTAGAATGATGCTTTGTATGTGGCAAAGTATAATAGATTTGATTTCAAAAGGGTAGCTTTTGTGCATATAAAATATGATCTTCATGGAAATTCCCAGAAAATATAAAATTTGCATTGGAGGGGCACCTGGGTGGCTCAGTCGGTTAAGCATCTGCCTTCGGCTCAGGTCAGGATCCCAGGGTCCTGGCATTGAGCTCTGCCAGCGGGGAGCTTGCTTCTTCCTCTCCCTCTGCCACTCTCCCTGCTTGTGCACTCATTCTCTCTCAAATAAATAAATAAAATCTTTTTTAAAAAAAGAATTCGCATTGGATACTTTAGTCAGGATTACTTTAAAGCCTTGCAGTATCACACAGGGCAATTTTTTCTAGGAGAGCCTGAGTTATTATGAAGGTTTTTGTGGAATGAGTCAAACTTGCTCTCATTAAACCACTCGTTGTTGTTGAAGTCAGAGAGGAGTTTTAGGTGCACCATTGGTTTTCCAAGGGCTTAAAAGCAAAAGATACAGGAATACTCTTTAATTTAACTTCATTTTGTTTTGAGTTCATGTTTTTCCTTTTGTCATCTCTTAAGTACATATTTTAATAGTATAAAATCGGTATTTTCTTTCTTTTAATTTATGTCGATTATTTTCATCCATTAGGGTTTCAATATGAACAAACCAGATTGGTTAATGGAAGAATTTTCTCCTCCACAAAATCATTTTCTCTAGTCCTGTATGTTAGAGTAAAATTACAGATGAGTGTAGACTTGTACTCTCATGTGTTCACGGTGAAATAAAATACAGAACTTGGGATTGCTGGTTCACAAATACTATATAGCTTCAAGGGGAGTAAAAAATATTGCCATTGTTTGAAAACAGAATAGAAGTCTATCCTCTTTATGGCAAGGATTAGTGGCCTCGGGTGAGTTCAATATAAGTATAACAAAACAATAACAGCTGAAGCTTCCTCTGGATTCGGGGACCTTACATTTATTGAGAGTTCTTGTCGTATACCTGCCCCGAAGGCCAGTGACTCATACGTAAGAAAAGAGAAAACCTAAAATCTCACATATAGAAATGCATCTCCTTTGGAAGTCTTGGGCTACGAAAATGGTTATTTTCCTCTCAAATTAATGACTTTTCCATGACAATTTCTCAGGTTGTGGGGGAATACTTCATTCAGATAATGGCACAATCAGATCCCCTCACTGGCCTCAGACTTTTCCCGAGAACAGCAGATGTTCCTGGACAGTCATTACTCACGAAAGTCAACAGTTGGAGATCAGCTTTGACAACAACTTCATGATTCCCAGCGGTGATGGACGGTGTCAGACCAGCTTTGTGAAGGTGAGCACGCTTGGTTATTTAATTGGAGACGAGCTGGTTTTGTGAACATAAACATTTAGACCAGAAATGACTCATTGCCTCTCAAAGTAAGTAAATGGCAATTTTCTTTATGGATTTCTTATATAAAAATGTGAGAAATCTCAACTATTAAGAGTTAAAATTTGAACCACAACATACATATTGCCCTGTGACTTTTCATTTGCTAGTATGTAGGCAAAGTAACTTAATTAAGGAGATTGTTTTCTGGCCTTATTAAATTGTCATGAACGCTTAGTGTTCTTCCTTTCTGCGGAAACTGAGGAGAGAAGGCCAGATTTTTTTGTTGTGTTCGTTCGTTCTTTCTTTCTTTCTTTCTTTCTTTTTTCTTTTTGTTTTTCTTTTCTAATAGATACTCAAGGACAAAATGAATGTAAGGCCGCGTTACAGGCAACATTTAAAGTATGCTATGAAAATTACAGAAGGCTAGACATGTGGCTAGTGGGCCTCAGGAGCCCACAGGCTGAAAAGAACATTTTATTCATGTAAAATTATGGCAATGAGGTAGTCAGTAAGGCTCTCTTTCTCTAAAATTACAAATACTGCTTATGTGGCACTGACCTCACTTTTCATTGACTTATGACTGTGATGGCTGCACGATAAATTCATTCTGATTATGCTATTTGAATCTCATATGTTATATATCTCTAAGAGATCTTTCCATCTTTTAGTGGAAAAGACATTGGCCTTAAGGTCCCATTAGCCTGGACTCCATTCATATCTTTTGCATTTACCACCTGCATATTCCTTTGGGAGTTAATTAAACATTTGGATTTAATTTCTCAACCATAAAATAAAGAGAACAATTTGTCCTTTAATAGGGCTGTTTTAGACATTAGAGGTAATATGAGATAATAACACAAACAGTGCTCAGTACGTGGAATGTGAAACCACCTAATGAATAGTAGTGGCATTTTACTGTTGATGTTATTATTTTATGTCATCTTTCAAATTATGTTTTATATCTAACTGATCTCTGCTTACTGGTTAAATAAAAATCCCATACTTTTACAAAATATGTGTATAACAGAACACATCTAATACGACTTTCCCTAATTGCTTTTCTCACAAAGCAAATGAACTCTCTCATGGACTCTGTCTCATGTGCTGAGTAAACTTCAAATGTATAGACATATGTAAAGCATTGCAAGTTCATCAGTCATACAAATGGAATCTGAAAATTACTTAGGCCCATTTCTCCTCTTGATCGGGTGGGAATCCCTCTGACATCTGGCAAAACCAACACAACTGGCAGGTGGGATCCATTTGGAGCCCTGCCCAAACTAAATGGCCTGGGAAGTACTCTTCTCCTGCCAAGGCTGAGCCTCCTGATTCTGCCAGGAGACACTGAAGAGGGCAGAACCAACAAGAGGGACCAGCCCCAGCAAGCAACCCTTAACCTCTCACCTTATACAAACATTAACTCAAAATAGACCACACCCTAAAATGTAAGATATGCAGCTATAGGCTTTTAGGGAAAAAAAAAATAGCCCAAAGTTGTCAAAACCTAGAGATAAGTGAACATTTCTTAGACTAAACATCTAAAGAATAATCCACAAAAGGAAAATTGATTACTCTTACTTCATCAAAATTAAAAATCTTTTGATTTGTGAAAGCCTGTGTGAAGAGAATGGAAAGACAAGCCACAGACTGGGAGAAAAGATGTACAAGCCACCTCACCTGTCTGACAATAGGCTACGATCAAGAATATATACAGAACAGTCAAACCCAACAGTAAAAATACAAAGAATCCAACTAGAGTATGGGGAAAAGATTTGAACAGATATTTCACCAAAAAGGATATGTGGATGGTAAATAGACAATGGAAAGATGTTCAACATCACTAGCCATTGGGAAAACTGAGAATTAAAACCACAATCAGGGATTGCTACACAGCTATCAGAATGCCTAAAATAAAGAATAGTGACAAGATCAAATCCTGGCAAGGTGGCGGAGAAGCTGTATCACTTACTCATTGCTAGTGGGAATGTAAAATGGTACAACCACTCTGAAAATGGTTCAGCAGTTTCTTATAAAACTAAATATGCACTTGCCGTAAGATCCAGCAATTGCCCTCTTAGACATTTATCCCAGAGCAATGAAAATTATGCTGGCATAAAAATCCATATACAAATGTTGATAGCAGCTTTATTTGTTAATAGCCCAAAATTGAATTCAGTGCACATGTCCTTCAATGGGTGAATGGTTAAACTAACTAGCACATACCTACCAGGGAATGCAAATCCTCAGTAAAAACAAACCAACCATTGAGAGAACAACCATTTGGATAAATCACCAGGGAATCACGCCAAGGGAAAACAGCCAATACCCAAAGGCTACATAGTCTCTTGTTCCATTTACATAACATTTTTGAAATCACAATAGTTAGAAATGGAGGACAGCCATAGGTTAGAAAGATGGGGGTGTGGGGTGAATTGTTTATGATTTTAAAAGGGCAACTCTGGGGACCCTTATGGTGTTGGGCCTCTTCATCATCTTGAACATGGTGGTACATAACTAAGTACACACACACACACACACACACACTCACATGCACGAGTACAAGTAAAACTGAGAAATTAAGTACAATCTGTGGACTGCATCAACGCCAACATCCTGCTTATGTTATTATACTATAATTTTGCAAGATGGCAATGTTGGGGGACACTGGGGAACGTGTACAAGGGATTTCTCTACATGATACCTTACAACTGCATGTGAATCCGTAGGTATCTTAATAAGCAATAGTTTTTTAAAAAGTTGAATGATAAAATATCATGTGCAGGCTGACTTATGCAAAACCTGAAGATAAGTCAGAAAGTTTTTGACTTAATGACAACTTGATGACGTTCTGTAGGTCAAATATGGTTTTGGTGAGTCGTGGGTTATATAGGCAATGAAAAGAGCTCTTGACTGACAAGGCAGCAGTGACTATTGACTAACTCTTTACCATTATTATCATTACAACACTTATGTTCCTCGACCAAAAGGTAGGATGTCAGATCCATAATTAATGACTTCAGGAAAGTATAAGCGCTTGATCATTCTTGAAGTCCTTAATTAAAACACTTGAGATTCTTTATTAAAAGTTTTAGCTGTCACTTTGCCTTTTCAGTAATGTTGTAAAAATAGTGTATGCAGATATCTATCTCCCAGTAAGGCATATGTATAATTCTTAAAAATCTGAATAGAAAGTTTCTGTAAACTATTTTCCTGGATAGTTAAGGTGGTGGTGGTGGGGCAACTTAAAGGGGATATTACAGAAATTTGAAAGTGTGTATTTCTTTCCTGAGACTTTTTTGATTTTAGGTATTTGGCAGAACTGTGCCTTTGTTCTTAGTAGCTCCCATGACAGACCCCTTCTATATCTAATGAGTGACAAACATCATTTGACTTCAGTAATATAACTAACGGCTGGATATCCAGGGTTTGAAAATCATTGGAAATGATACGGCTTTAAAGAACCGAGAAATAGTAAATCAGCTTTACGAATCAGTGCCATTTCACACCCCTTCCTATGGACTGATCTGCCTGCAGAAATGTTTTTAATGGCTTTTTATTTTATTGCTTTCTTTGAGGAATATTCTTGAAAGTAATATGTTCAAATGAGTAATTTCATAGAATTTGATGTGAAGAAAATATTGAATAGTCAAGTAAAACTGGTCCAAACCCATTTAATCTTCTTGAGCTAGATAATTCTTAGTTGGGGGTGGGGATCGGGCTTGTCCTGTGCATTATAGGATGTTTAGAGTTTCCGGGCCCCTACCCACTCCGGGCCACTCCCCACACCAAATATTGCCATCAAAAATGCCTCCAGACATTCCTGGTTGAGATTCACTCAACTAGGTGGATCTTCCCTGGTTAAACCTGGTCTCTGTTCCCCAGTAATGCGTATGTATTACCTACTACCAGTATTTTCCTTGAGGGACTCCACATTTTAGATGCCGTGATCTCGCACCTGAATGACTGCAGAATTGTCCTGGCTGATCTCCCAGCATCCTATCCTCTTTTTTCCTCCTATTTTCCAGGTTGTAATGATTTCCAAAAACCAAGTATCCTAGAGCCCTAAGTTTTCCGGTGGCCATTTTAGGACTGTGGTCAGATCTCTAACAAGTCCCGAGGCTGGAGAGGCTAGCAGGGACTTTGCAACCTCCCTCGCAACTGACTCAATTTCCACTCTGTCCCTTGCAGTAGGCCCGCCCCTTCCTGCCACAGGGGACAGGCACACCCTCCCCAGACCAGGAAAAGCCCCCTGTTAATGTACTCTCAGTAGCTCCAGTACTGCTCCTTTCATAGTTGGAACTGTGCATTTAAATTTGTGATTCTGTGAGTCAGATTTTTCTCTCTGGTTAGACTGGTTAGGATGGGCTTGATGTGGAATTCTAATGCTCACAGTTTATTCCTCAGCAAATGGGTATATGAGTTACCTCTTCTACAGTGGCCAGCCCAATTAACTGACAGCCTAAGTCCAACTTGGGAGTTGCTAACCAGTTTTTAGTAAATAGCACATCGTGGCTAAATCTCATCCTTTCTTCGAAATGAGCACTGCCAGGAAGTCTTCTGTGATTTATTCCAATTCATGCTAATTACATGTCTACTTGGAATTCATGTCCATTTTCCTCATGCTCTACAAATAAATTGATTTCCATGGGCTTCTTCTTGGTAAATGTTGTCCACTTATAACCCACAATGTGCCATCCACCCGGGACAAAGGGTGAGCCTCACAGTAGCACACATCACTGCTCTGCCTCCCGTGACACCTAGTAATCTTAGCTAGATCAGGCCAAGTAGGAGAAAGTAAGAGGAAGACGAGTGGTAGTTGATTTTTCTTGGAAATCACTGCCTAGCGACACAAAAATAAACACAGTCTCCTTGGACGTGTCAAGAATGGGAGATGTTGTTAAAAAGCCGCTTAAAAACACTATTCTCAAAAGAAAATATTACCGATTTGCATGTGTTTTATTTACTATTGTGTTTAGGTCTATATACACCCGAGTTCCATTATTTTCCAGCCTAAGCACATTAAACCGTGGACAGGGGAAAACTTCAAGCATTAAGTCATGTTTATGGCTCTGCTAGGTGTGGGCAGGAACTGAGGAAGTCGACAAAACCCTGTTAGCCACGAGCTGTGGGAATGTGGCTCCCGCTTCCATCCTCACACCAAGAAACGCGTTCACAGCTGTGTTCCAGTCTCAGGAAACCCCCGCTCAGGGCTTCTCTGCATCGTTTGTGAGCCGTAAGTAGCCCCCAAAACCAAAGCGGGAGGTCCTTGAGAGGGTGAGGCTGCCACAGGCAGGCTTTCAGAAGAGGGGGTGCTGCACCGGGGTTGACTGGAACCAGGGGTTCTGGGGGAGAGGGTGGGCCAGTCACCTGATCCCGAGAGTACACCCTTCCTTCAAAAAGCAGCGAGAGTGGAAACGAATTCAATGGGAGGTCAATTGAGAGATGACGTAGAAGGCCCAAGTGCCACTGGTGGACACTAAATCTAAGCCTAAAACCCGGAGTGGGCAAGAATTAGGCAGAAGCCTAGGAGGCCGGTAATTAGTAGGCGATCAGCGTGCCCGGTGAGCAGCACCTCGACCTCCTGCATCAAAATCACTGGGGCTTTCAGAACCCACCGATTGATTGTCAGGCCTCACTCGACCCACCTGAACCCACAGTTTCCATGGGTGGGGCCTTCCATGTGTCTGCGCTCACCCAGACGATTCTCAAAGTTAGTAAACTTTGGAAACAACTTTCTCCAGGATTTTCTCTTTCTTCTCCAGTTACTGCTCACAGACTAGATTAGTGGGGAATATAGTGAGTTTCACATCTGAGAAGCAATGATGGATGCCTGTCGGCTGCGTTCAGTCGGGTAGCTACTTGTTTGCAAACTGCTGTTTAGGAAAAAGTCTAATGAAAGGAATTAGAGTGAGTGATGCAGTGATTAGGTGTTTCAGACTTCAATGAAGGACAGGGTGGTGGAAAGGGAGGAAGGAAAGGCCAGCCCAGGCCTAATGTCAGGTCCTCCCTCGCTCGGTTCCTGTGTGTGTGTATGTGTCCATAACTGCGTGTTCTGATATCAGTTTAGAAGGATATTGGTATTTTCCTCTGTGATAGGTCAGGCAGCGATGTGGATTAACTAGTTAGTGGTTTTATGAAAACAAATGTCATTTTAGTGGTAATAACGTGAAATGTTGGGGTTTGGGAGCTAATGGTCAAGAAAGAATTCTTGAGATGTCTTTGGTGGAAAAAGGGTGGTTCTATTAAAGCATGGGGATAGGACCCGTGGGCAGAAAAGAGCTGCACTGAGGTTGTAAGGAGTGACCAATGATGTCATTTCAAGTTGGGAGGGAGTTAGGCATAGCAGAATTCTCTAAGGAATTTGGAAGCAAGGTTTCCAGGATCTTGAGGGGCCATTTACTACTATCTAGTAAAACCTTAGTCATGAGACCCTTCAGGTGTCTATATCAGTGGGCCATATGCTTGGAGGATGATTGCTAACATATATCTTGGGGGATGGGGAGAGATGAAGGATATTTCCAAATGGATTTTCCTATATTAAAGAAGATTTACAGGATCCCCGGAGGGCCAGCTAATGTCAAGCTAAGGTTGCCTTTTGCGTCTAGCAAAGTATTAACATTGAGGCCGCTGAGCTCCTGGAGGAAGGTCACTCTGTCTCAAATACTTGTCAGTGGGCTGCAAGTTGGAAGGAAGTTTCATTTTTTTCTACATTTCTTTTGCCTTTGTTCTCCACATCAGTAAGAGGATGATTCTGTATTTCTGACACCAGGGAATCATTCATGTGAGAATTTGATAAGAGTTGGCATTAGTAAATTCAACATTTTTTAAAGCAGTTACTGTTTTTATGGACAGATTACAATAATAATGAACATACCTAGTTTTCTAATATTATTATAAGGTATTTTAAAGCCATTAAGTTGCAGGCGCCTGGCTGGCTCAAGGTCAGTACAGCATGCAACTCTTGATCTCTGCGTCATGAGTTCGGGCCCCACATTGGGCAGGGAGCCTACTTAAAAACAAAAACCAAAACCCATTAAGTGATACTCATCAGAAACAAATCACTTCATCTGTTTTATCTCTTTACCTACATGAGCCGTATTCAGTCTTCGCTCAGTTTTCCTTTCCATATTATCTTCAACTTAAGTGATCGGCGATGAACTTGTGGTAAAATTTCTACTACTTAGCCCAAAACTCTGCAGCATATTCTAAATCATATAGAATGTTCTCATTTTGCATGTATATTTATTTTAAAATCAGAGCTCCATCCCCTCAGTTATTGTTTCTTCCATTTGGAGTATCTTGGGGAATATGTCTCTAGAGAACTTGAGTCTTTCCCTCACTGATAAGTAGATACTAGACGTGAGAACAGTTGTTCTGATAATGCCTTTTTCTTCCCACGTAGGATGTGGAGGTAATTTCACAAACCCTTCAGGTTACATCCTTTCTCCAAACTACCCAAAGCAATATGACAACAACATGAATTGCACCTATGTGATAGAGGCTGATCCTTTGTCCCTGGTCCTCCTGACTTTTGAGTCTTTCCATTTGGAAGGTAAGTTTATTCGTATCTAAATTATAATTGATTCTTTTTTTTAAGATCTATTTATTTGTTTTAGAGAGAGCAAGAGAGAGAGAGAGAGCATGAGCAGGAAGGGTAGAGGGAGGGGCTAGAGAGAATCTCAAACAGACTCTGCACTGAGCACATATCCTGATGTGGGGCTCGATCTCATGACCCCAAGATCATGACCCGAGCTGAAATCAAGAGTCAGATGGATGCTCGATGGACTGTGCCATCTTGGCGCCCCTGCATTTCATTCTTAATAAATGGATGAGTGATAAATGAAGCAGGAGTTGTATAAAATCACCATTTGGAGGAGATATTTAAAATGTCACAGAGTATTTTTTATGTAAACTTGATTAAAATTCCATCCATAGTCTCTCGTGGTTCCATCTAATGTTTTAAGAACACATGTACCATTCTATATATTCCATCCAGAAGTGAGGAAGTAACGTAAGAGCTTTAAGAACACAAGCATCACGTAAATTGCTTAAAGAAAAAAAAGTCTGGGGGCGCCTGGGTGGCACAGCGGTTAAGCGTCTGCCTTTGGCTCAGGGCATGATCCCGGCGTTATGGGATCGAGCCCCACATCAGGCTCCTCCGCTGTGAGCCTGCTTCTTCCTCTCGCACTACCCCTGCTTGTGTTCCCTCTCTCGCTGGCTGTCTCTATCTCTGTCAAATAAATAAATAAAATCTTAAAAAAAAAAAAAGTCTGGAAAGTATTACATGTTAATAATTGTTTTTAATGTATTCATTTGTGCTTTGTGCATACACACACCCACATGCATGTACACACCAAACACTAACTAGCAAGAGAAACGATCTTACTGAGTCAAAGTAGGTGCTCGAATAAATGTTGAAAGAGTGAATAAATGAATATAATTAATAGATGTTTGCACTCTAGTTTGATTCAATATTACCATGGGATCCCTTTTATCTCCTTTCTGTCTTTGATCTTCAACAATCCCATAGGGATTGTGAACTCCCTAACCACAAGAGCCCCTTTGGGTTCATCCTGCAATTCCAGGAAATGAGCTGTTGGCAAAGGGGATAGTAAGCCTGTTTATTTGGGCTGGCTCTGACCACAATAGACACAACTTGATGTTTTGTAGCTGCTGGGACACAGTTTAGAAAAAAGATCTCTTTACGAAGATGGGTATTTTTAACCATTCAGTCATATTAATATTTTTTACAAATTAACTTTCCATTTCCGAATTACACTTAGTCTGTAAATTCGTCAAGCTACCTCTGCATAATCAAAATTTCTTTCTGTTTGGGTTGGTCTCCCTTCCAGTGAAAAGTTACAGTTAGCAAAATGGCCTACAGTGTTTAGCATTCAGGAAATTTATGTTTCATGAAAATAAGAATGACATGTCAGTACTCATACCTTGATAAATTATACAAAGCCTCTCTCACATTATCCTTTCTCTATGACCTCCTTTTCCTACATCTCTACAAGTTGTAAATTTTGGCACGTATGTTTGCTAGAATGCCAAGCATGAGTTGATGTATGTCACTGTAAAAATGGAATATGAAGTGAAATATATCTTTTCAGCTTTTGCTAGCATAAAATTCTAGTAATACAAAAATGCATTCACAATATATAAAGTTTTAGGGGAAGGTAAAACAGTTAATCTAAAATGACCCAATGTTGTATTTAAGAATAACATATGCATAAGGCTATTAAGCAGTACTTTATGAATTGTTACCACTGTACATAGATTTATAGGTGATATGTATTTTCTTTATACCTCTTCTATTATCTTTTTTAATCAGGGAAAAGTTATCTTAATAACAGGAAGAAAGCATGTGGCTCGGATTGTACATTTGTTCTCATTAAATTACATAAACACAAGAATGTCATATGCCAGTATCATTTAGACTGAAAAAGGAGACGTTGGTAAATATACCATATAACATAGCCACAATAAACACTGCCAATATCAATGGTGTATGTATTATTACAAAGGAACCTATATTGACCCCAAACAGTAGCTCCTGAGTTCAGTTGACCAGGTGGAATTAAGGAGCAAGCATACTCTGGAACACTGGGTGTGGGGAGTGGTGGGAGAGAGCACAGCATTTTAGGATGGGTCTCGACGCCAGGTCAGCCATGGACGAGTCACAGGACTTTGTGCAAATTAAACTTTGTCTCTCACAATCACTTTAATTTTTTAAAATATGAAATGGTGGTTATAAAAGTCAAATCATGCTTGTAGAAGCCTATTTTGTGAACTGTCATTCATCAGAGTGCCCACTGTTGTGTTATTTATGCTGCCACCAGTCAGGATCTCCAGACACACCCTTACGTATGTTGCATGCCAATAGGTGCTTGGTTTTTCCAGATTAAGTTATTGGCTAACCCTTACTCAAATGAAGAGTTGCTTTTTTTAAAATAAGTTGATAGCCTTCTGATAATGTCTTGTGACATTTCCAGTGTTACAGGTACTCAGTATGTTTAAGTGAGCAATTTCTGGCTATAGATTAATTGGATTATGATGATTCTCAAAAAAGACAACATTAATCAAACTTATCTTATAATTATGTTCTTATCACTAATCAGACCAATGCTGACATTCACTGAATATCATTAACAAGCTAGAGATTTATTACCTATGGTAAAAATAACCTTCTATACCCCTTCTAAAGTGAACTTAAGGAATTCATGTTCAGAATATTGTAATAAGACTGAAAATTGCCCCTAAGAAAAACTAGGTTTTTTGCAGGAGCCTTGGCCTTTCTAGCTGCTCTGGGCCATAGGAACTATTTCTAAAAGACTTTGCCCACGTGTCTAAGCATTTCTGAGCCCAGCATGCCAACAGGGCCAATGTTGACCTCGGCAGAGATGAGGGTTCTAGATCTGTTCTTTTGGTGGGCCATTAACATGAAATGTAGATCTGGAAAGAAAAAGATGGGCTATCCCAGACTGCAGAATACAATGGTGACATACACTTGTTCATACGTTGTGTCTCCCCAAACACTGACAACTGCTTAGGAAAGGTTTTACTAGTCAGGCTACCATACTGATTATTCAAATTACACGCTGGTGTTTTCGCCATGGGGAGATTACAAAGGTTCAGTGACCTACATTCCATTAAAGTAAGTTGCTCTTAAAGTATGTTATGATATTTTATGTTGGCCAAAGCTTCTCATCATTATTATTCCAATACTAGTCATTGTATGAATGACTGACTTCTCATCTTTTCTACATAATCACTAATGAAGTATAAAAATTCCAATGAAATCAATTAAAAGTCATGGAAGAAATTTCCATTTGAGCATTTACAAGGCAATTTTTTTGGCTTCTTTCTGAATGTCATCTCAAGATTGAAGTGACTTTTGGTATTCTTAAAAGTGGCTTCAAAATTTCTAAAATAGAATAGAGAATTGACAAATTTAAAATGCTTCTTTTGGTCAAAAATGAAATACCAGAAACAGACAAAAACTAAATACAAAGCATAAGAGAGAAACTGTCAGTGTTTGTCCTTATTTTGGAATCAGAGGTTATTAAAGAAAGACTTATTTAATTTTCCCAAATATTGAACAGTCAAAAAGTGTATTTTTGTGTTTTTGTTGTTCATGTGCTCGAATAGATGCCTTGAAGTTGCTGGGAAGATTATAGGCCATTTATTTTTATTGTTTACTTTATAGATCAAGCACTTAGCAGATAAGGTATCCCATGGCAAGTGATTGCCTTCTGTATCTTGATTCTTCTGCCATTAAAATTCAGTAATAACATTGATTCACCTTGGTGAAAATGAAAAGTTTAGAAATTCTTAACTACAAAATCCTACGTCTAGGCAAATTCTAAAGTCAGTTTCTCTCAGATCCAGAGTATCTTTTGATAAGAATTGAATAGTAGAGTAGCACCTTACAACAGAGAGTGGAGAGAGACAGAACGACAAATGCTTTTACTCACTGTCCTCTAGAGATGGTCTCAAAAGCTCCCAGGAAAAATAGGGCTAGATTAACAGAACAGCCAGATGGGAAGTCCTTTGTAATATTTGCCTGATTTTGTAAAAATTTGCTCAGAAGTCCTGGTTTACAGGTTACACCTAATATAAAGCTAAAATGGAAAAGCAAAGAAAATTTAGCTTTAGATTTTTCCTTTTGCCCTTTTCCCCACTAAGAATTAGGTTTTGTCAGTTGCCTTAGTTCACATTCCCCCCCACAATAGAATCTTAAATTGTTGGGGTTTTTTTAATGGCATTATCCAGCTACTTATCATTTCTTCTCCTTGCTTTATTTAACTGTTTCTGAAGAAATCAGAATGTAGGCACATTTCACAATTTATTATCTTAGAAAGCAGTACTTCTTTTGAAATAGTTCCTATTAATGATTTATTCAAATTGGCCAAGCACTAGAGGAGACAGTTTAGTTATGTGGGATTCCTTGTTTGCCTGTGTTACAAGACTTTGGTCTGCATATCCTGTGGAGCTTGGTTCTGCAATGGCACATGCTTCTCCGTCCCACTCAGTCATTCCTCCATTGAGTAATCCAGTCTCCAAGCTACTGTTACTTAGGTATTGCTGCCCCCTAATTCCTGTACCTTCCCCTAGAGCTCTTTGCTGCTTTACTGAAAAGACTTTATCTTATCTACAATATTAAAATATTCCAGCCCAAACGATTTCCCCCTATCTCTTAGTCCTCTTTGATATCTCTGTCTCTCTATCTATGGCTCTAAAGAAAAATTGCCCTCGGGACCTATATTTCACAAGTTTATATTATTTGCTGAGTTACTCATCCTTGGTTTCCTTTCAGTTCTCTCCAAGTTCTTAGAATCATGATGGAATTCAGAATTGGACATTGCTCTATAATAAAGTCTAGAAAATATGATAAAAATTATATTTCGATACACTGGATAGAGCCTTACCCATTCCAAATAATAAACATCTCTTAAAGTTTTTTAGAAGGATGGAAAATAATCATAAAAACAAATCCTGGAGGATAGTTTTATACCTCAGAGATGTCAGTAGTAAATATACATCAAATTACTTAGATAGAATTAAGAATGACTGGAGTTCCTTTTCTCATGACATGGGCTCTAGTCCAAGGAAAATGTATCATTCAATCTCAGGGTACTTCTCTTCTTGACAGGTTCTCGTATGTCTAATAACTATTAACCTCTCTGTCATAAACTCAGCTTTAATATTTATCTCTGTCCTTGAAGAACTTTTCCAAACCTTGACTAAGTTCCTTTTTCTCCCTAGAAGGCAATCATGCTAGTTGCATTTTAACTATATTCTTCTTGAGAGTTTTATGTATATTTTGATCATGTATTCAATAGGTTCTCCCTATGATTATGGAAAAGGGTTTAATATCATTATTTTCTGTGACTGTGGTTTTTGACACCAAATATCTTGTCATTGAAGAATCAGGCTGATCTCTTTGCTCTAATTCAGTGACATGGTAAATAGAGCTTGAGAAAAAGATGTATATGTGTAAGTTACTTTATGCCTATTGACATAGTTATATCTCATTTTCTTGCGTATTACCTTGTTTATGCTAAACCTTGATATGTTCTTAGGCTTCAGGTAATTTTATAAATTCTGATATTATGTAATATTTGACTTTCTCTGGATAAAATTTGGAAGGACATCCTACCTTAAAGAAATGACTATTGGAAAGGGTATAAGAATGCCTTAATCCATCAACCAACTTGCCAAGTATCATAACTTTTACAATTTGTTGAGTCGGGCTGTGCTAATGAGCAGATCGTTTTGATTGGTGTAGTGATTTGATACTCTGTTGCCTCCTACAAAAAAAAGATCCCCTCTCAAATTCCTCTGCCTCTCTCCTGCCCAATTTCCTTATCGTTGAATACGGATCTTTTGTAAACACATAGTAAGTTTTGGTTGTGTTGATACAGATATACCACTGCTATCTCATGAACTTTCTAGAACTGGATTATATTTTGGAAACATGATCAAGTATATGACATGCTTTACTTTTATGGTTCACAACCTTTCCATAATTTCCTAAGACAACCACCACTGTGATAGTCTATGTCATTAGGTCAACAACTTAAAAACTAACTCTCTAATACTTAACAGATATCTGCATAGCAAGCCATTTGATTAAAGTGGACCAAGCTTTTAATCTAGCATCAGCAATATTTCCTTTCATTCTCTGATTTTGCTGTTACAATTTTATATATTGTTACTAGCTAAAGATATTTTTATAGCTAACGCATAATATTTTTTCATTCTCAAACTCACCTACTCTAAATTTTTAAAATTCCAGTAAAACTTTTGATGGCTAGAAGACAAGTTCAGAGGTTATAATTAAGGTACATAATTTGGCAGAATTCAAACTATGAACCTGAGTTTAATGTATTTTTTTTGTCCTATTTTTCCAACAACATATTGCTTCTATTTATATGGTATGGTCATTGAAGTTAAGTCTTTCACATTTGTAACTTGGAGATTTATGCCCAATTAGAAGCATTTTTATTCCAGGATTTTCAAAATGAAGAAAATCTTTGAGGTGAATTTCATAAATATATCTTGAATTGATACTTAAGATTTATGTTGGATAGAAACTTAGCTAAGGAGCCAAATGCCTTCCTAAGATCTATTTTCTCTAAGATAATACCTCCAAAAAACAGAAGGGAATTTTTAATGTCTAGCTATGTAAGAAAGGAAGATGTATTCATCAAGATTCTTTCAGTTAAAGTGATAGATTATCTTTAGGTTAGCTTTGATATAAAGCAGAGTTTCTAAGAAGAATACTGGGTTATCTTACCTCATCAATGGAAGGTTTAAAAATAAGAAGGGGTCATGGGCTTCCAGAATAGGTGAAAGCAGGAACAAGAATCCTTCAGAATGTTCTCTTTCCTTCCGCCTTATCTTTTTGTTGCTTTCTGCATGACAACTCCATTTTCCCTTACTACAGCCTGGTTTCCTTCACATGTCAGGGGACAGCTGCTGATGTTTTCCAAGTTGAACGTCTCTGGCTTCTTGTATTGACTTCCTCTTACTCAGTTGCAGTTTGAACACATCTGATTGGCCTACATTGGGTCCAACATCCTATCTTGAAGTAATCAACCAATACATCAACAGTGCTCAGGATAGTGGGGTTCTATAAAAAAATAATAACAGTGACTGTGATTATGGTTATCCATAGAATTATAATTTCTGACCCAACAATTCCACTCGTAGGTATTTACCCAAGAGAAATAGAAATGTATGCCCATGCTGGTGTCTAGAATATAAAAGAACTCTTACAACTCAACAGTAAAAAATGTATAACCTAATTTTAAAATGGCAAAAGATCTGAACAGACATTTCTTCAAAGAGGATATGCAAATGGTCGATAAGCACATGAAAAGATACTTAGCATCATTAGTCATAGGGAAATGCAAATTAAGACCATAGTGAGCCATCACTTCATACCCACTAAGATAGCTAAATAAAGACAGACAGACAATAACAAGTGTTGATGAGGAAGTGGGAAATTGGAACCCTCCTGTGGTGCTGGTGGGGCAGTAAAATGGTGCAGTCTCTTTGGAAAATAGTCAGATAGGTCCTCACAATGTTAAACATATAGTTACCATATGAGTCATCAACTCCAGTCCTACTTAGGTACCCAAAGAGAACTGAATGCATATATCCACACAAAACCTTGTACATGAACACTGCAACATTATTCGTAAGAGCCAAAAGGTAGAAACAAACCAAATGTCCGTACCTGCTGTATGGATAAACAAACTGTGGTCTAGCCACACAACAGAACACTATTCAGCCTGGGAAGGAAGGAAGTACTGATGCATGCTACAACATGGATGGACCTCAGAAACATCGTGCCAGTCGCAAAAGACTGCATATTATACGATTCTTTTTATGTGAGATGCCCAGAATGGACAAATCCATAAAGATTGAAAGTAGGTTAGTGGTTGCCAAGGGCTGAGAGAGCTGTAAAGAGGGAGGGCTGAATGGGGCGTGATTGTTAATGAGGCAACGTTTGTTCCCAGGGGGCTGAAAATGTAGAATTGGGGAAAATGTCAGATCCCCCAAGTATCCTGGCACTGTGAATTGATATCACCTTTCCAAAGGGCCATTTGATAAACCTGAAAAAGAATCTTACCTTACTACCAGTAACTCAGCTTCTAAAAATATATCCTAATGGAAATAGTGAGAAACCTCAGCAAATATCTATGTATAAGAATGTTTGTTTCAACAGTATTTTTTATCAAAATAAGATGGAAAAGATAGAGTTAGCAAGTAATAGGTGATTAATTGAACTTAATATGGTGCCTTTATATGTTAGAATTTTATATATGCATTTAATTCAATGTTTTAAAAGAATAATCACATAAAATATATGGTTATGTTATTTTATGTTAATAAAAAATTAAGTTACAAAAGATCGTGTGCAGTATGACCCCAGTTAATGTTTCCACAGTGTAATTAACCTGTAAAAGTGGCTGCATAAGGTGCAGGGATAATAAGTCTTTTTAATTTTTTGTTTATCTGTTTTGTATTTCTCTTTGGAATGGGTCGGAGTATGTATTTGTGTACATATATAATTAGAAGACAAAAGAATGATGATATTTAATGGTCACTAAACTTAAGCTAACGTTGTTTGTGTGAACATTTTAAAATGTTGTTCAGTAAACATGAAGGAATTTCTAATTCTCTCTCCATGGTAGGAGTCCCTTATCTGTATGTAAGTGTTAAGTGAAAGCAGGGTTTTGTCAAAGCAGTGCTGTTGACATTTTGGGCTGGGTGATTTTTGTGGTGGTGGGAGGACGGGGAGGTGTGGGCTGGTCCTGAGCACAAGAACATGTCTAGTGGCACACTCCCGCACCCCCCTGCCCCCCCCTCCTGGGCCAACTCCATGCCACTAGCACATCCCAACTTACAGCGAAATCCTGTCTTCGCATAGAGCCAAATGTCCCAGGCAGGCAAATCTGTCCTCAGTTTATAATCACTGAATTAAAGAGCCATTTTATAAAGGGAGAAAAGTCTGGATTATTTGAAAGTGGAATTTATCAATTGTGAAGCTCTACCTGTTTTCTCAGACCTGAGGTTTTTTTATAACTAGGGTAAACACTGTTTCATCAGGACATCAAGTTAAATAGCGGCTTAGCAAAAGAGCTCGACTCTTCGTTTTAATTTCTGTGTAAATCGCGTGAATCTTCATTACATTTTTGTGTGTGTGTCTGAATGTTTATAGCACTGATCACTTGTGTTGCTTCTGATTCTAATGCTGGTCATTCTGTGCTCCATCCAGCTCGCTCGGCCGTAACCGGAAGCTGTGCCAGTGATGGCGTTCACATTATCAGGGGTTCCAACTTCTCTTCTGCGCCTTTTGCCACCGTGTGTGGCGATGAGATCCTGTCTCCTGTCACCATCCTAGGCCCTGTGCTGCTCAACTTCTACTCTAATGCGCACACCACAGACCTCGGATTCAAGTTTAACTATAAGATCACCCGTGAGTAGCCATAATGAGAGAGTCTGGAATTTACTCTTTTCTTGAGCCATTCCCATAAGGAGTTTTAATTGTGATTCATACAGCACCAGCTTGAAGACTCAGGCACTTTAAGGGGAAGAATGATCAAATAGATGCATGGTCCAAAAATACTCAGGCATTTTCTTTAAAAAAAAAAATAAAAATGGGGAGGACCTTCTTCATGAACTAGAGGTAGAAATACTCTGGAAATCAAGCTGAAGACTGGGATTATGTTCATCATTTAAGTTGGAATGAACATTCCTGCTGTCTTTAGTTGGTAGTACTTTACGTAAAGGTGTGTTTTTGGCCTGACTATCCAGATGCCTGTCTCATTTCTCCAAGTCACTTTGCTAACATGAAAAAGCAGTATTTTATAAATTAAGAAAAAAATAGAAAAAAATAGCTTTATAATCTTCTGTTAGGAAAAGACTTTTTTTTTTTTTTTAAAGGAGCAGATTTTTTTTTTTTTTAAAGATTTTATTTATTTATTCGACAGAGAGAGAGACAGCCAGCGAGAGAGGGAACACAAGCAGGGGGAGTGGGAGAGGAAGAAGCAGGCTCATAGCGGAGGAGCCTGATGTGGGGCTCGATCCCATAACGCCGGGATCACGCCCTGAGCCAAAGGCAGACGCTTAACCGCTGTGCCACCCAGGCGCCCCAAGGAAAAGACTTTTTGATAATATACACGAAGCACAAGGTCTAAAGGAAAAGAAAAGATTAATATATTCAGCTATGTTATAATATACAACTTTTCTATTTCAGAGGCAAAGTGAGAGGACAAGTCATGGGTTGAGCAAAAGCCTTTGTAGTTACTAGGATCTTTTCATTCTCGGTAGACCATTAAATCGTGTATTTGAAAATCATAAGATTATATTTCCCTATTTTCAGTCATCTTTTCCTCTCCTGCAATAAACGTGGTTAGCTTACGGGCCGTTTTTACCACATCATCCCAGTTTCAGTGAAATGGGCACACACATCTGGCAAAAGCTTTGTTTTGTTTTGTCTTTATATGACCAAAGTCATTACTAAAGTTAAATCATTTTCTTTCAAATATATTACTGTTCCCATCCACAGAGAAGACTTGAAACTATCTACTCATGAAAAAGGCCTTTACAATTCATTCACATCAGCTATTATCTGAGTCTTTGACTCCATTTGTAAAGTGTGATTGTCTGTGGCTCCACAGGTCTGTGGCCACAAACAGAATAGGTTCGGGCACAGTGAGCGTTCCTTCCCCGGGTTGTCTTGTTGAATAAAAAAGAACATCGATTTGTTTTATTCTTTTGGTACCACTGGTGTGTTGAAGACTTACGTGCTGCTTTACGATCTTCTACTCTTTAATCTCTCATTTTCCCAAAATACTGTATGTAAGGTTTACCCTATCTACTATGAGAGTGCCATTTAAAGAGTGTTGACAGTAAGATCTCAAGTCCTGACAAGGTACAAATTTGGGAGTTACTTGGGCATTGATAAGCTTTCAGAGACCACATAATTGTGTGTAAGCTGAAATAGAATAATGGCTACACAAATCTAACTTTTAATTCACTACAGTTGTCCCCAGGGGTCTAACCACATGAATACTTATGGGTGTATAGAGAATAGCCTTCTTCGAAATGTGGGCTTACCTGAGGGAATATAAACAAACAAACAACCTTAAATGGCAGCCACAATTTGTTTATCGTTTCTAAGAGATGTAAATGAAATATGTCCATTGACAGCATATAAACCATAGAAATATCATCAAAATATACTAACATAATTTTACAATCATGAAATAAAATAAACAGAAGCCTTCCTCACTGCAATGAGTGGGGCCCTTTCCATTGTTGTGTGTGACATAGTCTCATCCTCCTTATATGTAAGGCCAAGTGGAAATAATACTAATTTTATATTTTTTATAATGGGGTTTTATTGTTGTTTTATGACTGTAGTTTTACTGACTAATAGAAACAACTAACGGCTCTGGGCTATTGATTGCTGAAGTCAGGGCAAGGAGTGGGACTAGCCTCCTCGTGCTTGCTGAGGACCAATAATACAAATTTGGGCAAATATTGTCCTTACCAGGCTCACAACTAAATGGAAATACAAAGGACCCCAAAGCTATGTATCTGAGCCCACAAAGGGAATTAAACTTGAAAGTTCCAAAAACTATTTCCAACACTTCATGTTATAATACTCTGTCCTGACAGAGGAGGTGCTATAGGGAAGATATTTAATCTATATTACAGATTTCCAGATCGCAGTCCTTCCTGGCCCCAGATGCTCACAGCTCACCTCGGATTCTGCGTGCCTTTTCTCAGCTTCCAGTTATCTCTGTCATCCTTCTCAGCCTGTCCGTTAAATATAGGGAATGGGCAGTTACACCCCAACACATGAAATGTTCTTGCTCATTGTTTTCACTCTGGTCATTAATTTGACCGAGACTTATTCCATTCCAGGATGTGCCTGAAAATATTCTCTCCTGCTTCTACTCCCTCACTGTCTCTTCCCCCGACCTTAGTGGAAAAATCAATATTATTTATAAACAATAACGAAGGGAGATTTAAGTTCTTTAAGACAAATGGTTGGTATCTCTCTTAGGGAAAAAGGTACAATAGTAATGAATATCTCAAAATTATTTTTTCACGCTCTGAGCAATAATTGTTCTCTGTCTTCTTTTGCAGCCTGTGGTGGAGTGTTCAACTTCTCCACTGGGGTCATCAAGAGCCCTGCCTACTCGTATTCGGACTACCCTAACAACATCCAGTGTTCGTACACCATCGTCGGTAGAGATGACAGAGTGCTTCAGCTCAAGTACGTGAGACAAGTTTTACAGTCGCTTCGGCTCTATTTACAGAAAGGATATTCCTTTGCAGTAAAGAACACTGATTCTCGCAGGGGGTATACAAGGGAACCTCGAGGGAGGGAGAGTGAAGTTCTTGTTTGGTAGTATATAAATCCAGGAAATGGGTGTCCTGCCCGCCATGCAGGCCAATAGGGATTAAGGGGAAAAACAGGCACTTCACCAGTGAAAATGAGAGTTTTAATTTTCCAAGTTCAAAGGCGCTTCCTATAATGGGTTGTAAAATTATAAGCCTATCTTGGGAACAGCAAGAAAAAGTAGTTTTCATTTGGTGGGCGCTTATTGTGCACAAGGAACTTTAATTGATACTTTCCATAATTCTCTTCTTTCATTCTTTAAACAGCTATATGAGGCATATATTATTTTTTTTTAAGATTTTATTTATTTATTTGACAGAGATAGAGACAGCCAGTGAGAGAGGGAACACAAGCAGGGGGAGTGGGAGAGGAAGAAGCAGGCTCATAGCCGAGGAGTCTGATGTGGGGCTCGATCCCATAACGCCGGGATCACGCCCTGAGCCGAAGGCAGACGCTTAACCGCTGTGCCACCCAGGTGCCCCTGAGGTGTATATTATTAAACCCATTTTACTGATGAGAAAATTGAAGCTCTGATGGGTCAAATTACTTTCTCAATGTGATATGCTATTAAATGAAGAGTCAGAATCTGAATTCACATCATATTTTCTCCCAAAGCCATGTCCTTAATATTTTCCGATACTATCTCTTGAAGGGCAAATATTTCCTGACTACTTAAGAAATACATTTTTAGGGGCGCCTGGGTGGCACAGCGGTTAAGCGTCTGCCTTCGGCTCAGGGCGTGATCCCGGCGTTCTGGGATCGAGCCCCACATCAGGCTCTTCCACTATGAGCCTGCTTCTTCCTCTCCCACTCCCCCTGCTTGTGTTCTCTCTCTCTCGCCGGCTGTCTCTAGCTCTGTCAAATAAATAAATAAAATCTTTAAAAAAAAAAAAAAAAAAAAGAAATACATTTTTAGTCATGTATCAGAACACCTCTCAACTGGTGCTATATGATATTGCTTACATCATCAGTAACTCTCCCCTAATCCTACCTGCTCCCCACAGGACTGATTAAGAGATTTAACCTCCAGTTATCAGTGATAAAATTCAAAACCACATTCATCTGAGATGACGTATTTGTAACTCTGATGTTTCAGTGATATACACCATACGGCAGAGAGCTCTGAAAGTTGGTGTAGTTCAGAGCAATCTAGAATCTTTTATAGAAGGTCAATGGGCCAGGATCTCTCCTACTTACTTCCCCACTGGTTGTGATCGCTTTCATCCCTAAAAATCATATACTCTCTGCAATTTGCCTCCAGGAACCTCACATGTCAAATGAGTCTTTGGACTATAAAAAAGTCTCATCCAGCCTGATTGGGTTCCTGTACCAGACAGTAAGTGGTCTATAGGCTGGACCTTGAAGAAATCTGCAGAACCCCGCTGGGACTATTTGTAAGGAAGCTGTGCCCCAAGGGCCAAAAAGTCCTTTAAGTCTGAGGGACAAAAAAAATAAACAAAAAATGCCAGATGGTCCAGAGCAGGAGGCCTGTGAAGGGATCACCTGCCTAGAATGGCAGCATAAGGGGTCATTCTTGTCATGTGCCTTGGTGGCATAGTATTTGCTTCTACATGTGTAGGATTATAAGTGATATATATACTGTGTCTGTTGATAACGTATGCATCTATTTTCTCTATGGGCTCTGGACTCATCATAGTCAGAGTTCATTTCAGCATGTTTGGAAAATCTATTATACTCTTTCTAAGAACCTACATTCTATGAAACAGATATTATCCCAGGCTTTGCAGAAGTTGTAGACATTAGTAAAACATGAATTCTTCTACCATTGCTCTCAAAGTACACTGGCAACATACGCTTTTCTATCAATGGGCTTTTCCAGATATCTTCTGTGCTCTGGAAAAGTGATGAAAAATAAAAAGCCAAAACAGCTTGGAGTCCTCTTAGAAACTCAACTCTTTATCTTTCTTTATGGATTCATGTTATAGAAAATAAATGTGTTATCCAAGGAGAATAAAAATGGATGTAGTATTTTTGGAAATTATCTAGCTATTGTCCTGCCCTCGTCTTATTTTACAAGAGCATTAAATATTACATGTGGTTAAAGAAAATAAAGAATTTTTCATCTTGTTCTTAATCGTCAGTTTGAAAAAATTGAAGTAATTAAACCTTTTTTAAAATGTTACGGATCCGTTTTTTTCTTAAGGCTCTTAAAAAGAATTTTCAAATTAGTATTTTCAAATTATTCTGTATTCAAGATTGTTTATTTATTTATTTGAGAGAGAGAGAGAGAGAGAGCAAGGAGGAGCAGAAGGAGAGGGACAAGCAGACTCCGTGCTGAGCTCAGAGCCTGATCTCCCGACCCTGAGATCATGACCTCAGCCGAAATCAAGAGTCACTCACTTAACGGACTGAGCCACCCAGGCACCCTACAAATTATTCTGTATTATATGTTATTGATTGTAGCTGCTAGCAAAAAGAAAAAAAAAGCCTGAGAAAGCAGAAGAACCTATAAAAATGAGGGCAGGATACAAATAATTCAAACAAGTTCAAGAAAAAATTAGTTATAATAAACCCATCCTAAAACCCTAAAGATAAACCATGTAGAAAGCCTTTCTTGTTTGGGAACTTTGGGAATAGTTAACTTAAAATGACAGAGCAGAGGCCTTGATTGAAGTATTATCTCAGGGCGTAAAAGTAAAGTTAAGGATGTATCTGTCAGGATAGTTATAAGTGGTAACAAATACACCCAAGGCACAGTAGCTTAACAACTTTATTTCTCACCTGTATAAGTATGTCCAAAGTGGGCCTGGCCACTTAGCAGCCCAGGCTGATGGAAGCTTCATTTCCACATTTGAATCCATGATCCATCAGTGCAGTGGGAAGGCCGACTGAGTAGTAATTTTTTAAAAATGTCTTCCAAAAAGTAATACATGTCACTCCTGCTTATAGTTCTATGGCCAAAGCAAGTCTTAGGGCCATGTAGAACTTCAGAGTGTGCACAGAAGGGCAGTTCTCCCAAACGTCAGGAAAGCAGAGAGCTGGGGATGTATGGTGAAGTTCCTGTAACTATAATGATCTTAAATGTGAATTTTTGCTTATAGCCATCAAATCAGTAAAATAGCGTATTGCTTCTAGTATTTTCTATCAAGTAAAGCATGGATGTTCTGGCTCTATTTGTCTTATTTTTTTTGTATCTTGTTTTGTTTTTGTTTTTATAAGAAGTAAATGAATGCATGTTTTCATGTATAATGAATGTATAATGTTCCTGTATAATGAACATGTATAATGTAATGAAAACCCAAATGGAGAACATCACTATTAACAAGGTTCATTCTACAGGTTTAGTGACTTTGATGTGGTTCCTTCTACCTTCTGCTCCCAAGACTACCTGGCAATTTATGATGGTTCTGACATCAGTGATCCCCTTCTTGGCAAATTCTGTGGTTCTGAGCTTCCACCGAATATTAAGAGCAGCAATCATAGTTTGCTTCTGGTATTCAAGACAGATTCATTTGAAACAGCAAGAGGTTGGAAAATAACTTTCCGGGAGACACTGGGTAAGAATTTGGGATATGTAAATCTATTTTTCATGACTGTTACTTTTCTGCTTAACTTATTTTTTTCACCTGACTAAAGTTGCCATTCATTTAAATTTCGAGGAATATGTCACATAAAGTTTTGGTTTTAAAAATTATATATGATATATTTTGATTTAAAAAACACACTCAACTAATATACCTCTCTGGTACACAAAGATAAAGTCTGTCTACACACCCATCTCTAATGAGACCTGAACCTCATTTTATCACTGATAGAAATGGCAGAAGTTTAGCCTAAAAGCAGGCAAGGGCCCCATCAAGAAAGAAGGCCTCATGACCTGTGTTGACTTTATCCTTAAAATGAAGAAGAGCCTTGGGAGAATTTTAAGTGAAAACTCACGGCCAGACCAGACTTGACTTCTGGAAAGATGATAGTGGTAGCAGGGTGGAGGAAGGTTGGGGTAAGAGGGACCCTCTGCCTTGAGAAGAAGCAGCTCATTACAGAATTCTGGATGGCAAATGTTGAAGGTTCAAACTGACACAGTGGGAATGGAAACAGAAGGAAAATAAGAATCTCAGAGAAACTGAGAAGGGAGAATGCTGTAGGTAACCGTCATCCCTCTGATCTAAAGCCAAGCTTACCTTAGGCTTTCTTTACATTTAATGTGTTTGGTTTTTTTTTGTGCATGTCTTGAGGGAAGCAATTAGACATCTGTGTTGTGAAGGCTTCCCAATAAAACACAGACATCATGACAAATTGTATCAGAAAGCACTTTGCCACCTCTCCTACTTAGCTATTATCAACAGTCACTTGAAAGCAAGTCTCAGGGGCAGACAGGGAGTACTGCCTCAATAGAATTTGCCTAAGTGAAGTCACATACAAAATGCAGAGGCTATTTGGAAAGAAAAATTCATTTTCCTTTGGAGATTTTTTGCACAAAAGAACCCATACGTTCTTGCCTTTAGCACAGACTTTAGAATCAAATGCATATATTTGCATTTGCTCTTGCTACCTGCTTTCAAGCTGTTTTTCTTCTTCCTAATGTATTCTCACACGACCATGAAATAGTCTTAAAGTGCTTGCCACTGTCGTCTGCACGAAGCTTCCCGAGTAAGTCAGTCAGAGTTCCCTAGCCTCATTAATTATTATTCTTCTAAGCGACAAAGAAGGCGTTTGGACCTACTGTGATTTTACTGAACTAAAGTGGCACAGAAGGAAAAATCTTACATTGTCAGAGGCATTGTTCACGTATGAGCACTGGGCTTTTTTGGTCAATTGCTGTTTTCTTCTGGTCACAATTCTAGGAAGGGTTCAAATGCAAGGAACAGAAATGGAATGTCATTAGCTGTCAGAGTGGTGCGATCACTGCATTTCATGATGGCGACTTCACCTCTTTTTCATCTTTATAAATGCTCTTGGACACTTGAAAATATCTAAGAAGTGATTCTGAGTAATTAACAGTAATTTTTTTTTTTAACTGAAAATCTAGCTGTTGCCTTTTTGTATTGCATTGGTCTCACAAAGCCTTCAAGACCACACATATAAGTTTACTGATCATTCTGCGTAACTTTTCACTTTTGTTTTGTCTTTTTGTTTGTTTGTGCTCAGGAAGTAGGGGAAAGAGTAATTAATAAGAGTAGATTGAATTCTTTTAGTTATAGATCTGGATTAAAAAAAAAACCCAACTACTTAGACTTGGCCACTAGGAGGCACCTTTCACATCTCTCTTATCCATTTAAAACCACCCCACTTTCCCATAGAAAGGGGAGAGCGCCTGTGTGGACCCGGCAGTGCATTTTCAACAGTCACATGAATTTTTGACAGTGTGGATATCCAAAACCGTCAGTTCAGCTTGGAAAACGGTATTTTCACAGAGTAAATAATTACCGTGAAGAGGAGACCATTTTAGTCTGTGACATTCCAGTTTCATTCATCTTGACTAACACACTAGAGTTTTGC
Source organism: Ursus maritimus (assembly GCF_017311325.1). Taxonomy (NCBI): domain Eukaryota; kingdom Metazoa; phylum Chordata; class Mammalia; order Carnivora; family Ursidae; genus Ursus; species Ursus maritimus. The sequence continues at coordinate 17,961,567 of NW_024425675.1, forward strand.
AGATTTGCCATTTAGATGACACACTGACAATACTTTATATACATCTGCTTCAATTTTTCAGAAGTCACTAGAAAGCCCCACTCATGTAACTATGTGATTGTGAGGTAAACTCCTTCTTCATTTGGATTGCTAATGGGTCAGAACAAATTTGGGGCAAATATCCCGTGGTTTGTTGCTAATTACTTAATATGAAGGGAAATTGAATTTCCTCCTTTCATGGAACTTCCATGTTAATGACCCATAATGCAAGGGATATAAGGTAAAGAGAAAGCAAGGCAGGCCCTTCACAGGGGCTAATATCTGACTGTAACATGAATCTGCCTGCCCCTCTTTCCCCCTGCACTCCAGCAGCCGTCCATGAATAATTGATCCTGAGAGGAAATGACCAGCAGAGCGATCATGCCGGGCATTAGGGATCTGTGAAACTGAAATTATCTCAGTGGTTTTCTCAAGAGAGTGAGCTTTCGTCTGATTGTCCGTGGTATCAAGGATCTAATAAAGTTTAAAAAGCCATCAGTCCTCTGGATTTGGCTGAAATGGGAATGCTCTCTTATGCAGAACTGACATTTATAAGTACCCTTTATTCTATTGATTTCTGTTAGCTGAGTTTTTGCCCCTCCTTGACCCCCAGGGGCTGCTTTGGCCATGACTGTGCTTACCTGTGGGTCTTGTGAAGCATTTCAGTCTTACAAACGTGTTTTTAAACTTTGCTGCTTCTTACTGTCCTGGTCTCATATCAGAGTGCTGCTCGGTCAGTCTTATTCATGACACGCTCATCACATTAGACACCAAACTTCTAGATATTTGATTAGATCAGGGATTTAAAGTACATTGATTTGTGTATCAGTACCGTGGTAATGCCATTTGTTTTTTAAAGTAATGTGTTCATAACACTTCAGCAAGTGTCAGGGTCAGGAACTGACCCTGGCCTATTAGGTGTGAGATTGGTAGGCACTTGGATCTGTGAGTAGCCAAGGAGAGAATAAAGAGTGACCCTTCAGGATGACATGTCCTAGAAGGACAAGGACATGACATCACCCTGGAGAAGATGGCAGTATCAGGGACAAGGGGACATCAGTGACTAGGGGTTCTCTTCACCTAATGCTGTAAACACTGGACATGTGACTAAAGCTCCCAGCTCCCTGTTGTCCACTGTCCATGTGCCGATGATGAGGGCCACTGCTTGTCCCTTCCTTGGGTAAGTGCTACGTAGAGAACAAGTCAGGTGGCAGTACGGTCAGATTCACAGACCTTGCTGTGAGACCAAGGCAGAAACACCAAAGTACATGTTTAGCAAGAACAAAATGAATTGTGCTCCACAAAGATGGGAACGTGCCCAGATGGGAGGGGCTGTAGACCGGAAAGCAGGTGGCCATGACCTAATTGTCCCATTACATCATTGCCTGAAAAGATGCTTTAGTAAAGTCCTTTAGCATGTTTGAGCTCAATTTTTATCTGCTAAGAAAAGATCGATTTGAAAAAATTATCACTTTCTTTGAAGAATATGATGGGGATGAAGTAGCTAATTCCTGTAGAGTTCCTTAGACGTCCAAGAGAAAGACTGTTACATTATCAGAAGGTAATGCTGTGGTCTTGGGCTTCTGTAAGGCTCATGCCCTGCCCCACCCTCTCTCTGAGATGGGGCCGAGGTATATGTACAGCCAGGGTCATTATCATCAGGACTCCTCCACGGTGTAATGATTTTTTTGTTCATTCTTACTCACTTTGCACTGAAATCTAACCAGCAAACCCGAAAGTATGTTTTATAACCTGAATCTGAAATCAAAAGCTAAATTTTAATTACATTCTAACACCTTGCAGAGGCCTAACACATAACTGAGACTCCATCAATATTAATAGGCTGTGTGAATGCATTAAAGGGTAAGTGGACACATTTTACCTACTTCACAATGAATTCCCTTATACATAATATAATTGATATACTATACACTGTATTGCGTCTGGATGTACCTCTTTCTCAATCATGGTTCATATAATTCAGCTATGACTCAGGAGAGGAAATTGGATCACTTTTGTCCTCAGATAATTGGGAGTACTGGATCAGACTCAACTTCTGGGTCATGTGTGTCTGGCCTCTGGATTTTTGCCCACTGCCATAACATCTGCACAATGTCTCTCTAACATGCTAAAGGCAGACCCTGGGAACAGCGGGAGGAAGCTGAGGGAGTTGAAACTGAGTTTGTTGATAAGAGGGGACAAGAGAAGGAAAGGGGAGTCTGACAAAGGCAACGGGAGTCTGCAGCTGCAAAGATGGAAAATATGGTCAAAGCAGATGGAGAAAAATATAACAACATGTCAAAATCAGACTCTAGTTTTCTAGTTATTTTTTCAGTTTCAGTTTTGGTGTTATGTTTGGACTTTGAGAGTCATTCTAAAATTCTGTAGCTAGATGGTAAAAGAATAAACTTAAGAACATTCAGTGACTCCGAATACTGATACGTGTATGTTTCCATGTGCTTCTTAACAGCCTGATAAAAGCTGCCAAACCATATTACTTTTAAAAGTGTAAGTGCAATAAGAGAGTTGAGTTATAACTTGAATAATTTTATAAATCACTGCTCAAGTAATTCTCAGTTTAGCAGTAATGGGGGTATTACTCGAAAGCAATGGTGTTTGTCTGTTCTCTTAATGTCATTTGCTCCCTCTGATGAAGTCTGAGAATGAGATTAGCTGAAATTGTACACCCATTTGCAGAAAACTAGGCTGAGCTTATTTCCGCCCTTTTTAAGCCTTGTAACTTTCACTGGTGATTGGATTTCCCTTGAGAGATGATGCCAAAGACAAGGTTATCTGCAGTTTCTTCTTTGTGGGTTTTGTTGAAAAGGGTTTTTCGCTGAGCAGAGAATGTGGGGCTAAGGTAAAGAAAGCAACAATGCTTACTTCACCAAAACCTTACAAAAGCAAGTAGACAGGAGTAAAATTCCAGATCAGCAAAAGGAAAGGAAAGTTTTTTATTAAAATATGTTCCAACATCAGAATGGCCTGTGCCTGGTTTGAAGAGTAGGGCTGTTGTTGGGGAAAAATAAAACCAGACGGGTATTACGGAGACAAAACTGAGTGATAAAATTGAGTTAGTGGTAAATCAGAAGATAACACTGGAAAACATTCGGGTAAACAAGAGCTGGGAAGTAATTACCCTGCATAACCTAAGCCACACCAGCCCTCCTCAAAATGGAATCTAGTCTTGTCTCAGACGTTCTCAAAACCGGGTGTTTTGAGTTAAATTATTTGTAACCACAGGTTCCCTATAAGAATAATTATTATCCTTACTCAGATCAGCTTGACTTTGATGTAGTGTTTGCAGGAGCATAAATGCAAACTATCTCTGTTGAGCAATAAACATTTAAAAAAAATTCTTTTGTTGTAAATCAGTTGTTTAGAAATGAAACATCATCAGGGCCATAATACTATATTCTTCTTGTCATCATGATATACAAAAAATCTACTCATTTTGTGTGGTAGCTGTACGTTCTGCTCACTCCCAAATGAAGACATCACAAAGTCCCGGGGCATAATGATAGTGACCACCTGTCTCTGAGCGTCCACTATGTGCCAGATGTGGGACAACGGCTTTCCCTAGATGGTCTCATCCAATCCTCACAACTGCCCATGAGACAGGGAGTAACCCATTTTACAAAGGAAGAAATAAGAAGAGAAGACATTAAGTAATTTGTCTGTGGTCAAAGTGTTTGTAAGAGGCCAAGCCAAGCTTTGGACCAGGTATGATTGTCTTCCAGATTCACTGTTTTCTTAATCAGCCCCCATCACCTCTGGGGCAGTCAGTAAACATAGCCAGGGACGAAGACGGATCCTGGGGGTGAATTTTATGAAAGGTAGGTCATTTCTTTAGTTCCTCTTTGGCCTAGATAGAGCTGCTTTTCTCCACTTGCATCTCCTCCTTGATACTGCCTTTCTAGTACCAGCATTCCAATTTGTACCTAGCCCCAAATAGTATATTTGCTCATATGCTATCACTACATAAATAGTGTGTATAGCTCCAGCAGTCCCTGTTATATTTATAATACTGATATTTGTATCATAATTTTATATTATAAAACAGTTATAGTTATATTATACTATGCCATATTCTATTTATAATATAAATATTGGATAATGTGTATACATTTATATAGATATATAGTGTAACATATTTTATACATATATCTATAGTGTTTCTATTATGTTTATATTTACTTGAAATATGTATGTATTTGTAACATATATGTAATACACCTATAATATATACATATTATAGCTCATAATGCATAATATATTAATATAATTCTAAAATATATATGCAATAAAATCACATTATCTTCCTGATGTTGATAAATATCAGACAAATGTTTTATTGGCTTTGCATGGCATATTGATAAAGAATTAGCACAGTTAAGTGGAATATAACTGCCTTGGAATGTAAGGGTAATAGATCTCTGTATAAGAAATAAAACCCTCCAAAATTATGGCTTCCAATTTAGTAAAATCCCTCACCAGAGGATTCTAACAAAATGAAAGAATTTGGACATTTATTTTTATGATATAATCCTGATTGGTACTCTCTTATAAAGATTAGTTTGTGAATTGGGCAACTAAGTCACAAAGACATTACGTAACTTTCCAAGGTCACTTAGCAAGTCGTGAGCAGAATTGCTAAATGAATCCCCGTCTCCACTTCGTCTCCACCAAAGTAACAAAAGTTGAAATATCCATAGCACAATGCATAAGCTAATATATCAGCAAGAACAAAAGAATAGTTCTGTGTCCCTGTTTAAATTGTTATTTAAAAGCTGTGGGAATCTGGGTCTGGTTTTATGAATTCTACCTCTTCTATATCAAAATCTATTTTATGACTGAAGAGCATGTTGCTATTAAGGCTTCTTTCTCTAAACAGAACATTGAAAAAATTTTTATAACTTTTGATTTTATAATTGTCAATGTTAAGTAAATAAAGTCATACTTCTTTTTTTATTGAAGAATAATTGACATACAAATATTGTATTAGTTTCAGGTGTACAACATAGAGTTTCAATATTTACATACATTATAAAATGGTTACCACAATAAGTCTAGCTACCATCTGTCATAATACAAAGTTATTACAGTATTATTGACTATAATCCCTGTGCTGTGCATTACATCCCAAAGTCTTACTTATTTTATAAATGAAAGATTGTACCTCTTAATCCCCTTCACCTATTTCATCCAATTCCCCCACACCTGTAACCATTCATTTGCTCTCTGTATCTGAAAGTCTGTTTTGTTTCATTTGTTCATTTATTTTGATTTTAGATGCAACATGTAAATGAAGTCATATGGTATTTGTCTTTCTCTGACTTATTTCACTTAGCATAATACCTTCTAGATCTATCCATTTTGTTGCTAATAGCAAGATTTCATTTTTTATGGCCGAATAATATTCCATTGTGTGTATATATGTATGTATGTATCTCTGTATGTATGTATGTATGTAACATCATCTTGATCCATTCACCCATCTACGGACATTTACTTTGATTCCATATCTTTGCTATTGTAAATACTGTTGCAATGAACAGTGGAATGCTCAAGTGTTTTCAAATTAGTGTATTCATTTTCTTCAGATAAATACCTAGAAATGGAATTGATGGATCGTGTGGTATTTCTGTTTTTAACTTTTGGATAAATTTACTGTTTTCCACGGTGGCTGCACTAATTTCCATTCCCACCAACAGTGCAAGAAGCTTGCCTTTTCTCCATGTCCTTGCCAACACTTTCATTTCTTGTCTTTTTGATAATAGCCATTCTGATAGGTATGAAGTGTAAGTCATACTTCTTTTAGATAGTGGAGCTGGCGCATTAATGTATCCTGTATTTTACAAGTGATTAAATTTGCTCTGCTTGCTAAAATCTAATACTCAGAGATTAAATTTACTTAAGTAATAGACCTAACATCATTTATCATTGCAAATTTTTAGCTAAAGAAGCATTTTCCTATGAAAATACTACCTCTTAGGCAGTGTTTTGAATCTTTCAGTGATATTTTTATTGTTATCCTGCTAATTCTTTCTTGGCAATCAAATGGGTGCCAAAAATCAACTAACTTAGCTTTAAAAACAGGTTAATCCATAGGACAAACCTGTCGTTTTGTCAAAAAAATATGTAAGTACATACATCCATGTACATAGACATAATGTGTGCGTAATATAACAACAACTTTACAAATTAAGAAATAGATTTAACTCCAGGAATTCCCCTTGTAAATGTATGCTGGATGCAAAGATCCATCGAAGAACGATTTACATGTTCTATTCATTCCTTCATTGTTTATTCAACAATATTCGCCAGCTACTTGCTGTGCAGGCAATGAACTTCTCCTTGGATTTGAAATACAAAGGTGAACTGAAAAAGGTCCCTTATTCTTGAGAGGTTCATTCAAGTAGATGAGTTATTAAGTAATTGTAAATTTGGTGTAATAAATGCTTTTTGGCAGAAGTGTGTGCAAAGGACATTGGAGGCAGAAAAGCGGGGACCTGTGGTACTTTGGTGTTGAGTAAAGACGTCACAGGATTGTTAGAGAAAGCAGCACAGAGAGTGTAAGTCCTGAATTGCAGTGCGATCGTTAAGAGTGTAAACTCTGGAGCAAGACTTCTAGGAACATGGGGCACCTGAGTGGCGCAGTCGTTAAGCGTCTGCCTTCGGCTCAGGGCGTGATCCCGGCGTTCTGGGATCGAGCCCCACATCAGGCTCCTCCGCTAGGAACCTGCTTCTTCCTCTCCCACTCCCCCTGCTTGTGTTTCCTCTCTCGCTGGCTGTCTCTGTCAAATAAATAAATAAAATCTTAAAAAAAAAAAAAGACTTCCTAGGAACAAACCCAGTTCTTGTCCGTCCCAACAGGTTTGACCTTGGACACTTCACTTTTCCTCGCTACATCTTGAGGATCTCGTCTGTGCAATGGGCACACTAATAGTGCCTACCTGATAGGGTTGTGGTGAGATTAAAACTTTCCTGCCTCATTAAGCATGTCACATATTTCAGACATAAATAGTAGTAACTTGGAAGGACGAAAAGGCATTCATTGGGAAAGCATTCTACAGAGAAGGAAAAGCATGTACCAAGTTGCAGGTGCATCGCTTTTCAGAGGCTACAGACTGACCAGCATGTCATTTGGTAATGCTTTGGGGTATGAGGCGGAGAACAATAGGAGCTGAGACAGCAGAGATAGACAGAAGCTACGTGCGGAGGGGCCCGTATCACAGGCAGAGGGGAACCATGAATTGTTTTGAGCTGGAGAGTACTATGATCTAATAGGTTCGTTTTAAAGAGCACACTCTAACACCTGTATGGTTGATGTTTTGAAGTCAGGGCAGCAGTTTCTGCAGGGAGGAATTAGGAAAGTATTGTAGCTGTTTTGGCAGGAGATGATGAGCGCAGTGTGAAAATAAAAGATGTAGAAACTGTAGAATCAATGGGACACAGGTAATGACGCTCTCTGGTGATACCACTATTCAAATACAAAATTACCAGGAAAGGATCAGGTTTTGTAGGAGAATATAATAATTTCAGGTTTGGGTATGGAGATTTTGGTGCATTTAAGACACCCAGCTCATGTTCCGCAGTTCATCAGATATAAGAATTAGAAGCTTAGTAGAAAGATCTGGGATAGAGTTTTGCTTGTTTTTACCTTGAGGCAATGCAGTGTGGCACATACACATTTAAAATTATTGTATATTCCTGGCGAGCTGACTTGTATCATTATGCGATTTTTAAAAAAATACTTCTTGTCTTAATGTCTACTTTTTCTGATTCAGTATCACTTCCCTAGCTTGCTTTCGTTTGTGTTTGCTTGGTATAGTTTTCAACCTTGCCACTTTCAGGCTTTTCCTACCCCGAGAACATATTTTGGTTCTGTTTTGCTTTCTCTTTCATTTTGAGATTTTCATATATTTTCAACTAATGAAATCACCAACATTATTGGATTTATATAGACCCATTGTATTATTTGTTTTATGTTGGTCCTACCTGTCCTTACGTTCCTCTATCTTTTCTTGGCTTGTTTTGAACTAATCGGTTTCTGTCACTCTCCTTTTTAAATCATTGCTTATACATTCTGTTCCTCTTCTTTAAGCGATTACCTTAGAGATTACAACATTCATCCTTGACTCATTAGAATCTCATTTAAAATTAGTCCTTTCACCACTTCATAATAAGTGTAAGGGCCTTAGAACATTTTAGATCCATTTATCTACTTCCTGTCTTTTGTGCTATTAATGTCAATGTTTTTACTTTACATGTATTTTAAACATAAAACATTTTTATTGCTTTATGCAATTAGTAATTATGTGTATTATCATTGCTATTGTGTTTTTTTTCTTCCTGAATTTCTCTGCCTCCTTATGGGACCAGTTTCTTTCTTTTTGAAGAATTATTTGATGCAAATCTTCTGATAAAAAATTTTTTGGGTTTTTGTTTTTCTGTCAATGGTGTTAGTTTGTCTTAAATTTTGTGGTATTTTCTCTGAATATAGAATTCCAGTGTGGTATTTATTTTCATTCAGCGATTTAAGATGTTACTCTTCCTTTTTCATCTGATCTCTAATGTTTTGGCTAGAAAGTCATTAGAGAGCACTTTCTCTGTGCCCATACTTTGGGGGCACTCCCTATCCCCCATCATCCCATTGTAGAGTGCAGTACTCTATAGTGAGCTCTCTCTCTCTCTCTTTATGTGTGGATTAATTTTCGCCATTCTGATAGGTGTATATTAGTATCTCACTGTGGTTTCAATTGGCATTTCCCTAATGGTGAACAATTTTTATGTGCTTTTTTTTTTTTGTCATGTGTATGTCTTTTTTGGTGAAATATCTATTCATATTTTTTGTCTATTTTCTAATTGGATTATTTGTTTTTCTACTGTTGCATTTTAGCAGTTCTATATATATATCCTCATAGTAGTCTTTCTAAGATATGTGGTTTGCGAATATTTTCTCCCAGCTCATAACTTGCCTTTTCATCCTCTGAACAAGACCTTTCTTAGAGTAAGATGTTTAACTTTTATAAAATCCAATTTATCGATTTCCCTTCTTATATATCATGCTTTTGGTGTCAGGGCTAAGAACTCTTTGCCTATCCTAAAGATTTTTGCTATGGTTTCTTCTAAAAGTTTTATGGTTTTATTTTCATTTATGTCTATCAAGTTAGAGCTAATTTGTGTTTAAGGTCTGACGTTTAGATTGAAGTCGGTTTTCTTGCCTCTCGATGTCCAGTTGCTCTAGCAATATTTGTTGAAGAGACTCTCCTTTCTCCACTGAATTGTGTTTGCAGCTTTGTAAAAAAAAAAAAAATCAGTTGAGCATATATGTGTGGGTCTATTTCTGTGGGTTTTTTTAAAAGATTTTTTACTTATTCATATGAGAGCAAGTGACAGCATGAACAGGGGGAAAATTGGCAGATTTTTTTTCTTTCTAGTCCCAGCCTAACTTTAGTGGCTGGGGGGGGGGGGGGGGGGGGAGTGGTCTGGATCCCAGGACCCTGAGATCACAACCTGATCTGAAGGTAGACACTTAAACAACTGAGACACCCAGGTGCCCCTATTTCTGTGTTTTCTATTCTATTCCATTGATCTATGTGTCTAACTCTCCACCAATATCATACTGTCTTGATTACTATAGCTCTATAGGAAGCCTTAATATCAGGTGGAATGATTGCTCCAACTTTATTCTTCTTTGTCAAGATTGTTTTAAATATTCTAGGACCTATACTTTTCCATATAAATTTTGAAGTAAGTATTTTTTAATATAAACAGAAAGATCTTGCTGGGGTTTTGATAAGAATTACATTAAACCTATGCATCAGTTTAGGAGTAATTGACATCTTTATTATGTCAAGTCTTCCAATCCATGAATATGTATGTCTCTTCATTTAGTTAGGTCTTCTCTGATTTTTTTCATCATTTTGTAATTTTCAGCACACAGATCCTGTATGTTTCATGAAGCACATACCTAAGGATTTCATTTTCATTGGAACAATTCCATTTTTACTTTTTTTTTTCAATGTTTTTTTATTATATTATGTTAGTCACCATACAGTACATCCCTGGTTTTTGATGTAAAGTTCGATGTTTCATTAGTTGCATTTAACACCCATTTTTACTTTTATCTTTTTTAACTTTTTATTTAAATTCTGGTTAGTTAACAGATAGTGTAATATTGGTTTCAGGGGTAGCAGTTGTATTTTTAATTCCAGTTCCCAGATGCATATTATTAGTATATAGAAATGTGCCTGATTTTTGTGTATTGTCTTTATATTTTGAGTTCTGCTGAACTCACTTACTAGTTTTAGGAATTTTTATGTAGATTCCTTGGGATTTTTTTTACATCTGAAAATAATGGCAGTTTTATTTCTTCCTCTCCAGCCTGTATATATATTTTTTTCTTGCGTATTAACTGGCAAGAATTCCCGTACTATGTTGAGTAAGAGTGGTGAGAAAAAAATATCCTTGCCTTGTTTCTGATCTTAAGATGAAAACATTTAGTTTTTCACCATTAAGTATCCTGTTAGCTGTAGGTTTTTGTAGATCCTCTGTATCAAGTTGAGAAAATTCCTTTCTATTCCTATTTTGCTGAGAGGTTTTATCATGAATGCTCGTTGGACCTTGTTAAATCCTTTGCTGCATCGATTGATACGATCATATTAATTGGCTTAGCAAATCATTTTTAAAATTTCAAACTTAGTGAGAATGATTCGAATGAAATGCCCTGGGACTGATGATGCATACATAAAGTAATACCTAAATAATGCAAAATTAGTAAAAAGATAATGATAAAATTCTCCTAAGTTTGTTATACACTGTATTGCTCTTTTTCTAGTGACTATAGCTACTGATTAGTTGCTGGAATTACCTTTCTCTTAGTATTTTCGTTTTATGCTTCCCAAATATTACCAGACTAAATACACAATCTAAGTTAAATTAGGCTGGGTCTCAAATTAGGATTTTTTAAATGAGTCAAATTGAGTGATGTTACTACAAACAAACAAGAACAAAACACACAATTCATGTTACAAAACCCATTATGTTATTTTTCTAGCATATATACATATATATTTTTTCTAGCAATATATATATATTACATATATATAACCTAAATATATATATAAACATATATATATAAACATATGTATGTATGTATATATATATATGTATATATGTATGTATACATATGTATATATGTATATATATATATGTGTATATATGTGTATATATATGTATGTATATATATGTATACACACACATGACCTAAAAGGTTAGACATCTTTGAGGTTAGAAAGTAGAAAAATAAATCCAATTGGCTTTTAGAGAAAAAGACAAAACATGTTCATCTGGAACCTAGGTGAATTTTTAAAAATGAATTCTCTGCTGTAGGGCAATTGAATAATGCAGCTCTGAAGATCACAGCAAGATTTATTCAGAGAAAGGATTATGGAGCTCTAGCCCTGTGTCCTGTGTGGTGGAAGGAAGCTTCCCTGGTGCACCCCCACTTCCCTAAAGCACCAGCTTTAAATGGGTTTATGTTCTGTTTCCTGTGCTTTGGTCGGCTTCCTTCGACTACAGGCTAAAGCTCCAGCCGGCTCACTGGGGAAAATGCCTGAAGTCAGGCCAGTCTTTATCTGTAAGGATGGCTTGCTGTTTACCATGGGTCCACGTAGTGATTGTCTAGAGACAGATAGAGATCCTATTCAGAAGACTTCAATAAAACGTCAGCCACAAAAATGTCCATTCTTACGATAACTATTTAGAAATGCACCTGTCTCCACTAAAGGCTTCAAGATGTTTTCTCTTAGATAATAGAACTATTTTTCTTTGTCAGATTTATATTGGCTTGAGCTGCACTCTGAAGTTGAATTATCGGAGGGAAATAATTTAGGATTCAGTTACTGATTTTTAATTCAGTAGATCTCGACCTACATTTTACTGCTTACTAGGTTTTTATTTCCAATGTTTCCTTAGCCAAACATTTTCTTTCTCTAAAGAAGTAGCTCTTTTGTAGGAAGTAGCTCTTTTTAAGGAAGACAGTGAGAGTGACATTTATTCTCCGGCATGGGGAGTGTCATGACAGACCATGACTGATGAAGGAAGTGCTGATGGATGGGAGTTTGCTGGATGGTGGACTGTGTGGAGTAACAAGGAAGATGATGGATTTATGGTGCTAAACATGTCAAGGTTAAGGGTTGATATTGGTTAGAAAGGGCAGGAGGGAAATATAAAAATATCAATATAGCAAATGAATATTAATGTGCTGTATATGAAACTATTCCAGGATGACAGGGTTCTTTCTGATATATCCTGTAACTGTTGAAATATAGAAATGTAACTAGTAGTATGGCAAAGCACTTTTTGGTAAAAGATCCTCCTTTTGTTAATATTCATCTCTATATTTCCCTAAAGACATACATTTATGACTCCATTTGCTGTAGGGGGAGCAGAAGCAAAGAGCAGTTGCCCTATGTTAAATATTAAAGTGGGGGGATTAGAGCAATTATAACCATTTCCTGCACCAAACAGACACTGAAAGGGATTTACTTATATAATGTTATACTTATGTCAGTTATTTGACTATGCACTCAAATAGCATATTACTCATAATATTATTTAAATATAATATGAATTATATAATTCATTCACCATAATGTTATGCTTACCTCAAATGTGTGAATATTTTGGCCAGGATTGTCTGATGATAATGTTAATTCTCCTTTTTTTTATTCCATGTGTATATTCTATGAATTAAGCAATGTGCTCTATTATAGTTTATTAACTCAAACAAGCTATTTGGGTATTGATCAGCTATGGCCACAGTAATGTTGTATAACAAACCATCCAAAATTTAGTGGCTTATACTTCTAGCATTTGTTTTTATCACTCCTGGGTTGGCGGACTGGTCTGTCTGCCTCTTCTGGGCTACAGGTTGACTACACTTGGTTTCACAGTTCAGACTGGGTTGAGGTCTGCACTATGATTCCACTTTTTCTTCTATCAGCACCTACCTGGGACATGAGCTCTTGGTGGATGGAGCATGGGTGCACAAGCCAAAAAAACACAAAGCTCATTTAAAACCTCTTCCTTCTTCAAAACCATTAATATTCTGAGGCCTCACACCAGTCACTTGGCCAAGCCTAACATCAAGTGGACAGAAAAGCATACTCTGTCCATTCTAATATACTGCAAAGAGAGGGGCTGAAGAATTAAGAATCACCCAGTCTACCAGTCAGTCTGTGGCAGCACACACCAACAGTCTTTGGGTTCTTGCTTTTGGGTTCCTTGGAGGGAGGGTGTGTCTGCCTTACGACATCGGGATAGTAGTAGTACTATTGGATAATAAGTGTGTATACTGGAGCTACTGTACCCAAATACAATCATCATTTTGCCCTTATTAATTTATTACTAACAGTTAATAAACAAGTGGTGATAAATATAGTCTGAACTTTAAAAAATAACATTTAATTTTTAAAGCTGATGCATTCATAGAATAAACCCAATAATACCAGTTTCCGGTATACAAACCTCCAACTCTTTACTTCCCTCGCAGCCCACACTGTGGCCATGTCTTCTCTCCTGGTTTTATCTCCTCCAGTCCCACACCTTCCATGTAATGCTGCTACCAGATACATTTTTAGATCAGAATTGTTTAGAAAGTGCATTCTGACCCTACCACTCTTCTAATCGAAAACCTTTCAGGTGGATCCCCATTAACCCATTTAGAGTAAAGTCTCAAGGTCAGGTTCTATGATCTGGCAGTTGAGGCCCTCTGCAGAACAGCCTATCCTGTTTCCCAATCTTCTTGTCCTTCACGAACTCTATAGTGTTCACTAACAGAATTATGCTTTCCTATGCGTATAATGTAAATTCTTGTCCACTGCATCTTTGGTTATGAGGTTCCTTCTGCCTGGAATTGCCAATACCAATCCCATTTCTACATGGTCTTGTCCTGTTTATCCTTCAAGACCCAAATCAAATGTCACCTCTTCCTTGGACATTCTATATCCTCATAGCCTGAAGTAGTCTCTCCCTTCCTGCAAAACTCACAACACTTCCCTGCCTCTTTTATGATACCTGTTTTTTTTTTCTTTTTCTAAATAGTATTATCATTATTTATCTATGTCTTATCACTGCTGTTGGACTACCATTTATCTTTACCCACCTCAATACTAAATATGTTTCTTTGACTATTAAAACAGTATTTAATGGGGTGCCTGGATGGCTCGCTTGGTTAAGTGTCTGACTCTTGGTTTCAGCTCAGGTCGTGATCTGGGGGTTGTGAGATTGAGCCCCGCATCAGGCTTTGTACTCAATGGGTATTCTGCTTGTGATTCTCTCTCTCCCTCTGCCCCTCACCCCCTGCAGGCTCTCTCTCTCTGAAAGAAATAAATGAATCTTTAAAAATTTTTTTTGAAGAAAAAAACCCCAATATTTAATAAATAAATACATTTGTCAATTCGTTAATACCTTGCGTCATTGTTCTTCCCGGCTATGCATGTCAATCAGGTTAAGTGGTTTTCTTAAGTAACGATCAGTCCACACTGGATATAAAAGCTGTGCAAACTCTAGTTCTTTCTTTAGTTTGCAGGCTTCTTTCATGTGAGGAGAGTCATTAGCAGTATGTGGTTCAGCCCTGGGCATTGCTTTGGTTTCAGAATAATTTTGTCCTACATACCATCTGCGGATTTATCAGGGACTGGGCCTTTGGAAGCTTTTCAGCTCCAGGAAACATCTGACTGTGCAAATAATCTCTCGTTTTATCTTTGAAGCTATGGACAGGGCAGCCTGACCTACTAAATAATGCACCTATCCTGAAAACCACGCAGCAAGTTTGAGACTCTTTGCCTGCGAGGAGGGCCGCCATTGTTTCCATTTCCTGCCAAGTTCCAAGGACAAAATCTTAGCGCCCCCTAATGTCGCAAGCAATCCTTTCGCCATTAACAGATAAATAACAATGAGACAAATAAATGAAAGTCCAATGTCAGTGAGATTTAACTTTGGAACTCACAATGATCTATATTTGTGCCGAATGGTAGCTCTAGGAACATTACTTTGAGGACTTACTTAATCCCTATTCCTACTAGGGTTATTTTGAATATAGTTCGTGCTCGCGGTTTCAAAATCATCGATAAGTTTGTCTTCCTTTTATACTCTTCTCACATCATTCCTGAAATAATGCCTTGGACTGTGAAATGAACAAAACTATGTCCTATGTTCGGAGGGCTTTGTCTCATATTTTTTTCATAGTTGACCATTCTGTCATCTTGAGGGGATTCTTTGTCTCTCCTTTCTGTTTTTATTATGAATCTCAAAGTTTTAATTTCAAAGTAGAATTTTTTTTCCCAATAAAGCTCTTTTTCAGCTTCCCTTTCTTTTTGAAAAAAAAAGTCAAATACAGAGTGTGTTTTAATATAAACTGGACTGTTTTGTTAAATGTGTGTAGGGTTAAATGCCCTCAGCCTCTTTCTAACAGATCGTTTACATAAAAGGTTTGTTGGGAGCCGATTATCTTGGAGTGTTGGGTAAATTCTTCATAAATTCAGTTTTCAATCTGATATTGTTCATAAAAGCAGAACATAAAAGTAAAATATGTTCGTGTTTTCCATAGGTTTTATTATGCAAAACACTTTATTTTCTAAAAAACTGTATTTTTCAAGGATAGAAAATCTTCAATAAATCCCATCAATGGTTCTAAAAATGTATATAAAACTAAATGTGGTTCCCCACTTTTCTAGGTGACTAGAAGGGGGACCGAAGGGGGACTCACAGGAGCAGAAAGGAAATAAGTAACAAAAAAGCTAATGCGAGCGGAAACAACACTCACATAAGCCCACTGAAGGCCAGTGCCCCTTCTGATAACGTGCGTGCGAGTGTCACCGAAATAGAAACTCTGTGATTTTTTTAACCCTCCATGTAAAATTTAAGATCCATTCTCTTTGGTTTGTGCAGTGATCTGTCTTTGTTTTAATGCAGGGCCTCGGCAAGGATGTGGTGGTTATCTGACAGGTTCGAATAATACCTTTGCCTCTCCTGACTCGGACTCCAATGGAAGATATGACAAGAATTTAAACTGTGTCTGGTTCATAACCGCACCCGTAAACAAGCTAATTAAACTTACCTTCAACACATTTGCTCTGGAGGCACAAAGTATTTTGCAAAGATGCATATATGATTATGTAAAGGTAAGGCTATTCTATTTCCTAACGGAGTCTTCTTTCCGGGACTTCGATGTGATATGTGCCCGGTTATACCATTCAGGGAGTCATGAAAATTTTGAGTACTGCTAATTTTTAAAATGACATATTCTTCAAGGATACAACATTTATTATTACAGATGCTCTGTCTTCGTATCAAATCTTTAATCTAGATGACTCAGAAGTGGTATGTGGCTTCTAACATTAGCTTTAAGATTCCCTGTTCATCCATGCTTTGTCAAGAGATGATCTATGGAAAGATGGGTTGTATGGAAAGAGATACTTGAAAGACCTTTGGCAAATCCTAAAATGAAGTTTATATATTTACTTTCCATATTACCTGTAGATATAGAAAATAGCTTAGTTCTGAAGTCCCATTAAAAGGAAGTCAAGAAACTTTTCTGCTCAAGTTTTAATGATTCATTAATATTAAATTATTGTACCTGTAAAGGCATATGAATTCAAAGTTGTTTTTTTTTTTCTTTTGTTTAAGTAATCTCTGTACCTGAGATCAAGAGTTCCATGCTCCTCCAACGGAGCCAGGCAGGCGCCCCTGAATTCAGATTAAACCTTCTAATAGAATCAGCCAGTGTATAGTACTACACTTTGTGGGGGGAGGGACAGGCAGTGTGGCAAGATTTGTGCCCATGAGGAGCTTCAATCTGATTGTAAGAGTCGTGGGTGATGCATGCAAGTCAACAATAAACAGTCCGGACAGTCTGTATTGAAGCGCCAACTAATGCATTGGATGGGGCGCAAAGCAATGTGCAAATTTAAAAGGGAGGAAAGTTCATGATGATCTGGCACGAAGAAGAAAGTCTTCATAGAGTGAGGGAAAGCTTATTCAAGTCAGGAGAGAAAGCTTTCCAGGCAAGGTACACATCAAAAGAAGGGAGATGCAGCAGTTGGCATATGAATGTTCTTGAAAGAGTGAAGGGACTGACTTTACTGGAGCAGAATATTCCGAAATGCAGCAAGAAATAGGATTGCCTAATCTTATTGGTGGAGAAGTACCCAGATCTCAAAGAGTCTTGAAAAGTCAAACTAGAAAGAAAAAAGAAAAAAAGAAAGATGAAAGAAAGAGAAAGAAAGAAAAAAAGAGAAGTCAAATTAATGAATTCAGATTTTATGCAGTTGAAAATAAGGAGGAATTGAAGGTTTTCCAATGAGTGCTATGATGAGGGAAGTATTTAAGGAAAACTAATATGAAATCAGCATTGCAAGTGGGTAGTGAGCAGAGAGTCTGGAGGTGGGACCCCAGGAAGACGTTACTTTTAGAAAAGGAGAGTACAGAGATGGAGATGTCAAGCCTAGTGCAAGATGCACTTTTAAGTTTAAAAATTGTCTTCAATTTTAAAGAATTTTTCTTAAAAAAAGGAAGGAAGAGCCATAGATGGAATACGCATTGAGCACTTAATTATATACTGTCATAAGCTCCAAGCCCAGGAGAGCAGGAGAATGTCAGTACTGTTGGGAGGAGACCAGGCTTTGTAAGGTGGGGGTTCAGTTTGGAGGACAGCAGGGCAGGCAGGTGGGCAGAGGATGGATGGGGCTCCAGGGAGAAGAGAGCAGCATGAACAGAAAGCACTTCTGCAGTGAGAAGAATCACTGTTGTCTTTCAGGAAGGGAGCAGGGAGCTAGAAGCCAGGCTTCCGCTCCATTTGGGGAAAGGTCCGCAGCAAGGCAGCCAGAGAGGACAAAAGAGGCAGGATGAGAAACAGACGAGTCATGGAAAAAATATAAAAGCCAGGAATAGTGGAGGATCACAAAAGTCAAGGGAGAAGCGTCTCTCACCAAGGGTGGGTGGTCAGTATTATCAAATTATAAATTTAGAGGCCAAGAAAGGTGAAGGTGAAGGAAACACTCATCAGACTGAATGATAACCGTTTTTAACCGAAGTATTGATTGGCACAGCAGCCAGATCAGAGGGAGTCCTGAAAGATTGGACCTAACGAGGGATTTCGGCTCCGGTGGAATTCTTTTCTAAAATGATGCCAAATGGCCAGAGCAGCAGCAAAGCAGTTATTCAAGAAAGTGTGAGAGCGACCCTGGCTTTACAGGGGGGTCATACGCCCTAGAGGCAGGTCGTATGGACTCTAACCCAGCGTTGTCGCCAGACAAATTTCCTCACGCCCCGATTGTTTCTCACTGCATCTAATAAAAAACAAATGAAAAAAAATCCCATAATCGTACCTACTTTGGAAGGCTGTTTTGTGGAGACAGTTCACGTATGCCGCAGTGTGCAGCACTGGGCCTGAAATGCGATTTAAAAACAAATTCTTTTCCCCACCCCCCACCCTTGTGTAATGCCAGACGGGCAGGCTGGTTGGGGAATCACTTTTTCTTAAAACATTAAAAATAATTGATTTACAGAAGAATTACCATAAAAGTAAATTCATGCAGGATGTTTTGGGTGTGGTCCTGCTAGGGGGAAGGTTGATTGATATTCTCACCCTTTTCTGAGCGTGATTTGATACTGTTATTAAAGCAACTAGCAATTTTCTGAATTTCTTCAAGTCATTTGGGACAAAAATACCAATATCAAAAAGAAGAAGTTATTATCTAGCTTAAATATAAAATGCCTCCCCGCCCCCCATTTTTCAAGAAATTCTGTTCAGATCTACTCTTGTTTTCCTTCTTGGGAAAGCAGTTTCTCTATGCTGGCAACTTTTCCAGCTTTTACCAAACTGGCAGATCAAAGAACAGTCCTTGGAATGTGAAGCCTGGAGATATCTGTAGTAAAGCGATTCTCTGTGATAAATGGGACATTTGATTCCTCGTAGCGTGTTTCTTAGATATTATAATCAAATCACTTTTTAGAAAAGCTAATTTAATTCAGTTCTGTAGGTCGATAACCGGTGAAAAAATGGCAATTCCATTCATTCATGATTATATCTCCCTGTTTTTGAAAGGGTCGACTTGAAAAGTTATTACGATAACGGCAGTACAGCACGATTGTGTGTTTCGCTGAGCATTTCTGTTGAAATTAACATCACATCCATTCCATACAGAGTCACATGGCGTGATAATGTGCCAGGCACCCACAGCATAGCAACAGAGGGTTAAAGATAGGGTTCCCCAAGTTGCTGTCAGCAAAGCGGAGGAAGCCAACACGTAAGCATGTAAGTTATTGTACAACAAGACAAAAACAATAAATATGAACAAAGAACCAAAGTAGAGAAGAAGGTATAACTGAGTCATTTGGGGATTCAGGAAAGGCTTTCTCCATGGGTTGGCTGAGCTGGATTTCGTAGGAACCCAGAAGCCCACTACCTGTTGGGGGGCCCCTGGAGAGAAAGAGGAAAGGATGAACTTGCAGGGCTGTAGTGTATGCCCAGCTTCCTGACCCACCAGCCTGCCAGCCGTTAAGTCACTTGTCTCTTGTGGTGAGCAGTGAGAGAAATGGCAGAAAGGGCTCAGCGCTGTGGCTCTAACTGACATTCCTCTGCTGGGAAATATGGAACTAGTAGAAAGGAAATGGCTCCTTCCTAACATTTCCCAGCATCTTGCCAACCTAATCCGTGCCCATTTGAATAGCCAGTATCATATTTATGGTGCTTCCTTGACTATCTGAAGTAAAGGTCATCTGTGCTATAGCCTACCCATATACATAGTTTCAAAAACATAATATAATGTCCTAAATGCAATAAAAAGGAGGAATAAAAAGAGAGTATATGAAATAGTGCAGACTTAGATACATAAATGCTCTGTTACAACTGTATTATGCCACGTGATAAAGTAGTCAGATTCTTCTAAGTGGGATCATGGCAAATGCGAAAGTACAAATTTAAACTAATATGGATAGGCTGTGTTTGCAACTCAAATGCCAATAACCTCACCGTCTGCAATATGAACTTCCAAAATAATGGAAAAACTCAAAAAAATGGTTCTCAACAAAACAAAGTACAGTCTTCATTTCACTTACACTGTAATTGCATTCTTGGAAATTTGGTGCCTATTAAAACTATGCAAAATGTTTTTGTGTTCTATAGAGAACGCATTTAGGTTCTGGGATCCCACGGCAATGAGCAGTTTTATTACACAAATGTCTGGCCAGACCTTGAAAAGTTACATGGGACAGAATAAATCTTCACTTTGCAGATGGGCTCTGCGGTGGTTCTACACACTAAATGCCAGTCATAGCCCCAAATTATCGTGGTGACCCCAAAAACACGGCTCGCTTGCAAAACCCTCTCTGGGAGGTGACCCTGCCCCCACTGAGGACGTGTCTCTTAGACCAGTGGGCTTAACCATTCAGTCTGTGGGCAGTCAGTGTTAGGAAGAGATCTGCATTCTATCAAGGCATTGGGTTCCATGAGCTAGTCCCTACCATTCATTCGTTTGTTCATTCATTCGTTCAGTAAATATTTATTTGAGTACCTACTATATTCCAGACACTGCTCCAGGCACTGAAAAAGAACATTGAGATTAAATAAATACATAATAATAATAATAATAATAATAATAATAATAATATAAAACCTCCAGTATTTACAGAGCTGATTGTAATCACTGCTTCTTGTGGTCCTTCCTGAGACCACTGGGACCAATAGAACATTTTTCCCCATAAAGTTCTGAAATAGGTTGGAGTTCAACCCTAAATCTGAAAAACCACTCTCTATTCTCCTTTCATCTGAAATTATACCCAGGCATGTCCGGCAGACCTTAACTGCGTCTCCTCAACAAAGTCAAAGAACTCACGGAGATACTCTAAAAGGCAGTGTAGGCATGCTCCAAATAAGAATATAGAAATCCTGCTGGGGTCACATTCCCAGGAGATATTAAAAGATAAAGTCTTAAGGAAATTAATGTCTAAAAATGATGAAGTTATATTTGAAAAGAATTAAAGTCCAATATTGCCCTTATTGTCTTAATGCCCTTTTGCGTTAAAAGTTCATAGAAAGTAAAATCCCAACATGGCCTTCCCCACTTTCTCCTACAAATTAACAGCTGGATAAAGTGCAGGACCTGACAGTCATTGTCATCAGAGGCCATCTTCCCCCAGCTGACATGAGCAATTCCTTCAGGATCTTAAGTAGATTCTACTATGCTCCACTGTCAGAGGGTTCACAGCTGAGAAAACACAAAATCCTTCTTAGCGCTTATCTGCAAAACTTAGAACCTAATCCAAGCTCCAGGCCTAACGGAGTTATGCCGGGTGGCAGGTCCCTGCGGAATGCAATATATAGCCACGTGTGATTGTGCGGGTGTTAAGGGCATGGTCTTCAGGGCACCATCTGTATCCTAGTCCGCGTGATTCCCCATCCCCAGCATTGCACGGTGTGCCTTCTGTAGCACAACCTGCCGCTACTTTCCATCTTGGGGGTCTAGCATTATCAGGATGGGAGAGCAGGTGGAGAAATACCAGCCTTGGCTGTGCAGGAGCCTAGAAGCCGGTGTCAGTGGTCCACAGGCCACCAGCTGTCGAGTTCAGCTCAATTACAAGAAATGGTCCCATGGCGGTGAATGAACTGATGCGAACAGCAGCGGGAGGCCAGGCACTATGTAATTTCTGTTCATCGCATTTACCCGTTACCTATTCAGAACCCACATCACGTCCTAGAACTCCTACAGGAGAAGACGCAAAGTCTTTCTTGCCAGTTGTAAGGAACTTCACGGTCGTGTCCCGGGGTGCTTGCTCAGTCCCACCTGCATTCTCTCCCCTAATGCCAGGCACCCCAAGTGAGTTGTGGAGACTCTCATATGCCTCTTACACTCTACTGAGGCTGTCTATACCACATTCTTTGGGCTGGGATGCCCTTCTTCCTCTCTAGGTCTGGGAGGTCTCTACCTGCTTTTAAACGCCTCTTCAAATGCCTATCTGAGATCTTTCCTGACTCCATCATCTGGGTTCTCTTATTGCCTTGAAATCCTTCAATGTAGTACTCACTTCTAAAAATTTTATATATAATTGACACATAAATGTGTATGCATATTAGATGTATGGGTCTCTCTCACCAGTTAGTGTCAATGAGTGTCTTGAATGTATGGAAAGTGCCATATACATCCTTGTAGATACAGGACCTAGCACAGAGACAGAGAATAAAAATAAAAATGAACTAAATATAAATAAATAAAAATAAAAATGCTTGCTAGTATGAATCTGATGATACAGGTGGCAGCCATTATCATGTTTTAACTTGTTTACCAGAAAAGGGACATTACCTAAAACGTACACAGATCCGACGAGATTATCCAACTCTCCAGTCTCTTCCGGCTCTAAATTTACTACAATCCCGTGTAAGCAGGAGAGTCAGTGCCACCTAGTGGTAAATTGACTTTTCTGTTTATTTTGAAATGACTATTTTATATATTCCTAGCATTTTAGAATAATATCAGTGGTCATGGCTATTTCGAAGTTTATAACACACCGTAGTTCTGTTATAAATTCAATGTTTGGATCTATGCACACATCCTTGTTTTAGAAATACCGTGAAGATGACAGCAGGAGAAGTCTGTTTCCTGGCAATATGCTTGGAAGAAAATCAGGTGTCCACGATTTTGACAGGTGTCTGTTGAAGGTTCCTATAGCTGGGAGTTTTTCTGGGTGCTGGTGACACCACAAGGAATACTCAGTCTTCCCACCCAGGGGACTTACATTTTTATTGGGAGAGAGATGAGAAAAAATAAATCAGCCACAAATAAGATGCATTTTGATTGTAATAAGAAAGTAGATGTTGGGGGCCCGGCAACTTACCGTAGGGTCGGGCTCTCTGAGGAGGTGATGTTCGATCTGAGACCACATGACAAGGGGGAGTGGCCAGTTCAAGAGCTGGGGAGAGAGAAATGCTCCCCACCGGAGGAGCAGCCAGTGCGGGGGCTTGAGGAGACGGTCCTGGCCAGAGGAGGTATGGGAAGAAGGCAGTGGAGGGGTCTGGGAAGAGGCCCTAGGCCAGAGCAGGGCGGGGCTTACGGGCCAGCATACAGAGTTCGGGTGTCACTTCAGGTGCTGTGGAATCCACTGGGCAGGAGCGTGATTTAAGTTTGCAAACCTTTGGGCGTTAGTGCCGCAGAGATGACTGTGGCTGCTCTGTGGACACAGATCTCTTAGGAAGATGTTACGCTAACCAAGGTGAGGATGATGGTGATAGCAATGGGGAGAGCCCTCTGGGGAAGATTTTGAAGGTTGAGCGGGATAGATGTGGGGTCAGTGGGGAGGGAGAGAGGAATCGAGGATGACTGATGTCTTAGGCTCGAGCAAATTTTTGATATCAGGAGGCCTTGGGGAGAATAAGTTCCGGTGGGGTGGGCAGTGGGAGAGAGGGACCAAAGCACTACTCATTTATTAGACATGTACTGGGTGACTTTGTGTGCCGGACACTTCTAAAAACTGGGGACAAAGCAGTGCACAGATCGGACCAGCAGCCTGTGTTTCCATGGAATTAGTGTCGTCTTCAGAGCAGAAGACAATAATATAAGTAATAGATGGAGTATGTGCAGATGATGCATGCTCCCAAGAAAGAAGGAAGCAGGAAGGCAGAAAGGGAATTGGGAGAGAGTTCACATTTTAAGGAGGGTGGTCAGGGATGGCTTTAGCGGTTCAGTGATGTTTGAGTAAAGTCCTGAAGGAACGAAGAAGAGTGAACGATATGGATGTGTAGGAGAGGAATGTTCCAGCAGAGCCAACCACAAACACAACAGCTGGGAAGCAGAGTGAGCCTGGTTTGCTCCAGGAGCAGAGAGAACAATGGGGGGACAGTAAGGTATCAGATGGGGAAAGCCAGGGGTGGCATGGAGAGCAGATGCTCTCAGGCCTTGAAGGCCACTGTAATGGCTTTAGTTTTTCTATTGAGCGGCTGGGAAGCAGTGACCTGGTCTGACTTAATTTTAACTGTATCCTATGACTCACCTGTTGAGGAGAGGCTAAAGAGGGGCAAGAGTGGAATCAGGGAGGGGCGCCTGGGTGGCGCAGTCCTTAAGCGTCTGCCTTCGGCTCAGGGCGTGATCCCAGCATTCTGGGATCGAGCCCCACATCAGGCTCCTCCACTAGGAGCCTGCTTCTTCCTCTCCCACTCCCCCTGCTTGTGTTCCCTCTCTCGCCAGCTGTCTCTGTCAAATAAATAAATAAAATCTTAAAAAAAAAAAGAGTGGAATCAGGGAGCTCCATAGGGAGTCCGCGGTGCGAACCCAGGCACAAGATCTCAGGGGCTTGACCTGTGTGGCAGTGAGGGCCATGCAGGCCGAGGACAGTGCATCTGCTGGCTCTAATGACACAGTTATTTTAAATCAGATATGACTTCTGTAGTGGAAAGGATTTCTAGGCATCATACCAGGTTTTTTCTGAAAATCATTATAATAGCATCGATTCAATAGCAGCTGTTCCTAGGTTAAAACTTGCTCTAACAACATCAGTGTAAGTTTCCCCATCATGACCTGTTGTGACTCCACACGTCCATTTCAGTGTAAAATATGCAACTTCCTTATGAGTAATGGAAAACGAATGAACTATGTTTCTTTCCAGTTATACGACGGGGATAGTGAAAACGCCAACTTGGCTGGAACATTTTGCGGTTCCACTGTACCTGCTCCCTTTATCTCTTCTGGTAACTTCCTGACGGTTCAGTTTGTCAGTGACGTAACCTTAGAAAGGGAAGGATTTAATGCTACGTATACCATTGTGGACAGTGAGTAAATGGAGACATTTTTATGTTTTATGAAATGTGTATTTATGCACTAAAAATAATGCCTTGCTTCTATCTACACTCAATGTTAATTACTAAACTCAATGTTAATTACTGAACTCAGTGTTAATCCCTATGTAAGCTCAGTGTCAGTTACTAAATACCATGTTAACTACTCTGTTTCATCAGTGATACAAATTTGGTAGGATTCTATTTTTTTTAAGATCTTATTGATTTACTTAAGAGGGGGGGCATGAGCAGGTGTCGGGGGAGAGCGGCAGAGGGTAGAGGGAGAATCTGACTCCCTGCTGAGCAGGGAGCCCGCCGAGGGGCTCAGTCCCAGGAACCTGAGATCATGACCTGAGCCGAAGGCAGCCGCTTAACTGACTGAGCCACCCAGACGCCCCTAAATTGCTATGATTCATAGTGAAGAATACCCTACCTTCTTTATTGAATGATGTCACTACAGTTCTTTGGACTGAAAGGGTAGGGAAGGCTGCATTTTAAATATTGTGTATATGTGGAAACATGAATAAAATTTGTCCAACAAGCTGTTCTCTTTTTCCAGTGCCTTGTGGTGGGACATATAATGCCACCTGGACCCCACAGAGTATTTCCTCACCCAATTCGTCAAACCCAGAAATCCCATTTTCCGCGTGTACTTGGGTCCTGGAAGCTCCTCCACGCCAGCAGGTCAGGATAACGGTGTGGGCCCTGCAGCTGCACTCCCAAGACTGCACCCAGAATTACTTGGAATTTCAGGACTCGCCTGAGGTAACAATCAGAGGACGCAGGGCAGTCCCATCTAATGACCTTTGTTCACCAGTATTTGCAGAACACTTGAAATAATGAGGGCATAATGAAACAAATTCTCAAACTTGCCTCCAGCTTAACATACAAAACATACACATACATATACAGCCATATCCCAAACCCTCTATTTCGGCATTGAGAAACTTGCACTTGGTCTTGTAGGTGGGGAGCTCTCACACTTCCTTGGGCACAAGAAACATCTGGGTATCTAGATAAAAGTGCATACACCAGGGCCCCACCCTCCGATACTGATTTCCCCACATAGCACATATTAATCTAAATTTTTGATGAACAACTTCACTGTTCTGCCCCTGGTGCTCCAAGGACCATGCTCAGGGAAACACTTCTGCAGCGGGGGGGATCTGTGGATAGGATGCACTGAAGCGGTCAGTGTGGAACACAGGGAAAGCAGTTACGAGGCCATTTGGCACCAGTCCAATGGGACTATATTCATAGTCATATAAGAGAGAAAAAAAGAAAAAGCAGTTTTGGTTTTAAAAAGAGAGAGAGAGAATGGCCCATGGGCTAAGACGTTGAGGAGACAGTTGGATGTAGATGTGTGATATTAACAGAAGGCCCGAAGAGTGGGGTGTCATCATTACATGGGTCAATAGCTGAAATAATGGGAGTCATGAGATGATCCACAGAGCCCGTGTAGAGTGTGGAGTCATGACTGGGGATGGATCCCTGGGAAAACCCCCCAGGAATCCCTGAATTGTCTTTCAGCAGTTCGAGGAGCCGCTAATCTGCCCCGGGTCATTCCCAGGGTGTCATATTCAACCCCCCACAGGCTGGCAATAGCGGAGGATCCAGTTTATCCCTTCCCGAGTTTTTGGGGTCCTCCTTATTATAAACCCAGAGTCCCCTGGTTTACGCATGGATCTTGGTGGTGGTAGAAAAATCCAGTTTGGCTGACTCCAATTGGAGAGGTCTGAGAAGAGCTGGCGGCTGAGCAGACACTGTATTTATTGAATTTTGGAAAGCCCAGGCACTGAGACATAGCCCAGGCCCCCACTGTGGCCAAGGTGCAAGGTGATAACCATTCCGTTGGCAGTGGTTTTCAGAATGAGATTCCTGTTCCCTGGTGGTGCCCTTCCTGCAAGGGCTTAGAGCCAAGTGGAACAAAGCCCTTTGGTTAAAGCTCTTTCAATTTCCCATTGCTTCCCGAAGCTGAGATGATGAGGATTGGGGCAGACTCCCATCTGGGGAGGGAAATGCTACTTGCAAGGCACAAGGCAGCTCTGGGTTATAACAGCAGCTGGATGGGCCTCAAAGAAGACCCAGTATTTGTCATGAATGAATAATGTCCTTTGGCTGAGTGAATAAAGGAAAGAACAAAGGGTTTCAGCGAGGGTAGTTTGGGAGGAAAGATAGGGAATTTACTGATAACCAGGAGAAACTGGAACTCTCCAGGTGTCCGAGAGTAGGAGGGGGAGATCGAGTTGGAAGTTCATGCCACGATCATGCGATGATGGTGAATGGCAGGCCTGGGCAACCACGGAGAGTGGAGGGGAAAGTCACTGGTAGTAAGGAACGCAGATTGGGGTGTTCAGTGGGTCATCTGTAAAAACACTGAAACCTCCGAGGTTTGAGAAAGGAAGCGGGGTGCAGGGGACGACGATGAGCTGAGACACCAGTCTTTAATGAAGGAAAGTCACCAGAGGGAAAGTGAGAATGGTGAGAAGGGTCAGAGGAATCTTAGGCCAGATGTAGAGACCCTCAGAGGAGAACTGGCTTTGATGCAAGGCTAGGTACTGCAGGGAGCCACCTGGAGAACCCCACACACACACCCCAGCCCCCACCGCTATTCCTACTCAAGGAATTATGGACTATGGGAAAAGAGTGGCCTCTACCAGGAGGCTACAGGAGACCCAAGCTTCACTCAAGGCCACAAAGTAGAAAGGCTATGGATGTATGCAGTGGTGGTTAACAGTGCAGTCAAAGTTCAGAGGGGGCCAAAGGCAAGGTTAGGAAAGGACCAGCAGCAGGAGACATCAGCACCAGGAGCTTGTAAACATGAGTGGGAAACAGGCTGGTCAGTAGGCGCCCAAGAGTGTGAGGCAGCAAATGTCTTACCTTTGGTGCCAGTGGTTTCAATACAAGGATGGGAAGGCACTGGGCCTCATTACCCTACTATCTTGAGAGGTGGATGGTTGCCCAGGTTTTACGAAGGGGAAACAGGGAACTCATTGCAGCGAGGGGCTGCCTTGGGGGATTCCCAGTGTTGCCAAAGTCCGGTTAGAAGAGCTCAGGGGTGGGGAGAGCTGGGAGCAGTGCTGGGTTAGGCTTCTGGAGTTCAGGATGATGGGGAGACCCAGTGGAACTGTATTGAGCTCGGTCAGCCTGGATCTGTGCTCAGACCAACTGCACAGGCCTTTGGCTGTGAAGCTGCATGAGGGGGAAAAAGTCTTGTCTGCACACAGTGTCTGTCTCCTGGTTTCAGCAGAAACTTGGCCTCTCCCTCCTGCCCCTTGGGGAGTGTGAGACATTTGTGGATTCCAAGCCCTGGTTACCGAGGGCTTCAAACACTGTAACCAGTTTCAATGGCTGAATTTTTTTTTTTTTTAAAGATTCTATTTGTTTATTTGAGAGGAGAGAGAGAGAGAGCATGAGTGGGGGGAGGTACATCAGAGGGCGAAGTAGACTCCTCGCTGAGCAGGGAGCCCGATGTGGGGCTCGATCCCAGGACCCTGGGTTCATGAACAGAGCGGAAGGCAGACACTTAACCGACTGAGCCGCTCAGGCGCCCCTCCATGGCTGAGTATTTAAGCCATACTTTTATTTGCAGTTTAGTTTCCATTACAGCCTATTCTCTTTTGAAACCAACTCTAGTGTGATGTGGCCTCCATTTCATTTCAGAGTCACGCAAATCCGGGACTTACAGTCTGTGGAAGAAACGCTTCGATGGCACCAACGTTCTATTCTTCTGGGAGCACAGCAATTGTCACCTTCAAATCTGAAGTTCTCAGCGGAAACTCGAGAGTGGGTTTTACCTATCAGATTGCAGGTGAGCCCTGAAACCACCACTGTCATCATTCCTGCTAGAATCCGCTGCTGGGGGTAAATTTGGGCCTGTTCACATAAACCACACCCGCAGCGAGGTAAGAATTTTGACTAGACGCCGGGCCCACTTGAGCAAATTACTAAAGCTGGCTTCTGAAGAGGTAAAGTGAATGATCCTAATTAAAATGTTTAGAATGCCAGCATATTCTTCAAAGTTCATGGAGTTAATTTAAGTATATCCCGATGTTTTATTAGTTACCCACTTGACTGCATAGGGACCTCACTGTACCTTAGGAAGTTATTCTGTAAATACCAAGAAGTCCTGAAAGGGTTATTTGATTATGATCACAGCTAAGAAGTTTCTTGCCAGAGAACATCATTTGATGTTCATTTCCAGCTTGATGTAAACCAAAGCTGCCTCTGATTAAAAGAAACAGAAATAGTTGGGGTGGTTTTACCCATTTTTACCCAAAATGATGAAGAACAGCAATTTACCAATTCTATCGGAACAGGTGACTCCTCCGCGGGTGTAAATGGAAATCCTCAGACAAAAGTCTGTCTCGGATGCAGAGCCTCTGTGCCTGCAGAAGTCTAGATGTCAGCCCACTCTACTTCAGTGTGATCAGAACAGTGCAGAGAATGCTAGACCGTTCCTCTTCAAAGGGAAGGCTCACATTTCATATTTCCCGTGGGGCTGTTTTATGTTAAGGAGACGCTGCGTCGCATTTGCTCTCCGCGCCGTACCTTGGTTCCTCTGACCTCACTTATCTCAAAGGGAAGTGGACGGGCTGGCTTAGCTTTTTTCTGAAGTTTGTTCAAATTTAATCATCTTTTTGAATTCTTTCTGTCAGGTTGAAAGAGCATGAAATATTGGGATGCATACATTAATAGTGAATTTTTTTTTCCTCTAAGGTTGCAACAGAGAATATAACAAGGCTTTCGGCAGTCTGAAGAGCCCTGGATGGCCAGATAATTATGACAATAACTTGGATTGCACTGTTATTCTCACAGCTCCACAAAACCATACCATTTCACTCTTTTTTCATTCATTTGGCATCGAGGACTCAAGAGAATGCACACACGATTTCTTGGAGGTAACATATGTTTGGGTATCATATAAATGAGCTATTTAATGGGTGCGTGGGTGGCTCAGTCAGTTAAGCATCTGCCTTCGGCTCAGGTCATGATCCTGGGGTCCTGGGATTGAGCCCCGGCATTGGACTCCCTGCTGCGTGGGGAGTGTGCTTCTCCCTCTCCCTCTGCCTCTTCCCCTGGCTTGTGCTCTCTCTCGCTTACCCTCTCTCTCTCGAATAAATAAAATCTTTAAAAAAATAAATGAACTATTCATGAATATTTATTCATTAATATTCATGAATAGTTCATTTATTTTTTTAAAGATTTTATTTATTTATTTATTTGACAGAGAGAGAGGGGGAGAACACAAGCAAGGGGAGCAGCAGGCAGAGAGAGAGGGAGAAGCAGGCTCCCTGCTGAGCAAGGAGCCCAATACGGGACTCCATTCTAGGACCCTGAGATCATGACCTGGGCCGAAGGCAGACACTTAACCGACTAAGCCACCCAGGTGCCCCAATAAATGAACTATTTAAAAGATGGATCACTGAAGATTTTTCACCTCTGTCTCTGCTACTTCTAATCATGGATCCCTTACTTGTTCTTAATTTGTTCATTGCTCTTTTGTGCCATAAATATTTACCAAGCATTTTCTAGGTCCCGGCACTGGAATGCAATAGGGAACAAGACAGAGTCAGGGCCCCAGGAGGCTCACAGTCCATGGGAAAGGCAGGAAATAATTCGCACACAACAGAGTGAGCATGGTTAGGAGCACCTAATTTAGTTTGGGGACAGAGAAGTTTCCCGAAGCAGGGAATGTGTGGTTTCAGAGAGAACCATCCAGTGTGTGGAAGAAGCAGAGCCAACTCTGAGAGCGCTTGCACCTCTGTGAGCCCCCAGTCCCACCACAAGAGCGCCGTCTGCGTCCTTTCTGCTCCGCACCACCTACACTGTATAAGCGAGAACTGTGACACTGTCGCTCACAGGAGGATGTTCTGAATGGGCCCATAACTGAGGCAGACGCCGTGTGGAGCTCAGTGCCTATATTTTCCCATGAGAACCCCAGAGCTCACTAGGGTGTCCTTTGCAAACTCTTTTGGAAATGTATTCATTCTTAGGCAGTAAACTGCAGTGTCACCGAGGACTTGTATAGCCAAAGATACTGAATTCCTCCGTGGATGGACTTTGAATGTAAACCTCGCCGGAAGCACTCTAAATGGGCTTTGTCTCACGTACACAAGAGTCTTCAGTACGGTTTCCAGATGGTTTCCTCTACATCTGTTCTGGAGTCTTATTATCCTGGAAAGCTCTCCCCTACAGAATTAGTCTAAATCTTTTGTTAACGAATATCCTTAATCCATAGCGTAACGACTACTTCAAGGAAGCATGGGCCTTTTATCATGGCAGATACTTGTCATGGTAGGAAGTGGGGAGTGATGGATATAGCAGGGAGGAAAGGAGGAGAGGAAGACAGTATTGTTTGTGTCCATCAGGGCATTGAACTCAGATCTTTGTGCCTCACCACTTACGTAAAGTGTAAAATAGAATCAGAGGAGGGAATACAGAGAAAGGCCAGAATAATCCCGTTCGTTGAGAGTCACAGCGCAGCTAACCTTGGTTCAAGCCTGGGTTGACCAGTAGTGACTGGAGTTAACACGTGCCGTTTTCCTCCGGATGCTGGGACGCACAGGCTAGCTCTCCAGCATTGGAGGTGGGAACTCCTCCTCCCAGCTGCCCTTCCTGTTCCACAGAAGTTTGTTTGAAACTTCCTGTCCAATCAGCAAAGACAGGAAACCACAAGTCGGGCCGGTAAAGTGCAGCCGCATCTGGTTTTTGGTGGGAAGACTGGCGTGGTTTATTGGCAGCCATATGTGCAAAACTCACCATTCCATTCATGTTAACTGTGCCAGGAACAGACATTTCTTGGTGAGGATTGTCACCATATTACTACCACACAAAAGCCAAGCTCTGGATCACATTCAGAATCTGCATTGTTTTTAGTGCCTTCACCTCCCTTTTCAGGGTCCTCTAATGGCGCAGAGATGTTTATTGCTCTCATTGTCCCATTCCTCCTGTGCAGAGAAAAATGGAGAGGATGCTAGTTGGAAATGATACGCCCTCAGATACTTCTCTCAGAGCAGAGCTTTCTAAAACAGGACCCAGAGGAAAGAGACCCAAAGTTAAGATAGAGTGGTAGCACGTCTCGCCCTCCAGCATTCCCGAATACGGCGGCTGTCTCTGTCTGCGGGTGGTTCACTGGCGACTCCGTCCACTGCAAGGCCACTTAGAAGAATAATCCAAAAAGCACCAGAAAGGCACTACTGTCTCCCACTGCTACTCCATCAACCTAAAAACAATCTCGCTCTAGGTCAACACCATCCAGTAAGACTAGCCATGGTGCCTCTGAAGACTTAAGATAACCAGCAAGTAACCGAACGTTAAACAGTGAAATTATAAAGGCAATGGAGGAACTTCCAAGTATTGAATACAAGTGACAATAAAATCACCGTTCATACATGTCGAGCTGGTTCCAGCTCTACGTTGCCTGGATAACATTTCTTCAATACTCCTCAACAGTCCTCCTCGGAGTAGGATGGCTGAGAATATGCAGAAGGAGCTCTGAGGACAGAAGGTGGTGGAGTTCACTGCGCTGACTCATTTCCTGTTTTTATGTGTGTCTACTCTAAGCAGTGAATTTAAAAAAAAAAATCTATTCAGCTTCAGACTGTGTTTTTAAAATTACCTAACAGTCCAATTTTATAGATTTATTGAGTCGTGTCCCTTTCCCATCCCGAAATTCCTTTGGTTTTGAACTTTATTATACTTTGTACGTTGCTTTTTTTTTTCATAACCCCTTCATAGCCAAGCAGTTTTCAAAGGAAAAAAACACACACACAGTCTAATGAATAAAGCATAATAGAAGTGACTGGAAGCGGAGGAGGCAATATCCCCCTCTAATCTTTTTGAAATTCACAGATATTTCTGAATTCAAATGCAAATGGTTTTTGATCTACAAATTGGATGTTTCTCTCCTTTGCAAGAGAACATGACTTCTGGGTGTATTTTCAGAAAACCCTTCATTCTTAAGTACATGAAAAGACAAAGCTTTTCCAACAGAGGTTGTCATTCGAATTGTCTCATGTGTCAATGGGTAGCAATGAAAAATCAGAGAAGAAAGAATACTGTGGTTAGGTGTAGTAATTAATGGCTCCCTTTTCCAGGTAAGAAATGGAAGTGATAGCAGTTCACCGTTACTTGGCACGTACTGTGGATCTCTGCTGCCAAATCCCATCTTCTCTCAAAACAACCAGCTACACCTACGGTTTCAGAGCGACAGTGCAACTTCCAGCCATGGATATGAAATTCTCTGGACCTCATCACCCTCTGGTAAGACACTTGCACTTTGTAAGGGAAATTGATGTAGGCAAGAAAAACAAAGGGGATCTAATGAGAAAAGATAATTTAAAGTGACCATACTGGGACGCCTGGGCGGCTCAGTCAGTTAAGCGTCTGCCTTTGGCTCAGGATATGATCTCAGGGTCCTGGGATTGAGCCCTGCAAGGGACTCCTTGCCCAGCGGGGAGCCTGCTTCTCCCTCTGCCTGCAGTTCTCCCTTCCTGTGCTCTCTCTCTGACAAAGAAATAATTTTTTTAAAAAAGTGACCATACCTTCTTAGTCATCTGTATACTTGATTTTTTTCCGATAGGGATTTTTTTTTAACAATGAGAGTACAGATATCCTTTATAAAATTCTACTCTCACTCATTATTTCTACATATTGCATATATCTATATGTATCTATATACACAGGTAGATAAATGTATTAGTAATATGTAGAAATATAATATATATACATATAAATATATGTATACATATAAAGCGTAGATACAGATTTTAAAACTCCTTTATAATTTTTGATTTTGTCATATTTTTAACTTTTGGTTTGATCATCAAGGTAGTTCTCTGAGAATTCAGAAAAAAAACCACATGTGTACCAAAAGCCAAGTTACTAACACATACTTGGGTATAAATAAGCAGCTTCTCCCCTTGCAGCACCTGTCATTTCTCGGCAATCTTGGAGGTTAATTGCTTTTTTCAGTGCAGTAAGTAACTTCCTGCATGTTTGGTTGGTAGTTTATCAAATAACTGAAGGAAATTAAGTCATGTCAATATATTTAACTCAAGAGAAGAGGAATATCTTTATGAGATGTCCCGGTTAGGTAGTTAGAAATATCTAAAAACTTTCCAAATAAGAATGATAACAATGACTTATTTTCAGTAGACTGAGGGACAAGAAATAATTTAAATCTTGGCAGCTAAAGATGCTTGCAGATGCTCTCCAGTGCCCTAATTTTACAGAGGAGGAAATAAAACATGAGGTTAATGAGTTTTCCAGAATGCACCGCTAGATTGTGGTAGAAGCAGGACTATACCTCCAGGGGTCAGACACCCAGCTCCGCGTCTTTTAATCCTACGGTGCGGTTTCCTCCTGTGCAGCAGAGTATCTGGGTCCCCAGGTATCCGGTCTGAGTCACGACAGCATTCATACACAAATTAACACCAATACTCACCGAGTTCTGGCTCTGAGCATGTCAGTTTTAGTACTGTTATAAGCTCGGGAAAGTCACTTATACAATAAAATAATTTTTGTCAAAACCTACAATGACACTCTTTGGGTTCAGCCCTGGAATTTCACTTCTAATTTTACTTCACTCCCATCGTCATCAACTGAGGGCATATGGAGAGCCCTACACTGTCCAAAGAATACAACGGTTTAATTATTATCTCCTATAGCTACTTTATCAGGTTCTTTGTTTTCCCACTGTGTTCTCAACTCACTGTTTTCAAAGAAAGGTCCTGGAAGAAATGGTCCCAAGGTCATGAGATACAGGGACAGAAGATATGGTGGAGGGAGTGGGAGGAGGTGGTGGTGAGGGCGTGGGAGGCATGTGGCCCACAAGAGGAGCAGGAAAGGGGTTTCTGCCTCCTCTATTCTTGCCGAGGGTCTCAGCATTTTGAGAAAATAGCCACCATCTTACCGTCTCACGAGGGGATGGTTTCCAGTTTGTTCAATCAAACGTCCTGCGCTGGTTTCCTTGCAGGCTGTGGTGGAACTCTTTATGGAGACAGCGGCTCCTTCACCAGCCCCGGCTATCCAGGCACTTACCCAAACAACACTCACTGCGAATGGGCCATCATCGCTCCCGCTGGAAGACCTGTCACGGTCAGCTTTTACTTTATCAGCATTGATGATCCTGGAGACTGTGTCCAGAACTACCTTATCCTCTACAATGGACCAGATGCCAATTCTCCGTCCTCTGGACCATATTGTGGGGCAGTGAGTAAAACAAACATTTAAAAATTTCCATTCATTATTTTTAAGTAATAACAGTATACATTTTTAAAGGCAGACCCATGCAAAGTACGGGGCACAAGCCTTTTACAGATTTCAGCAGCTTCCAGATTTTCCTTTCCATTTGGGGAGCACGAGTGCCACCTAGTGGGATTTGCGTGAAATTAATAATAGTAGTTCCCAGACTCCACCCCATCAGATTGGCTTGTGCAGGTGTTTCACGGGGCAGACTTCCAGTGCCCGTTCACACCTGCTGACTCAGAATTTCTGGGACAGGAGCCGCTGTACGTTGTCTTTTAAAAGCTCCGTATGTGATTTCAATGAGCTGCCCAGGGTTGAATACCCATATCGTGGTCTCCATGACGGCAACTATGGACAATTTGGACACCTGGTTCCATTTCATCTACTTCTTGTTGAAAATTGCAGGATTTTTTTGAAGAAATAAAACGGGAGATTTAAGATGGATCTGGTGACTAGTAGTTTGTTTTCACAAAGTGCTGATGTCATAGATCCCTAAACATCAAGTGAGGATTCTGACAGTGACTCAGTATTGCTTGCATCTGCCTTCACCATCCTCTCATTTTGTATGAAAGGAGATGCAGGGCTTTCCAGGAAGGGAAATGTGACCACTGCTGAGAGCACATCTGTTTCCTACTGTTCTGCTCTTTACTTAGCTAGGCTTTCTAATTAACTGGACAGGGGATTACAACAGCTAGATGTCTAAAGAGTTGTTTGGTTTTTTAAAATTGAGATAAAATTGACATATAATATATTAGTTCCAGGTGTATAACATAAATTTGAGGGTTTTTTTGTGATGAGAACTTTTAAGATCTACTCCCTCAGAAACTTTCAAATTTACGCTGAAGTGTTACTGTCTACAGTCTCCATGCTATACAGTACATCCCTAGGGCTTAGTTCTAACTGGGAGTCTGTACCTTTTGACAGACACCCTTCATCCATTTCACCCACTCCCACCTCCTGCCCCTAAGGGACTCCAATCAGTTCTCTGTATCTAAGAGTTTTGTTTTGTTTTGTTAGATTCCACAAATAAGTGAGATCATATAGTATTTATCTTTCTTTCTCTCACTTATTTCACCTAGCATAATGACTTCAAGGATCTTCCATGTTGACACAGCCAGCAGGATTTCCTTCCTGATGGCTGGATAATACCCCTTTACTATTATATTACCATATATACATATAGATACCATGTATTTATCCATTTGTCCATAGGTGGACACAAATTGCTTCTGCATCTTGGCTATCATAAATAATGCTGCAGTGAACATACGGGTGCAGATATCTTTTCAAGATGGTGTTTTTATTTTCTTTGGATAAATTCCCAGTAGTAGAATTTCTGGTATATGGTTGTCCTGTTTTTAATTTTTTGAGGAACCTCCGTATTATTCTCCACAGTGGCCGCAGCAATTTACATTCCCACCAACAGTGCATGAAGATTCCCCTTTTCTCCACATCCTCAGCAACACTTGTTATTTCTTGTATTTTTTATAATAGCCATTCTAACAGGTATGAAAGGATATCTCATTGTGGTTTTGATTTGCATTCTCTGATGATTAGTAACGTTGAACATCTTTTCATGTGCTTGCTGGCCATCTGTTTGTCTTCTTTGGAAAAACGTCCAGTCAGGTCCTTTGCCCATTTTTTAATAGGACTGTTTGTTTTTGTTATTGAGTTGTGTGAGTTCTTTATATATTTTCAATGTTAACACCTTCTCAGACACACAATTTGCAAATATTTTCTCCCACTCAGTAGGTTGCCTTTTCATTTTGTTGATGGCTTCCTTTGCTGTCCAGGAGCTTTTTAGTGTGATGTCGTTCCTCTTGTTTATATTTGCTTTTGTTGCCTTTGCTTTGGTATCGAGTCCAAAAAATCATTGACAAAACTGACATCAAGGAGCTTACTGCCCATGTGTTCTTCTAGGAGTTTCATGGTCTCAGGTCTTTAGCTCATTTTGAGTTGACTTCTGTGTGATGTAGTTTCATTCCTTTGTATGTGGATATCCATTTTCACAGTGCCATTTATTACAGACAGAAAGGATACAAAAATAAATCCTAAATAGAAACTACAGATGCTAATAGGGGAAAGTTGTAGACTTTACTGATATGGTTGTTTCAGTTGCAAAAAATAAGTATGTGTTTCCATCAGAAAAATTAAGATTTCGGTAAGAAGTTGAATTGGAAATTCAATTTTTAATGATAATTTCATTGAAGTAAAATATTCACAAACCACAAACCAATATTCATTGAAGTATAATATTCACAACCAATTCAATTTTAAATGATAAATTCATTGAGGTATAATATTCACAAACAATTCATTTTCTTACAATGTACATTCAGTAGTTTTTAGTAGATTAATCAATTCTAGGATATTTCATTACCCCAAAGAGAAACTCTGTATCCACTAGCAGTGAATCCCCATTTCCCCTCAGTCCTCCTCCCCACCAGCAATATTCTTTTGTAAGGCATCTATATTAATTCTTAGCAAGATTCCTTCTAGAAAAATGTGTAAGTTTACTGTAAATTCTATAAAGTTTCTTCGTGTAGTACTTTCTTACTAGGCTAACGTTT
The DNA here is from genome assembly GCF_017311325.1 of Ursus maritimus. Lineage (NCBI taxonomy): Eukaryota > Metazoa > Chordata > Mammalia > Carnivora > Ursidae > Ursus > Ursus maritimus. The sequence goes on from NW_024425675.1 coordinate 17,999,241, forward strand.
CCAGCAAAATGTTCAAATTTGTGAAAAATATAATTTGTTACTTTCTTTTATTTTTCAATCTTAGGACACCAACATAGCTCCCTTTATGGCCTCTTCGCATCGGGTCTTCATAAAATTTCACGCAGAGTATGCGGTACGTCCGTCAGCGTTCCGATTAACTTGGGACAGCTAACTGCGTCATGCGGTGTGTTGGCGTGACTGCAGGGCCCATCAGACGTGACATTGGACACAAGCCTGCCATCCTCATACAGCGTTTTGCCTGGCCCACTGGGAATAACCTGAACTTTTTTTCACCAAAGTATGTGTGAAATCAATGTCTGTGCATTTTTAAAAAAGTATCGAATGTGGCTTCTTTAGTCTTGGCTGTGCATGTCATCCTTACTTCTAACACTTTGAGCTCAACATTTTTAAAAATTCCTTAAAGAGTTGGAAATAATGATGGCATATGTGACTTCAGTTGTCAAAAGTTAATGATAAAACAGTATGCTTTTCCCTGGGAATGTCACATGGGGGTAATAAACATTCTTGAACGGTACGCAATGATGCCGCATTAATTTGTAACTCATCTAAAAGTTTAGTCTTCCACTAGCAGGCCCATGTAAGTTTTCCAGCTGAGTTTTTACACTTGGACGAACTACGCGAATCCTTCAGAATATGAACTCCATCCAGAGCCACGCTGCCTGAATTTGCATTCTGGCCCTCCTCGTTCAGTGCTGGCTTAACTTCTCTGCACTTTCTTTTCCGGCAGTCCCACCACTGTCTATTCCTAGTTTCATAACACAGTCTGTAGAGTCACAAAAGCTTAGTCATGCTTCTATAAACTTTTCCGTGGCCTTTAACAAAGCAAGAGCGCCTATATTAAATATGCAAAGTTAAGTCTTAGTAACAACATGGGGCCAAGTGAGTGAAAGGTATGGAATGTGTTACTTCATCTTACTCAAATACTCACGTGCCAGAAAAATTATTTCTGCACAGAGTACAGAGCCACATAAATAAAATGTTCCCACTTTTACAATTCCTACTTCCTTGGGGCACCCGGGTGGCTCAGGTGGTTAAGTGTCTGACTTTGGCTCAGGTCACGATCTCAGGGTCCTAGAATCGAGCCCCACTTTGGGCTCCATACTCAGGGTGGAGTCTGCTTCTCCTTCTTCCTCTGCCCCTTCCCCCCACTCGTGCTTGTTCTCTCTCTCTCAAATAAATAAATACAATCTTTAAAAAAATAAAATTCCTGCTTTCTTTAATTCTGTGTTATGGGCAGATACATCCACTTTATAGCTGACTCCCTATTGGAAAGAATGGCGAATGTGATGACAAGGACCATGCAACCCACAGGGTCCTGACAAGCAGAGCAATGGACAAAAACTCAAGATGAAATTTCATAGGCAGAGATACAATATTTTGCTCTTTTACCTAAAAATGAGTCACAAAGATATAGAAAATGGAGAAAGTTTAACAGTAGCATATGAAATGACAGGAATTTTATCTGGAGGCAAGATTAATGTAAACAGCTGCCAAATAGTGAAAGAGGATTTGCTCTCAGATTGTATCATTAGAGCAATGGTAGCAACAAGAGTCAATTTCAGTCAGAGACATGTGCTTTCCTAGGAGGCATATTAGAATATCCAGGAGGTGTGTATACCAAATTCAAGAAAGCATAGTCAATATTATAATGTATTTTTTAAATTGGAATTCTTAAAACAGGAAAAGAGTAATTTGTCCCATTCTGGAGGCTGTCTTTTCAGTTTATTGAAGGTTTCCTTTGTTGTGCAGAAGCTCTTTAGTTTAATGTGGCCTTACTTGTTTGTTTTAGTTTTTGTTGCCTGTGCTTTTGGTGACTTATCCAAGAAATCATTGCTAAGGCTGATGTTAGGGACATTTTCCCTTGTATTTTCTTCTAGCGTTTTTACAGTTTCTTACATTTAAATCTTTGATCCATTTTGAGTTAATGTTTTTGAGTAGTTTAAGATAGGGGTCCCGTTTCATTCTTTTGCATGTGGCTATCCAGTTTCCCTAGTACCATTTATCGAAGAATGGGGGATCCTTCCCCGTTGTGTGTTTTCGGTACCCTTGTCAAAAATTAGTTGCCCATATACATGGGAGTTCATATCTGGGCTCTCTGTTCTGTTCCACTGATCTATGTGCCTGTTTTTATGCCAATACCATACTGTTTTGATTACAATGGCTTTGTAATATAGCTTGAACTCAGGAAGTGTGATGCCTCCAGCTTTGCTCTTTTTTATCAGAATTGCTTTGGGTATGCAGAATCTTTTCTGGTTTCAAACTAATTTGGGGATTGGTTTTGTATTTTTAAGAAAAATGCCATTGGAATTCTTATTGGGATTGCTTTGAATCTGTAGATCACTTCGGGTAGTACATGTGTTTTCACACTGTTAATTCTTCCAGTCTGAGAGCCCGTGCTGTCTTTCCATTTATTTGTGTCTTCTTCAATCTCTTTTATCAGCGTCTTACAGTTTTTAGTTGGCTGAATTTATTCCTATTTTATTGTTTTGATGTAATTATAATTGGGATTGCTTTTTAATTTCTCTTTCAGATAGTTTGTGGTTAGTGAATAGAAATGCAACTGATTTCTGTACATTGATTTTGTATCCTGCTACTTAACCCAATTCATTTATTAGTTCTGGATTTTTTTCTTTCTTAGTGGAATCTTAAGAGTTTTTTTACATATAAGGTCATGTCATCTCTCACTAATAAGACCCATCTCATTTACTCTGGTTCTGCCTTAATTTAATTCACTCATTTATACGTGTTTATTGAACATTTCCAATGTGACATGCAGTAAGCACACCAAGGATAAAATGGTAGACACGACAGCCATACATCAACTGATGTCTTCTTACTTCAAAAAATCCATTTCCTAGGGCCATCTTGTCTGGTTTCCTGAGGCAAAATTCTCAATTTCTTAATGGGGAAATTTATATCAAGCCAGCTTCCCAAATCTAGTGGCTAAGTGATCATTTCCTTTGCTCCCAAATTGCATCATCATGAAGCTCCACCGTGAGCGATCGGCCCTGCACAGAGCTAACAATCAACGAGCTCACACTGGTGCAGACGTCCTGGTTGTTAAATACGGAGAGACACCCAAATGCTGCTTTCAGGCCATAAGTGGAATCCAAAAAGCTATAATGTAAAATGAATGGGTTTGATGGGTGGGTGAGGGGAAGTCTTAGTTGGAAGTTAACAGAAAGTGATATTCCACATGGGTCTGAAGGAAAACAAACAAGCACAAATGTACAGAAAGGGAAATTACTCCTGTTCACAACTGATCCAATATTCTGAACTGAGAAAGTCTCATGGTCACCTTCTAAGCCCATCCCATTCCAGGTGAGAATGGGAACTTTAGACACGATTTGAGAAGAGTAGGGTGAGGACAAGAGACAAACTCCAACACCACCTTGTCCCCCCGGCCTCCCCATGATCCAGCAAACAAAGGGCTAACACTTGTCTTAGAAGGTGGCTTTACTAGGACTCCTGGTTCAGTTCTTCTGGGAATACCTATCCCTCCTGCTCGTAGTCTGGGAATCCGGGTTTGGGGAGAGCCGGGCTTCCATCTGCCACCCGATCTCTCTCCCTTTTGATTCTCTGTCTCCCTAAAAACTGAACCTTAGCAGGAAAAACAAATCTCATTCCTTTCAGTCTTCAAGGGTAAGTCTAGCCATTACTGGCCAGCGTCACCTTTGAGATAGCTCAGGAAGAGGTCACCACAGGCTCTCTCTGGACCCAGTGGAATATCGGGTACTCCAGGCATTCTTGTGAAGAACGCTCTAGGGGATGGTTGGGGCCAATGACAGTTTGGGGCTAGGAGATGCCCAGGATATGGGTTCTAGTTTCCATAATTTTCTATTTATTTCAACTCCATTTAATGGACGGAATTTGTTAAAAATCTGCCACACATTTACCAAGGGAATACTAACAATATTACTTGTAGTAAGAAAAATTAGAACTAATATCTATGTAACATTTATGCTATGTCAGGTGTCATTCTCATGTATCACTCACTGAAAGAGAATACTAAGAACCATCACCCCCATTTTACACTTGAGAAAAATGAGGTATGAAAACTTATATAAAGCTTGAGTGACAGAGCTATGATTCTAACCTTGGCAACCACCCAAGAGTGTGCCTTCCATTCAGCCTGAAGGGCTAAGTATGAACTTATGAAATATGACTTATTAAATATGTCAACTTATTATTATAAACTATTTTCATAGACCTATCAAAGTTATTTATTTATTTATTCTTTTATTTTTTTTAAATTTATTATTTAACAGAGATAGAGACAGCCAGCGAGAGAGGGAACACAAGCAGGGGGAGTGGGAGAGGAAGAAGCAGGCTCATAGCGGAGGAGCCTGATGTGGGGCTCGATCCCATAACGCCGGGATCACGCCCTGAGCCGAAGGCAGACGCTTAACCGCTGTGCCACCCAGGTGCCCCCAAAGTTATTTAAAAAGATTCACACTGTTATAAGACCTAGAAAAATTTTTAATGTAATTGCTATCAGTTTAGTAAAAACTTAGAGATTATATGAAATAATGTTAATGGAAAAAGCTTTTTACTTATTGGAACCACAGGTCACCCCATGGCTATCAGTTTAAAGAAGGAAGTTACTGGAAGAAAAATGATATGACAACTATGGGATATTTGATGAAAAATCTGCTTTTCAAATTTTAATTCGGTAACTATATATAAATTTATACACAGTTGGAGACTAAAAAGGCATTTTTAGAAATTAATGATACAGGCAGTAATTTATGTAAATTTACTTAATTTACTTTAATCGTCATAATCTGGTGTGCCTCGTGTGGACCGGGCATCTTCCATACTCTATCTTTGATTGGCCCACTCTGTGGGCTGGCACTGGGGGTAGTACGTTTCTCCCAATGGGAAGCATTACAGCAGAGACTGTAGGTAAGCAAAGAGCACTTGGCAGTGAAGCTGAGTCAGCTATTTAAGCTCTAATAAGTATTAACTTTTGTATGCCGGACTGGCTACATGATTTGCAGGGCCCAGTGCAAAAGGAAAATTCATAGGCCCTTGTTCCAAAATCTTTAAACTTTTCAAGGTGGGGACAGCAGAGCGTGAAGCCAAGCGCGCGGCCCAGCTAAGCATGGAACTTTGTGTTACTGCACAGGTCACATATCCAGGAAGCTGGCCCCATTTCCATGTTATAAAAATCTGGAACTTGGGGACACATTTTATTAAGAATTGTACTGGCAAGAGTGAAGAGAATGAGAGGAGAATGATCAAGAAATGAAAATCAATTTCTGGAAAAAGGAAGTGAATAAAAGCATACTGACAAATAAAACGGGGGCGGAGCGGGAAAGAAACTGCAGCCCAAAGCAATTTCAAGACAGATGTGCAACAGAATTAGGAATGGACTTTCCAGGCATTATCTGGGGCTGGGGTTGGCAGGTGCAGCATGAGGAGGTGAGACCCGAAGTACAAGAACTGTATTAGTTGGTGCTTGCAATTCACCATTTCCCTCCACCAGCAGAAGCAGCCTAGTGACTCCAAGCAGGCAAAAAATTGGGATCTCACCTCTGAAGAAATTTAACCAATAGCCCAAGGAAAATTCATGCTGACCTAGGAGGGAAACAAATACACATCACAAATAGAAGAGGAAAAAAACCACACTGGCTATCTAGAAAAATCAGCTCAGGTCTTCACGATCAAATATGAAAAAACAACCAAGACTCACTCGACAGGAAGAATTACAGCAGTATGAATGGGAAAGAATTAGGTCAAGTTACAGAAAAGGGCACAAGGTACACAATTCCATCAACAGAAGAGACATTTAAAAATTGTTATCCTCAGAGATATCTGAGAACAGTGCACTCATGAAACAAAAAGCCTGGTACGATTAAACAAGAAAGGGGTTTTTTGAAGTATTGGCTTTTTAAAATTTTAATAGAAGTTTTGGAAGATAACATTGGGATATCTCCCAAAACATTAAGTTAAGAAGATAAATAAAATACATGAGGGGGGCAAAAAGATAACTATAGGAAATTGTCCCAGGAGGCTGCCATCTGCCTAACATTTTCCCTGAACATGCTAAGTCAGAGATAATGGCAGTAAAGAAATTTCAAAGAAATAACGGAAACAATTTCCAGAGAGGAAGAGAGAAATGAATCTTCAGCTGAAAAGGGCCAGATGGGTGCTAAACAGGTTAAATTCAGAAAGACCCCAAATTGGAGATACTATGGTGTTATTTCAGAACATGGTAAATAATCAAAAGATCACAAATACTTCCCAAGGGAAAGCAATAGTTCCTCGCAAAGGCGTGCAAAGGAGACTGACACATTTCTGGACATCAACGTCGGAAGCATAGGTCAGTGGAAGCATGCCTTTGAGATCAAAGAGAAACTGATATTGTTTGTTTTTTAAATATTTTATTTATTTATTTATTTGACAAAGAGAGCGAGAGAGGGAACACAAGCAGGGGGAGTGGGAGAGGGGGGAGCAGGCTCGATCCCAAGACCCTGGGATCACGCCCTGAGCCAAAGGCAGACGCTTAACCACTAAGCCACCGAGGCGCCCTGAGAAACTGATATTGAACCTAAAATTCCATGCTAAGCAAATTATAAAGGTGTGTGCAAAATAAGGACATTTTAAAACATACAACTACTCAAAATTTTTGCCTCCTGTACACCGTTTTAGAGAAGTTTACTTGAGCCGTACTCCAGCAAGATGCATTAAAGAAAGGTCAGTTTAAACCCAGGAACCAAGTGAAAGAAACCACCCATCACCTCTCAGCTAGAAGAGCAGAAATAATTAGTTTAAATTAGAGCAGAAAGTTAGTAGGTTCCTAAAATCTTCAAGAAGAATTCATTGATGGGGTGCCTGGGTGACTCACTCTGTTAAACAGCTGCCTTCAGCTCAGGTCAAGATCTCAGGGTCCTGGGATCCAGGCCCCCCCAGGCTGGCTCCCTGCTCAGGCGGGAGTCTGCTTCTCCCTCTGCCCCTCGCCCCTACTTGTGCATGCTCTCTCTCAAAAAATAAATAAATAAATAAAATCTTAAAAAAAAATTCACTTAATTTCAAGCAGCAGAGAGGAATGAAAAGCTCTATGTTCTTAGAGAGAAGATAAAGAAGTTACGGGAAGAAAAAGAAAAGCAGGTAGAAAGTCTAATAAAAAAAACCCCAACAATGAAGATTGTATAAAAAATTCATCTTTTAATAGAAAGCAAACTAAAATATGGCATAATTTTGAATGCAGTATGAGAAAAGAGCAGTCATTTATCTGTGTGCATTCCCCTCCACGTGACACACAAGTCCGGGACTCCCAGCTGGGCGCTGGGAATACAGATGCAGTTCTTATATTCGAGGCGCTCATGATGCAGCGAGAGGCACGACTGTGGGGACGGGACTCAGGATAGCGACTTCCGAAAACTGAACCACAATTAAAGAAGCAGGACACAGACAACTTCTCGCTTTCCTCCCCAGTTCCCAAGTTCAGCTACAACCCTCTAACTACCCAGTCCCGCCCCAAACTTTCCCGCTTCCGCCCACAGCTCTCCGCGCTTCGGCCCGTGAACTGAGCCTGCGCCAAAATTAGTGCGCTTGCGCCAAGCCCAGTCCTCTCCGAATGGCCAACAGGAGTGCATTGCAGAGGGACGGACAAACCTCGGGGTGGGGCGGAGTCTCAAGTCCAAATGACGGACGTGATTGGCCAGCCGCGGGGTACACATTCCAGAGTGGGCGGAGCCTCACCCTAGAGCCACGTCTAGTGAACTGTTCTCCTAATTTGGGAAGGGTCAGTCGCGGGCGGGGCGTGGAGCTGCGAGCCCCAGGGTGTGCGCCTGCGCCGAGCTCCGGGACAGGGCGTGTTCCTCGTTCCGGTCCGCATTTTGCACTGACTGAGTGCATCGTTTGCCACTAAAGTGAGCCCTGCGGAAACCTGTGGTTCCCTCGCCCAACCTGTTAGGTGCTGCCCTCCGCGGTGAGTGTGTGTGGCGTCGCACTTGGGTTCGCCTCTCTGCGCGCCACCGGAGTGGTCTCGGACGCCTCCCAGTCCCCTGCCCCGCCCCGTCCCCTCCCCCTCCCTGCACCCGGACCCTGCCCGCTGACGCCCACCGGCCAAGGCTAGGGGAAAACTGGACAGTGCCAGGCCGGGGCGTCTCCCCTTTCTATCGCTGCACCCCCCTGGCTGTTGCCCACGTGCTTTGTTGTTGTCGTTTGGTACAGAATATGTCCAAGTCTCTGAAAAAGTTGGTGGAGGAGAGCCGGGAGAAGAACCAGCCGGAAGTGGACATGAGTGACCGGGGCATCTCCAACATGCTGGATGTCAACGGCTTGTGTAAGTTCTGGGGCTGGGCCTTCCCCTTGCAGCACCCGGAGGGTTTGTAAGTTTTCCAAGTAGCTGCCGGCTGGCCGTGGTAGGAGAGGTCATAATGATTTACGTACCACGCCCCGCTTGTAAGCATCGCTTGTCGGGAGAGGGCTTAGCTCAGAAAGTTTACAATCAGGGTATGTTCTTTCCGATTGGAAGATGAACCTGAGAGTCGAGGTAAGAAGCACACAGACAGTTGTTGCTGGACCTCACTGTGGTCTATGCGAGTTGTTGGCATTTGGGTGGATTTCCCACATAGTTGACTTAATACTCTCTTTTTAATTGAGAATCACTTTTGAATCATGCTTCCTTTCTCCTAATATAGTCTTTGACCCTTGAACAATTGCCACACAAACGTTCATGATAACGGTTCTTATGCCTAGAGTATGTTGAGCCTTTCGTGACTCCCCACCCTTTTCTGGCTCTTTATTCTCCTTAGTTGAGGCATTTGTTCCCTCCTTCTTGTGCTACTGTGATGTCTCCCTAACTTAGCCTCTTCCCTCCAGTTTTGCCGACCCCGTGGTTTACTCTGTTGCTTTCTAGTGTTATTTTTCTGCAACATATCTTACGTAACGTGTAACTCTCCTTTAAACCAGAGATTGCCGCTCAGATGTCTTTTGGGGGCCAGGTGAGGATGGTCATGAACTTCGTAATAGCTATCCCGTCTGAAGTTGGGCGGCTGCTACACCTGCTACTCCCATCCAAGCAATTGTCACCACCTGGGGATGTTGGCCTCGTGCTGCCGTAATTATTGTTGTTAAGAAAACAAGAATCCAGATTTTGATATGAATTTTCCTAATTTTTAGACATTTGCAACTAATTTTAGACATTGGCAACTAATTCTAATATTTGAAACACTTCTTCAGCCTGAATGTGGCTTCAGTTTGGACCTTCTCCCTTAAACACTTCTGGTTGTTCATTACCAAGAGTAATGCCCCCAGTTCTTTGGCATACTATGCAAAGCCTTTCTGAGTCTGACCAAAACCTACTTTAGTTCCTATCCCTTCCATGCCTTTGTTGTCCCCACCATACTGAACAGATTGGTCTTCTTGAACCAGGACACACTCTTTCAGATCCTTGTGCCTTAGAAGTATTGTTTCCTTCCTCTCCTCTTCCCCCTACATCCCCTCACTTATCTGTCAGGAGTCAGCCCGGACGCCGTAGCCTATGTGAAGCCTTCTCTGTCCGTGTCAAGCTGACACGGTCATTCCCTCCTCTCTGAAGTTGGATATGTCTTGCTTCATGGCTCTTGTTACACGGGATTGTGATGTGTTCTTAATCTAGATGTCTCTCGTCCACACTGGGGACTGGGGGGACTGTTGCCGTGCTTTACTCATATTTGCTTTCTTTATATAAGTGCCTGGGACACCACAGATGCTCCAAAATGTTGGAGGGATGAAAGAAAGCCTGATGGATTAGGCCTGAGGCTTGATGAGATCCAGACCAGGACGTGACATTGGAGAAGGAGGGGAGATATCCAGGAGACCCTAAAAGATGATGCATTGCTTGTTAGGCATGGAGAGAGCAGAGTCAAATTTCTGGGAACCCATGGTTTGTGCCCAGGACAGATTGGGGTTGGGGCTCTGGATAACATCTCTGCGAAAGGACAGGCGATGGGAAGTCACAGACAGTTGGCATTTGGTAACCCTTAGGAAGATTCCTGCCCCTGAGCTCTAGCTTTGGTACGGGTTAGCATCTCAGCGTCTTGAGATGAGTTGGCCTCTCTCAAGTGGTGATGGCTTCTTGGTGGCGGCAGCAGAGCCGCCTGTGTCTGGGACCGAACGTGTGCTTTCGCTGCACCTGCCCAGCTCTGTCTAGGTTGTGGTGATCACTGGGGGCTCTGCTGTAACAAAGGATGGTGAGCGCAAGCCGGAGGCCTGGCTCTCTGCTCCTCAGCACTGCAGAGAACCTTCATGGCCCTCGGCTGGGAAGAGGATTCTTTATGTAATATCTGTAAGTAGGGAGAGCGGCATAGCTATTTTGGTTCACTTGCGTTATCTCTTTGAAGCCTTGCCTTGTACTGAAGAAGAAAAGATAGCCACTTGCTTCCTGAAAAAAGATGTTTCCGGTGTAGTATTAGGTGGTGAAAAGCAAGATCTTTCTTCCATTCTCCCACAGAAATAGCTTAAGGGAGAACAAGGCTGCTTCTTGGGGAGTTCGGTGGAAGTGAATTTAGAGATTCGACCTTCTCCAGCCTCTGTGGTATGTGTAGACCCAAAGAGTGGCTGCTTCCTGCTGTAACTCCCAGACCTCGGGACTCGTGGAGCCTGGAAGGTTCCAGGATGCCTTCAGAAGCCCATTCCTCAACTGGGGCTCATTTATTGTGCACATGATACTTACTGGATATATTTTGACATCGTAGATATTAAAATATTTGACATGGTTGCATAAACTATAGCGTAAGAATTCCCTTATTTTCTTTACTAGTTAAGTTTTCACTGTAAACATGAGGTTTTGTGTCTTAGTATGTAGATTAAATGCAGGGAACAATTCACTCGCATGGACAGAGAATGGTTATTGTGTCTCAAGCCTTTCCTGCATTATCTTTACTTTGTTGAGTTTCTCAAAAGATAAGAATTAAGTTTTGAAGATAAGAATGGGAGTTTTGTTCTTATTCTAAGCATGTGAACTGTCTGTCTTTCTGCTTTCTGAGAGTTGTGTCATATAAACACAGGACTTTACTTCCTCTGAGACAGTAACTGGCCTTGAAGAAATGTGTTCAGGAGTTCAGGTAGCGAAAGCTTTCTGATGGGGAGAACGTCCTAGGCTGGAGACAGACATCAGACAGATTCTCCAGTTTTCCATTGAGCCAGATTCTGGATGTGGTCAGATCCCACCCTGAGAGGCAGTGCGGACGAGTGGGGCCTTGGAGTTGCATAGGCTGGACTCTCAGATTCTCCATCTACTGCGTAGCTCTGTGTAACTTTAGAGAAGCTGCTTAATTTTTCTGAGCCTCGAGTCCTCTTCGTCAAATGGAGTGTAAGTACCTACCCACCTGTTAGGACCGGATCAGCGCTAAGGGCACTGATGCATTTCTAGAGCTTAGCAGCGAGCCTGGTCCTGAGTGAGCACGTACTGAATGTTAACTCTGATGGGACCATCCGGATAGAGCCCGGCAAGCCTCAGCCGTAACCAGTTCCGACATAGCCGGTGGTGTGCACCAAGGAGAGCGTGGCCGATGAGACTGGGTCAGACCCCTGTGTCCTATGTTGATGTTTTCTCTGGTGGCCTAATAGATCCTAGAGCACTTGGCCCTTTCGTCTAGGATTCTTGAAGAGTTAGATTGCTGTTTCTTTGAAATTACCCCTCATTTTATTTTCCTTCTTATTTTTTTTCCCCACACGGCGTGAAATCTGCACACCCTTTCTCCTTAACGCTTCCAAGAGTAATGGTAGCAATTTTGTTCTCTTTATTGAAGAGATCTCACGGCGGCGCTGTGCCCCGCTGCGGCTGTCCTCACCTGGATGATGAAGCCGCTTTTGAAGGCTCCTGTAATCAGCTTCGTGGGAGCAGAGAATCCCATTAGTAGCCAGGGAGACTTTTTTCATTTCTTTTATTTAAGTCTTTTGTGACTTTTTTTTTTTAATCTCTTCAAGTTTATTGCCCTCTGGGTGGTCAGACCTTTATCAGGTCTCCCCCCCCCCACCCAGGTTAGACTAAACTATCTTTCAGATAAATTATAAAAAAGAAAAATAACCTGCCTTCGAGGCCGTGGTCTTTCTAAAGGACCATGCAAAATAATCAACTAACATGATCACGGGTTTTCTGAAAGGGCCGTTTCAGAAGCCCTGTTAAACCTGGAAGTGGTCACCCTGTTAAGAATTTTTACCAATGCACGCTGTCTCTGAGGAAAGACAAGGGAGCTGGGATGACCGTGTGGTGTTAGCTGTGATCTTTAGTAAGACCGGTCCTTTTTTATTTTTCTAAGTTGCACGGATATGCCCCCCTTTGAGTTTTTGAACCTGCGGTGTCTTGGCCTGGGAAGCTCTTGTCCCAGTTCTCCCCCCGGCCAGCCTCCTCCATCCCTTGTCAGTCAGTGCTTGTTGAAGGGAGGAATGAGCTGTCCGGCCACATGGCTCCAGTCTTGGGTCATCTCCTCCGAGAAGTTCCCCCAGGGCTAATTTTAACCGCCCCCATCCCATCATCCTGGTGTAAGTAGCTCTTCCTGGCCTGGTGTGCACACCTCTGTTACCTCTGTACTTGTTCCGGTGCTTGGAGAAAGTTCACTGAAGGAGGATTGCTCTCAGTTAAGAGTTATGAGCTAGGCTAGAAAGTGTAGCAGAGAGGGAAATACCCGCGGACTCCCCTTCGCAGATCCCACCCCAGCTCTCCAGACGGCAAGCCCGTTACAACCAGCAGGAGCATGATACAAACTACTTAGGGTTCTATTTTTGATTTTAAGACACTGTAAAAACTGAAAATATCTCCTCCAGATAGGAAATAAATTATGAATAATTGTGACCCCCCCCCCTTTGCTGTGACTGAACTAATAATGAGCTTTTACTGTTTTTCCAGTCATTTGACATTTCAGCCATGATAGGACATGTCAGCCATGGCCTCTTTTTTGGTAAGCAGCTTTTTTTTCCCCCCCAGTTGTGTAACCTTGGGCAAATTACTTCACTTCTCAGTGCCTCGCGTTTCTCATCTATACAATGGGAATAATAATATTAGTTACCTCATAGAATTCCGGGAGTCGTCATCTCTCAAGTAGCTAGTATGGCATCGGGCCTGTCTCAGTGCGCTTGGGCTCCTGTAACAGGACCATAGACTGGCCGGCTTACAAGTAACAGAAATTTATTTCTTACATTTCTGGAGTCTAGAAATCCAAGATCAGGGCACAGGCAGGTTCAGTATTTGGTGAGGACTTACTTCCTGGCTCATAGACCGTTTTGTCCTCAGCATCTTCACAGGGTGAAAGGGGTAAGAGACCTCTCTCAGATGTCACTAATCCCAATCCCGAGGGCTTCACCCTTATGACCTAGTTACCTCCCAAGGGCTCCACCTCCTAATCCCATCACAGACGGGTGTTAGGTTTCAGTGTATGAATTTTGGGATGGGACACACACTTTCATTCAATAGCATGGCATGTAGTAGTCTTAATAGTGCACTATTACTGGTATTTTAAAAATCTGTTTTATCTGTGTAAAAAATGGAAAGTCATGTCTCTTTAGTTTTTAGAATTCTCAGCAATGGTGCTTTTTCCGTGGCCTTCACCTGCTTGTCTCTGTTTGATTACGTCTGGGCACCCAGTGCCTCATTCCTCACCTGCTAGAGAATTCCCGGGAAGTTGGGTGGGCATGTCTGGTGTGACAGGGCCAGGAGGAAAACGGTGGCCTCACACGGCAAATTCTGAGCCCTGGACAACGGGGGAGTCCAGGTTGGGGAGGCAACAGGGCATTTCACAGGATTTCAATTGTGATGTGCTTGTGGCTTCTGAGAATGACAGGCATTAAAAAAATGTTAGCCATTTTTTCAACTAATAAGTAAAATACCATATATCCTCCAATAACTGAACTTCCTACATATTGAATCTTTAAATTGCCCATTGATAAATTAATATTTGCTATGTTAAGAGAACTGTAAGCTGTCTAATGAATCTGAAGTAGGTTTTTATCATCAGAAACTGTAGCAACACCCATGGCTTTGCCATTATCGCCAGCTCTTCCGTGTGACAATCGATGCTAGAATCGGTATGGATAATAGCTGGGAACCACAGCCTGCCTCCTCTTGCCATAAATTTACATAAACCTGGTTCAAAGAAATTTGATCTCAATATATGAGGTCCACTGTCACCAAGCAAAAACTAGAGATGATTTCTTTGCGTCATGTTCACTTCCTCGGATAGCAAGTTTGTGCAGGTTGGTTTCTTTTTTATTTTTTTAAAGCAAAGGAGCATGAAGATGTGGCCTAGGAGCAGTCTGTGGAGATCAGGTGTCTGGCCGGCAGGGGTCAGTGTTAAGCCTCTGTGTTTTGCTCAGAGCCTCCTCAGGAGCCTGCACCCCAACTCCTGCCCTCTCATCCACTGCTGCCTCGGCAGTTGCTTCCTTTCTCCTCATGCCTCCTCCTTTGGGTGAAGATAGCCCCTTTTATGGTACTTGACGCATGAAGCTCACAGTCAAAGAAGCCTCAGCTCTGCCAGGTTCCGTCTGACCCGGAGTATCTTTAGTACTGGCGTGTTTCATCACCACCTTGCCGGCCTGAGGCCTGCCCGAGGCCCCTGGCTTCCGAATGGAGATGTGCTGACCTGTCAGTGTGTTTGTCCCATGAGACATGAGGGACAAATGTAATCTGCAGGGCCCTCCTTGGGCAGATGTCACCAGAGTGGGAGGCTTGACAATGTAAGACAGTATTTTGGATTTGAGGTGTTGGTTAGGCCAGGAAGACACAGGAAGGTGTAACATTCTCTACTTTCTTAGTCTGCTAGAGACTTCCGTACAAAATACCACAGACTGGGGTGCTTAAAGAGCAGGCATTTACTTCTCTCGGTGCTGGAGGCTGGAAGTCCAAGACCACAGCGTTGGCAGGGCTGGTTTCTCCTGAGGCCCCTCCCCTCGGCTCTCAAGGTGTCCTCACGTGGTCTTTCCTCAGGACGCGTGGCCCTGTTGCTTCTCTGCGTGTCCACTTCCGTCTTCTCAGAAGGACACCAGTCGCTTGGATTACAGCCCACTTTACTGGCCTCATTTTAACGTCACCACCTCGTTTCAGATCTTGTCTCCACACATCGGGTCACATTGTGACGTGGTGAGACACTGGGGGTTGGGCTTCAGCATACGAAGTTTAGGGGGCCACAGCTGAGTTCATAACCTCTACATGAGAGGTTCCGAACGATAAATAGCGTGAGTGCTTCGGCGGGGGTGAGGGCTGTTTTTGCTTTTATAATATCACTGTTCGGTGCACGTGATCATTGTCCGTGTTCTGCAGATGGGGAAGCAGAAAGTTCTCTAGAGCCCCAGCATCCCCCAGGTAGTGGCGGAGTTGGAGTTCACACTGAAGTGTGTCTGACACTTCTGTTCCAAACACTGTGCCCTGTTGTTTGCACTGCTGCAGTGCGACGGGCTGGCTCGCATGTGGGAGAGTGGTGATTTTCAGGGCCGACTGGGGCCACAGGCCTGACCTCAAGGCCTTCAGTTTTAGAATTCTTTATAGACACCGGACTAGGCAAATAAAACGTGTCATTCGGCCAGCCCTGCCAGCTTGGAAACGTAGGTTTATCATGCTTTGCAGAACTTGAACGGTTGAGGAAAACACTAGAAGCAACTTACTCTTTTATCTAGTCAATGTGAGTCTCCCCCCTTCCTTATGGTTTTCTGAAAAACCATTATTCCTAACTGAATTTAATGATCAGATGGGAGATCTTTTTATACTGTATGCAAATTCATCTTTTCTGTCCTCCAGCGGAGTATTAGCTTAGAACACTGTGAAGTATGGCGTCGGAGACATTCTGTCGGGTAAATATTGGTTCTTATAATAAACCTGAATTACATGAAATGTTAACTTTAGTTATAATCTGCCTGTATTTTGTAAGAACCTTTTAATATATTTCTCTTCATATCAGTTAATTATTTCTCTGGACTCAGAATAGTTTATAATTTTACAGCTGAACTGAGTCGAGTGAAAGGCACACATCACACCAGATAGTTGGGAAGGGGTCTTGGCCTCTCAGACCAGACACTGGTAACATGCTTTGCAAGCACAGTATAGGAATGGTTGTTTTGCAATTATGTAAATTGATTTCTTTCAGAGATGTAACTATTTAAGCCCTCAGGTCATGAGGAAGATACCTATTTAGCCTCTTATATATTTGTATCCTTCCATTCGTGCATTCTTTATCAGAAGCTGTAAAAATAATTGATAATATAATTGAAATATGCTATATATACATCGTATATTAATACACACAAATGTGCAAACACATTGCTTACCATGTGGCAGGTTATTGTACTAAGCTCTCTTTAGGGATTTTTTTTTTTTTTTAGATTTATTTATTTTTGAGAGAGCACGTGCAAGCAAGGGAGGGGCAGCAGGAGAGGGAGAGAGAGAAAATCTCAAGCAGACTCCCCGCTGAGCAGGGAGCCCCACACGGGGCTCAATCCCAGGCCCCCGGGATCATGACCTGAGCTGAAGTCAGACGCTTAACCGACTGAGCCACCCAGCCGCCCCTTTGTGGATTATTTCTTTTAAGCCCACAGTTTCATTATGATTGTTGTCCTCTTCCTTGTCGTCCAGTTTATAGCTGAACTAAAGTAAACTTGCTTCCGGTCACACAGCTAATAAGAAACAGCCAGGATTTGAACCCAGGCAGTCAGACTTTAGAAACTGTGTTCTTGGCCTCTGCTGTCTGGCCTCATGTCACTACCATTTTTGACAGGCACATGTACATACAAAGATGAAACAGCTAATTCAGCGAGCATACACTGCGTGGGTGCTGACAGTCCAGTCCTGTTCTAGAGGCCATGGTACCTGCTGTCTGTGGGCTCGTAATTCTGTATCGATGTAGGAATGCGTTCGGGATGCTGACCGGCCCATACTCGTGCTGATTGGGCCAAGGAAACAGGAATCTTCTTTCCCAAACACTTACACACACTTAAAAAAAAAAACAAACCCACTTCAGGGACAGTTTATTGACACATTCATTTGGGTCAGTGCATCTGTCACGGTACAGCGTGACCCATTTTTAACCTACCAGCCCAGGAAGCCTGGCACGTCCGGTTCATGATCCCCTCAAGGACGAACACTGTCCTGACTCCGCAAGCGTAGTTTTGCGGTTCATTCATGCCGTGAAGTTGGTTCAGATCCCGCCTGTGAGTTCTGCCTCAGTTCATTCCTTCACTCCGCTGCTGTGGGACACTTGCGTCATTTCCAGACGAGGGCAGTTGTGAATGGTGCTGCTTTGAACCTCCGAACCCATGTCTTTGGGTGAGCACACATAATCATCTCTGTAGGTTATGGGCCCAGGAATGGAATTGTTCCAGGGTCTGGAATGTGCTCTTACATTCTTTTAAAAGTGGAAGGCAGGAGTCACCAGAATGGGGAAGACTCGAAACTTCTGCGACAGGCAAAGGGGGAATGCTGTTAATGGGGAATGCGATCTCACAGCCCGTGCTGGCCAGGCCAGGTGCTCGTTCCGTATGTTGCCCTCTTCCCAGAAGGCTCGTTTGCACCGCAAGCCCGTCTCTGAGAAGTCCCTTGTTTGTTGGTCGATACCTTCTCTACTAGCTTGCCAGCTGGCGGCAAATTGGACCCGCCTAGGGAACTTTTAAACTTCCTAATGCTTAGGCCGCACCCCAGACCGATTAAAGGAGAAGCTCTGAGTGTGGAAACAAGTGTCAGAAGTTTTGCTTCCTAAACTGCTGAGTTTGCGTCCTTGCACACCGTAGCTCTGCAGTCACTGTTCAAACTCCTCCTGTTCGTTTTTGGCCTGTGGGAGCGTCTTCTGGTTGGTTCTCCCATCCACTTTACGTGGTCTTTCTGTTTGGAAGACTGTCTCTGACAGCCTCCTTGCCATCTGCAGTACCAAGCTCTTCCCGATGTGTCTGTAAATTCCGGCCGCAGACCTGGAATCGGCCAGTCCTCTAAGAAACCCTGTTTTTGTTTGTCTGTCTTAGTGGGAAATACCTTAGTCCCAATCTGGGCTCCAGGGGTACTCCTCACTGCTGGGCCGTTCGTGTTTTTTAGGACTTTCTAAATGGACAGGGCTAAGAAAACCATGTTGTTGTTTTTTACAATTTTTAAAAAAATTTTTTATTAGTCACCATACAGTACATCCTGTTTTTAATGTAGCGTTCCATGGTTCATTATTTGCGTATAAGACCCAGTGCTCCATGCAGTATGTGCCCTTCTTAATACCCATCACCGGCCTAGCCCATCCGCCCCCCGCAACCCTCAGTTTGTTTCCCAGAGTCCATAGTCTCTCCTGGTTCATTCCCCCTCCTGTTTACCCCCCCCTTCATTCTTCCCTTCCTTCTCCTACCGATCTCCCTGCTATTCCTAATGTTCCACAAATGAGTGAAACCATATGATAATTGTCTTTCTCTGCTTGAGTTATTTCACTTAGCATTATGTCCTCCAGTGCCGTCCATGTTGCAGCAAATGTTGAGAACTCGTTCTTTCTGATAGCTGAGTAATATTCCACTGTGTATATGGACCACATCTTCTTAATCCAGTCATCTGTTGAAGGGCATCTCGGCTCCTTCCAGAGTTTAGTTATTGTGGACAATGCTGCTATGAACATTGGGGTGCATATGGCCCTTCTCTTCACTACGTCTGTATCTTTGGGGTAAATACCCAGTAGTGCAATTGCTGGATCATAGGGTAGCTCAATTTTTAACTTTTTGAGGGGCCCCCACACCGAGAAAAGCATGTTTTTAAAGATAAAATATCTAATGAATTCTGATTCAAATGCAGGATGGCAAGGCTTTTCCTTCCTCCCCATTACACGTCTGTTGCGTGTCTTTCATGCTGAGAATGCTGATTCTCAGGGATACAAATGACGAGGGAACTAGAATGGCTCGGAGTTTCTGATTTGGTACGTCACACACAATTGTCAGTACTAAGATCCCCCCTGATCTTTCTGAAAAGCGTTGTTTTGTGCATATACTCTCCCCTCCCATTTTTGTTTCTATCGGACTTTATTTTTTAAAGCAGGTCCCCTGTCATTAACATCTGACATGGGTGTGGTGATTTATTAAAATCGATGGACCAGTGTCCGGAAATTACTATTAACTGTAGTCCGTGTTTCCTCTGTGTTGTAACACTCTGTGGGTTTTAACAAATGCATAGCGTCATACAGGATGGTTTCACTGCCCTAAATATCCCCCGCGCTCTACTTATTTTTCTCTCTCTCCGTCATTACCTCCCTGCAAACCCCAGGCAACCACTGAAATTTTATGGCTTGTAGTTTTGTTTTTTCCAGAATGTCGTGTAGTTGAGATCCTGTGGTACGTGACCTTTACAGAAAGCCTTCTTTCACTTACCGGTGCGCATTTAAGGTTCTTCTGTGTCTTGGCTTGGCTTGATGGCTCATACCTTTTTATTATTTAGAATTTTTTTTGAGTATAGTTGACACACGATGTTTTATTAGCTTCAGGTGTACAACGTAGCGTTGCAACTTCTGTATTCCTTATGCTGTCCTTACCACAAATGTAGCTACCATCTGTCACCATACAACACTATTACGGTATCGTACACCATACTCCCAGTGTTGTTCGTTCATTTCTTCCTTCCTTCCTTCCTTCCTTCCTTCCTTCCTTCCTTCCTTTCTTTCTTTTCTTGAGAGAGAGAATCATAGTCAGGCTCTACTATCAGCGTGGAGCCCGACATGGGGCTCGATCTTACAACCCTGAGATCGTGACCTGAGCCTAAATCAAGAGTCGGATGCTTAACCGACTGAGCCCCCCAAGGTGCCCCCTGTGCTGTACCTTTCATTCCCGTGACTTATTCTGTAACTGAAAGCCTCCATCTCCTACTCCCCTTCCCTTTGGCAACCGTCAGTGTGTTCTCTGTATTTACAGGTCTCATCTGCTTTTTGTGTTTTTGTTCATTCGTTTTTCACGTATCTTTGTATTATTGAATAATGCCCCATTGTCTGGATGTGCCACAGTTTACTTACCCCTTCTCCCACTGCGGGACACCTTGGTGGCTTCCAGGTTTGGGCAGTTATGAATAAAGCTGCTGTAAACACCCATGTACAGATTTTTGTGTGGTTATAGTTTTTTAACTTGTTTGGGTAAATACCAAGGAGCACAACTGTTAGTTCATATGGTAAGAGTATGTTTAATTTAATAAGAAACTGACAAAATGTCTCCGGGAGTGGCTCTATCATCTTGTGTTCCCTCGAGTGATGTGTGAGGGTTCTTTCTGTTCCTCCCTGCCAGAATTTGGTGGTGTCAGTGTTCTGGATTTTAACCATTCTAATGGGTGTGTGGTGGTATCTCATTGTTTTAATTTCTGATTCCTTCTTGGCATGGATGTAGGCAGTATTTTCACACGCTTATTTGCCATTTGTATCTTCGATGACATGTCTGGTAAGTTCTTTGGCCCTTTTTTTAAATTGGGTTATTTTCTGATTGTTGAGTTTTAAAAGTTATTTGTATATGTTAGCTAGGCGTCCTATGTCAGATATTCGTTTTGCAAAAATTTTGTCCCAGTCCGTGCTTTTTCTTTTCAGTTTCTTACCGTTATCTTTCACAAAGGAGAAGTTCTAAATTTTCGTGAAGTCTCACTACCTTTTTGTTTTGGGACAGCATGTTTAGTGTTGTATCTAAAAAGTCATTTCCAAATCTGGGGCCGCCTTGGTTTTCCGCTGTGTTGTGTTCTAGAAGTCTGAAGTTCTTGCATCTTACTTTTAGGTCTGTGATAAATTTTGAGTTAATTTTTGTGAAAGGTGTAAGTTCCGTGTCTAGATTGTTTTTCTCATGTTTTGCGAGTGGATGTCTAGTTCTTCAAGCAGCACTTGTTGAAGAGAGGCCTTTTTCCCACTGAATTGCCTTTGCTCCTTTGTGAAAGATCAGTTGACTCTATTCGCGTGTGTCTGTTTCTGGACCCTCTTCTGCCCCACTGATCACTCTGTTCTCTGACCAGTAACGTACTGTCTGTATTACAGTGACTTTATGGTAAATGTTGAAGTAGGGGAGTGTCAATTTTCTGAGTTTGCTTTTCTTCTTCCGTATTTTATTGGCTATTCTGGTCTTTTGCCTTTCCATATAAACTTTAATTTATTGACATCCACAGAATGAGTTTGCTGTGATTTTAATTGGGATTACATTGCATCTGTAGATTGTGGTTATAGAGTTCTTCATAATCCCTTATTGTCCTTTTTAACGTGAATGGGATCAGTAGTGATGACCTTCCTTCTTTTATTTCTGATATTAGTAATTTGTGCTTCTTTTTTTCTTTTTCCTAGCTAACTTGGCTGCAGGTTTATCAATTTTATTGATCTTTCAAAGAACCAACTTGATTTTCTCTATTGATTTCCTGTTTTCAGTTTCTTGGTTCCTATTCTAGTATTTATTATCTCTCTTCTTCTGCGTGCTTTGGATTGAATTTGTTTTCATTTTTCTGGTTTCCTAAAATGTAAGCTTTACATTACTCGTTTTAGACGTTCATTCTTTTCTGATACATGTATCAAGGCTGTACTAAGTAGTAGTTCATTTTCTCTTAGTTCAAAATATTTTAAATTTCTCTTGAGATTTCTTCTTTGACTCATGTATTATTTAGAAGTATGTTGTTAAACTCTACATATTTTGGGGTTTTCTGGCTATTTTTCTATTACTATTTTTTTTTAAAGATTTTATGTATTTATTTGACATAGAGACAGCCAGCGAGAGAGGGGACACAAGCAGGGGGAGTGGGAGAGGAAGAAGCAGGCTCCTGGCGGAGGAGCCTGATGTGGGGCTCGATCCCAGATCGCTGGGATCACGCCCTGAGCCGAAGGCAGACGCTTAACGACTGCGCTACCCAGGCGCCCCTCTATTACTATTTTTTAATTCAACCTCATTGTAGTTTGAGAGCATACATTATATGATTTCTGTTTTGTTTTTGTTTTTGTTTTTCGTTAAGTAGGCAGAGGCCCAGCATGGAGCCCAATTTAGGGCTTGAACTAACGACCCAGAGATCAAGACCTGAGCTGAGATCGAGAGTCGGCCGCTTAACTGACTGAGCCACCCAGGCGCTCCTGTTATTTTAAATTTGTTAAGGTGTGTTGTATGATCCAGAATGTGGTCTTTCTTGGTGAACGCTCCCTGTGAGCGTGAGAAGAATGTGTACTCTATTGTTGATGTATTCTGCTGATGAAGTACTCTGCAAATGTCAGTTAGGTACAGCTGACGAGTGTTGCTTAGTTTCTCTGCCTGTTGGACCTGTCAGTTACTGATAGAGGGGTATTGAAGTGTCCAACTACCATAGTTGATTTGCCTGTTTCTCCTTGCAGTTCTGTTAGCATTTATGTTCTGTATTTTGATGCTCTGTTGTTAGGTGCATGAACAGTGAGGATTGTTACGTCTCCTTGGATCAGTGACCCCTTTATCATTATGTATCCCCTAGTCATCCTTGATAATATTCTTTCCTCTGAAGTCTATCTGGAATTAATATGCCTACTGGCTTTTCCTTTTTGTTTTTAAGTGTTAGCATGGTGTATCTTTCTCTGTGCTGTTACTTTTAAATGATCTGTGGCTTCATATTTAAAGTGGGTTTATTTCAGACAATATATAATCAGATCTTATTTTTTATTTACTCTGATCATCTCTTTTAATTGGTATATTTTAGACCATTCACATTTAAAGTGATTATCAATATAATTGGATTAATTTTGATCTTATTTATAGCTTTTCTATCTGGTATCATAGTTCTTTGTTCTTTTTTGTCTTTTTCTGCTTTCTGTGGTTTTTGTGGAGAATTAGATCTTTTCATTTTTCTTTTCTTTCTTTCTTTTTTTTTTTTTTTTTACCTCTCAGCATATCAGTTATATTTCTTTTTAATTTTTTAGTGGTTGCCCAAGAGTCTGCAGTATACTGTACAGCTAATTTAAATCTACTTTCAAGTATACTGTGTCATTGTAGAGGAACCATAAGCAGTATTCTCTCTCTCTCTCTGTCTCTTTTTTACAATGTCATTTAACGAATGAATGAATGATTGACCGATTGATTTGAGTGTCATTGACACACAGTGTTACATCAGTTTCAAGTATACAATGTAGTGATTTGACAAGGTTAAACATTATGCCGTGTTCACCACAAGGTAGATACTATCTGTCCTGATACATCACTGGTAACAGTATCATTGACTATATTCCTTATAGTCAGTGTGCCTTTTATTCCTGTGACTTACTCATTCCATGACTGGAAGCCCGTATCTTCCCTTCACACATTTTGTCCAATCCTGCCCCCCCCGCCCGGCTTACCCTCTGGCAACCATCAGTTTGTTTTCTGTATTTATAAGTCTGATTTTGTTTTTTATTTGTTTGTTCATTTATTATTATAAGTGGAATCATATAAAATTTCTCTTTCCCAGTCTGACTTATTTCACTTAGCATAATACACTTTAGGTCCATTCGTGTTGAGTCAAAAGACATAACATCATCCTTTCTTATGGCTGTGTAATAATTCAAGGGGGTGGGTATGTGTGTATATATATGTACACCATGTCTTCCTTATCCATTCGTCCTTTGATGGACACTTAGATTGCTTCCATATCTTGACTATTGTTAATAATGCTGCAGTAAACATAGGGGTGCACATATCTTTTTGATTTAGTGAATAGTATCCTCATTCCTGCCTCTTGTCTCTTAGTACATTGCTGTCATTCATTTTATGTCTCCATAAGCAATCATCAACCAATACATTGTTTGCTATAATTACAAACTGTTCTCTATGTGACTAGTTAATAATTTTATATAACTTTTATTCCTTTTCTAATTCTCTTTCTTTATGTAGTTTTGAGTTTCTGACCTTTATCTGATGTTTACCATTTGCCTCTGAAGAGCTTTTTTTAGAGAGAGTGTGCATGCACGCATGCGTGAGTGGGAGGGGTGAAGGGACAGAGGGAGAGAGAGAATCTTAAGCAGACTCCTCACTCAGCACGAGGCAGGGCTTGATCTCACGACAGCAAGATCATGACCTGAGCCAGAACCAAGAGTCACATGCTTAACCGACTGAGCCACTCAGGCGCCCCCTGAAGAACTTCTTTTAATATTTTTTCTCAAGGCAAGTCCGTTGGCAACAGTTTCCCTCAATTTTTCTTAGTATGAGAAAGTCAGGGATAATTTTGCTGGATGTAGACTTGGTGGGTGGTGGGTTTGTTTCTTCAACACTGAAGTATTTCACTCTATTCTCTTCTTCCATGCATGGTTTCTGAAGAGAAGGCCAATGTAGTTTTTATTCTTGTTCATATATAGGTAGTGTTTTGTCTTTTTTTCTCTCTGGATTCTTTAAATGTTTAATCTTTGTCTTTGGTTTTCTGTGGTTTGAATATGATATACCTAGGTGTAGGGTTTTTGGTAATTCTGCTTATAGGCAATTATCCTATCCTTAACTTTTGGTAAATATTCAAGGTGTATATGTTGATTTGGTGGTTTGGGTCTATCATTAAATTTGGAAAATTCTCAGCCATTAGAACTTGAGATATTTTTTCTGTTCCTTTCTCTCCCTCTTTTTTTTTTTCTTAATTTGTCTCTGGTATTCCTGTTATGTGTATATAATACCTTTAGTAGTTGTCCCATAATTTTTAGATATTCTGTTCCAGTATTTTAATTCTTTTTTCTTTTTGTTTTTCAGTTTGTCAAGTTTGTGTTGACTTATCTTTAAGCTCACATGGCTCAGATCTGCTCATATGCTCATCAAAGACCTTTTTCAGATCTGTTTGGATTTCTAACATTTTCTTTTGATTCTTAGAGTTGCCTTCTTTCTGCTTATATTATGTACCGTTGTGTTCTTACATGTTGGCTGATTTTCCACGAAAGCCTTCACATGTCAATCAGAGTTATCTTCTATCCCCATTCTGATAATTCCAAAATCTTTGTCCTGAGTCTGGTTCTGTTGCTTGCCTTGCCTCTTTAGACTATGTTTTTGCCTTTTAGTGTGCCTTGTAATTTTGTTGAAAGTCAGACGTGATGCCTTAGGGAAAAGAAACGGAGGTAAAAGGCCTTTACTTTGAGGTTTGTTAGCTGTACGTATAGGACTCATATGCTAGCATTTCCCCCATTATTCTTGTTTTTGTCTTTCCTGTTGTCTTTGGGTTTCCTAGAGACTCCTTCTTACTAGTGTCTGACCACTGTAGTTTTCCAGCTGTCATCTTATCTTGTGGGAACCCTATTGATGAGATGTGGGGAGGGGAGCCTTCCAGGCTTGGGCTCTGGGGCTGTGACCTTCCAAAATGCTTTTCAGCATTTTTCTTTCCTTAGGTGAAATAGGAAGGTGAGAGGAGGTTGGAGTTGGATATTTCCTTCTCCCATGTTGGTTGGGGTCCAGTAAATCATTTCTTCTTTTTTAAGAAGAACAGAATGCTTTGGTCTCACTTCTGGGTTGTTATGTGTTCCCTTCCTGTGCAGGAAGCAACAAGGGATTTTTCTCATTGATTTTTCACCCTGAGAACCTGGAGCCTGGGTCCCCAGGAGTTTTTCTCTCTCAAGCTATTTGATAGCTTACTCTCCAGAAATGAGTCAGTTACCCTGTAAGCGTTCCTACCAGTTGCTGGTGCTAGTGGTTGTTCCTGCTGCTGGGAAGCTGTGATTCTCGACCACCTATCTCTACAGTTTTCCAGTATGGCGTTTGCCCTGTGACCTCGGTTCTCTAATGGATCGAAGAAGGGTTGCCTATTTTCTGTTTAAATCAACGTTTTTCTTGTTGTGAGGATGGGAGTGATGACTTCCATGTTCTTTATATGCTAGCTGGAAACCAGATAAAACTATCATTTTTATGAGATGGTTCCCTAGTTTTTAATACTTTGGCCCTATCTAAACTGTTAGTTCAAATAAACTCTCTGTCTAACTGTCATCTACCCTTAGTTATACAGATATCTATATATTTTATACCTGTACACATTTACACCAGTCCTCAAGTCAGTGTCTTTGTTATTTTGATTGCTTGAGCTTCATACTTGATAGATTTTGTAGGAAGGACCAAAAAATGAATATTTCCAGGGTTTTTCCCATGTTCATGATAGGTAAGGTCTGGACCCTTCTTACTTAAAGGTCAGTTTTATTGGATATAAAGATGCACGGTTTCTTTCCTGGAGGTTTTTTGTTTTGTTTGTTTTAAGATTTTATTTATTTATTTGAGAGAGAGAACACAAGCAGGGCTAGCAGCAGAGGGAGAAGCAGACTCTCTGCCGAGCAGGGAGCCCGACATGGGGCTTGATCCCAGCATCCTGGGATCGTGACCTGAGCTGAAGGCAGACGCTTAACCGGTGGAACCACCCAGGTGCCTCACAGATAGTTTGTTTTTAGTGTTGAGTTGTATGAATTCTTTATATATTTTGGATATCAACCCCTTATTGGATATATCATTTCTTTATATATTTTGGATATCCCTTATTGGATATATCATTTGCAGATATCTTCTCCCATTCAGTAGCTTGCCTTTTGTTTTATTTATGGCTTCTTTCTTTTTGCAGAAGTTTGATGTAGTCCCAATAGTTTATTTTTGCTTTTGTTGCCCTTGCCTGAGGACACAGATCTAAAAGTTGACTGTGTTTTATTTTAGGAGTTTTATGGTTTCATGTCTTACATTTAGGCCTTTAATTCATTTTGAATCTATTTTATGTGGTGTAAGAAAGTGGTTCAGTTTAATTTTTTTTTTTGCATGTTCAGTTTTTCCCAACACCGTTTATTGAAAAGACTGTCTTCTTCATTGTATATTCTTGTCTGCTTCGTTGTAAATTATTTGACCATATAAGCATAAGTTTATTTCTTGGCTTTCTATTCTGTTCTGTTGCTCTTGCTGTCTGTTTTCGTGCCAGTACCGTTCTGTTTTGATCCCTGTGGCTTTGTAGTATAGCGTGAGATCTGGGTGAATGATGACTCCAGCATTGTTCCTCCTTTTCATGATTACTTTGGCTCTTTGGAGTCTTTCATGGCTCCATACACATTTTTGGATCTTTGTTTTAGTTCTGTTAAAAGTGCCATTCTGTTTTTCATAGGGAGTGCGTTGAATCTGTAGATTACTTTGGGTAGAATGAACATTTTAATTAATGTACATGAGCATGGTATATCTTTCCATTTATTTGTATGCATCACTGTCTTACAGTTTTCAGAGTACAGGTCTTTCAGCTTCTTGGTTAAATGTATTTCTTAGTATTCTGTTTGATGCAATTTTATAAATGGAATTGTTTTTTGAAGTTCTCCTTCTAATCATTATTAGTGTATAGAAATATAACAGATTTGTGTATATTAATTATGTATCCTGCAACATTACTGAATTTATTTGTTCTAATAGTTTTTTTGGTTTAGTCTTTAGAGTTCTTTATTTATGTTATGTCATCTGAAAGTAGTGACAGTTTTACTTTTTCGTCACCAAATTTGTATGCCTTTTATTTTTTTCTTGCATGATTACTATGGCTGGGACTTCCAATACGATGTTAAATAAAAGTGGTGGGAGTGGGCATCCTTGTCTTGCTCCAGATCTTAGAAGAAAAACTTTTAAGATTTTCACCATTGAGTATGATGTTATCTGTGGGTTTATCATCTATGGTCTTTATTATGTTGAAATATGTTGCCTCTATTTCCATTTTGTTGAGTCTTTATCATGAATGGATGTTGAATTTTGGTAAATGGTTTTTCTTTGGCTGTTGAGATGATAGGATTTTTTATCCTTTGTTTTGTTAATGTGTATCAGTTAATTTGCAAATATTGAACCATCCCTGCATGCCTGGAATGAATCTCACTTGATCATGGTGTATGATCCGTTTACTGTATTTTGAATTTGATTTGGTAACACATGGTTGAGGATTTTGGATCTGTGTTCATCAGGGTTATTGGCTAGTGATTTTCTTTTTCTGTAGTGTCTTTGGTTTCGGTAATACTGGCTTTGTAAAATGAATTTGCGGGCATTTCTTCTCTTCAGTTTTTTGGAATAGTTTGAGAAGGATAGTTATTAACTCTTCTTTAAATGTTTGATAGAATTTACCTATGAAGTGTTTGATCCTGGACTTTTCTTTTTGGGAGTTTTTTTTTTTTTTTTTTTTTTTTTTTGATTACCAGTACGATTTTGTTCCTAGTTATTGGTCTGTTCAGATTTTCTATTTCTTTTTAATTCAGTCTTTGAAAATGGTATATTTTTAGGAATTTATCCATTTCTTCTAGGTTGACTAATTGTTGGCATATATTAGTTCATAGTAGACTTTTATAATCCTTTGTATTTCTGTGCTGTTGGTTGTAACTTCTCCTTCATTTCTGATTTTATTTATTTGGACCCTCTCTCTCTTTTGTCTTGATGACTCTGGCTAAAGGCTTATCATTTTTTTAAAAATCTTTTCAAAAACCAGCTTTTCATTTTATTGATCTTTTCTATTTTTTTGGTTGCTATTTCCTTTATTTCCCCTCTGATCCTTCTTATTTTCTTCTACTAACTTTGGGCTTTGCTTGTTTTTCTGTTTCTTTTCGGTGTAAGGTTAGATTGTTGGAGATTTTTCTTGTTTCTTGAGGTACTCTGTGTTACTGTAAGCTTCTTTCTTAGAACTGCTTTTGCTGTGTTTCATAGATTTTGGAATGTTTCCATTTTCATTTATGTCGGGGTATTTTTGGATTTCCTTTTTGATATCTTTGTTGACCTGTTTTTTGTTTTGTAACATGTTTAGCCTCCATGTGTTTGGCTTTTTCCACTTCTTTTCTTCTTCTTTTTTTTTTTTTTTTTTTTAAAGATTTTATTTATTTATTCGACAGAGATAGAGACAGCCAGCGAGAGAGGGAACACAAGCAGGGAGAGTGGGAGAGGAAGAAGCAGGCTCATAGCGGAAGAGCCTGATGTGGGGCTTGATCCCAGAACGCCGGGATCACGCCCTGAGCCGAAGGCAGACGCTTAACCGCTGTGCCACCCAGGCGCCCCTCCACTTCTTTTCTTCTAATTGATTTCTAGTTTTATACTGTTGTGGTTTGAAAGGATCTTGATACAATTTCAGTTTTCTTAAATTTATTGACACTTGTTTTGTGGCCTAACATGTGATCTGTCCTGGAGGATGTGCCGTGTGCACTTGAGAAGAACGTGTATTCTGCTGGTTTTGGATGGATTATTCTATACGTATCTGGTAAGTCCATCTGGTCTAATGTGTTGTGTAAGGCCACTATGTCCTTACTGATTTTCTGTCTGGATGATCTATCCACTGATGTAAGTAGGATGGTAAAGTCCCCTACTATTATTGCTGTCAATTTCTCCCTTTATGTGTGTTAATATTTGCTTTATATATTTAGGTGTTGCCATGTTGGGTGCCTAGATATTTACAGTTGTTATATTCTCTTGTTGGATTCATCCCTTTCTCATTATGTAATGCCCTACTTTGTGTCTTGCTGCAGTCTTTGTTTTAGAGTCTGTTTTGTCTAAGTATTACTACCCATGCTTTTCTTTGCATTTCCATTTGAATGGAATATCCTTTTTCAGTCCCTTTCAGTCTGTGCATGTCTTTAGGTCTTAAATGAGTCTTTTGTAGGCAGCATATCAGTGGGTCATTTTTTTTTTTTTTTAATCCATTCAGTCACTTTGTCTTTGACTGGAGCATTTAGTCTTTTTACATTGAAGGTAATTTCTGATAGGTATGTACTTATTGCCATTTTGTTCATTGTTTTCTGTTTGGTTTCATAGTTCTGTTCCTTTATTCTCTTACTCTCTTCCTTTGTGTGTTGATGACTTTCTTTAGCGTTATGTTTCAATTCTTTCCTATTTATTTGTGTACCTAGTAGAGGTTTTGGTTTGTGGCTTCCATGAGGTCTGTATGTAACACCCTATGTATACACCCCAAGTGTTTTAGGTTGATGGAGGTGTAAGTTCGAACAGTCTGAAAGCACTATGCTTTTACCCCTGCTTTCAGATTTTGTTTTTGATGTCGTATTTTCCATTTTAAAATTTTGTGTGCTCTTAACTAATTATTATAGATATAGTTCATTTTGTAACTTCTTTCTTTTACCATAAGCTTTATATGTGGTTGAGCTATTGCCTTTATTATAGGTTTGCTTTACCAGTCAGATTTTTGTCGTTCATAATTTTCTTAATTCTGTTTATGGCCTTTTCTTTTTTGCCTAATGAGATCCCTTTTACATTTCTTGTAAAACTAGTTTAGTGGTGATGAACTCCTTTAACTTTTGTTTTTCCTGGGGTACTCTTTATCTTCCTTTTAATTCTGAAGGATAACCTTGTCAGATAGAATATTCTTAGCTATTCTTTTTCCTTTCAGCATATTCAGAATATTCTTTTTTCCTTTCAGCACGTTGACTATATCATGCCACTCTCTCTGGCCTGCTGAGTTTCTGCTGAAAAATCAGCTGATGGCCTGATAGTTTCCCTTTTAGCCTTTTGCTTCTCTCTGTAGCTCTTAAAATTCTGTTTTTAATTGTGACATTTTAATTATGTGTCTTGGTCTGAGTTTCTTTGGGTTCATCTTGTTTGTGACTGTCTGTGATCCCTGGGACTGGACGTCTCTTTTCTTTACTAGGTTAGGGGAGTTTTCAGCTATGTCTCTTCAGATAAGTTTTCTTTCCCTTTCTTTCTGTCTACTTCTTTGGGGACCTGTATAGTGGAACGTTCTGTGCATGGTGTTGTACAGAGAGGTCTCTTAAACTATTCTGTTTAATATTTTTCTTTCTTTTTGCTGTTCAGCTTGGGTGATTTCCACTACCCTGCCTTCTAGGTCACTGATCTGTGCTTTCGCATCCTCAATTCTGCTGTTGATTCCCCCTACTGTATTTTTTATTTCAGTGACTGTATTCTTCAGCTCTGAATGGTTCTTTTTTATATTTTCTGTCTTTTTCTTCAAGTGAGAAAGTGTGTGCATACGTTTTTGTCCCGAGTTTGATGGCTTTCTTTATGACCATTATTTTGAACTCTTTCTGTAGTAGATTGCTGTCTTCCTTTCGTCTAGTTCTTTCTCCCAAGATTTTGTGTTATTCTTTCATTTGGAACATATTATTCGTCTGCCTCCTCATTTTGTCTGACTCTGTTTCCCTGTACTAGGTTGATCACTTATGTCTCCCTGTCTTGAAGGAGTGACCTTCTGCAGAAGATGTCATGTTGGGCACAGAAGTGCAGTCCCTTTGGTTACCAGAACCAGGATTTCCTCGGATGTCCCCTGTGTGGGCTGTCCGCGCCCTTCTGTTATGTGTGGACCATAACTGTCAGCGGGCATGCAGTTTAGGGGTTTGCTCCCAGTGTGGCTGGCTGTGAGGCCACGGGTGGATGTGGTTGGGATCCCTGCCCCAAGTGACAGCCATGTTGAGTGGAGCAGTGGGTCAGACAGAGGTCACTTGCTGGGTGGGTGTGGCAGGTTAGGAACCATTTTGAAGGGGTACCTGCAGGGGCAGGAGGGTTGGGTGGGGCTGGTCTGTAGGGGAATCCCGAGGCAGAGTAAGTTGCGCCAGCAAGGTAGATGGATAGTGTCAGAAATGGCGCCCACCAGTGCTCAGCCAGCTAAGCAGGAGAGTAAGAAAAATGGCAACCACCAGTGCTTCCATTCCTGGAGAAAGTTCCTTTAGATCCCTGTTTCTCCAGCATACCCCCTAAAAGTAGTCATAAATCTTTTTCACATTTGGCCCAGGTACTTTTCAAACTGCTGTTCCTTTGCTGGATCTTAGAGCAAGTGAATTTGTGTGTGACTCCTTTAAGAACTGAGTCTTGGTTTCCTGCAGCCCTGGAGGGCTCTCCCTGAGTTAAGCACTCCTGATTTGCAAAGCCAGACTTTGTGGGGACTTGTCTTCCCAGTGCAGATGCCCAGGGAGGGGGTGTCTGATGTGGGTCTTGAACTTCTCACTTCTCGGGGAGGACCTCTGTGTCTGTAATACCCCTCCCACCTGTGGGTCGCTGTGCCAGGGTGGTGGGTCCCAACCAGACCGAGTCCCTGCCTCTCCCTTCTTAATGTGGCTTTTTCCTTGTAGCTTTAGCTGTGGAATGGCTGTTCTCATAGTTATCATGTCATTGTCAGAGAGTTGCTCTGTGCGTGTTGGAGAAATGTCAGTGGAAGCAGAGAACCACTGGCCACCAGAGAAATGGGGAACCAGAGAGAAATGTCTACTGTTGGACCCTGGGAAGGAAAAAAAAATACCTCTGCTCTACCTACGTATTTATCTGCAGGGATACATGAAAGTTGAGAATGTACCATCTTGTCTGAAATGGAAAGCATGGACATTCGATACTGTCCATGTCTTCATTTTTTTTAAAAAAATTCAATTCCAGTTAGTCAACATACAGTGTAGTATTAGTTTCAGGTGTACAATATAGTGATTCAGCCCTTCAGTACAACACTCTGTGCTCATTACAACAAGTGCCCTCCTTAACCCCCTTCACCTATTTCTTCCATCCTGCCACCCACCTCCCTGCTGGTGACCATCAGTGTGTTCTCTATAGTTAAGAGTCTGTTTCCTCGTTTGCCTCTCTCTCTTTTTTTCCCCTTTGCTTATTTGTTTTGTTTCTCAAATTACACAGACACGTGAGATCATATGGTATTTGTCTTTCTCTGAGGTTTTTTTGCTTAGCATTATACTCTCTGGATCCGTCCATGTCTTTGCAGATGGCAAGATTTCATTCTTTTTTATGACTGAGCAATTTTCCATTGCATGTGTACGCCACATCTTCTTTATTCATTCATCAGTCGATGGCCATTTGGTCTGTTTCCGTCACTTGGCTCTTGTAGATGCTGCTGTAATCATTGGACTGCTTGTATCCCTTCGAATAGTATTTATTTGTATTCTTTGGGTAAATACCTAGTAGTGCAATTCCTGGATCACAGGGTAGGTCTATTTTTCACCTTTTGAGGACCCTCCATACTGTTGTCCACAGCGGCTGCACCGGTTTGCATTCCCACCAGCAGTGCACGAGGGTTCCTTTTTCTCCGCATCTTCGCCAACAGCTGTTGTTCCTGTGGTGTTGATTTTAGCCGTTCTTCATTTTGGTAAAAAATGAACCTATGGATTAAGCCTCTTTTTTATCTTTTGGATGTCCGAAAATGTACAGTTGGCTGTTTGTTGACATACGTTTGCTTTATTTGGCCAATAAAAACCAGAGCGAGAATTAATCAGCTTTTAGTCTGGAAACAACTTTTAAAGGGTTGTTTGTGCTGCCTCGCTCTGAAATCGTGGCAAGTTTGCTTAACCTCCCTGTGCCTCGTTTTTCTGATCTAAAATCAGGAGGGAGGTGGTAGATAATAGTACTAACCATAAAAGGTCACTGTGAGAAATGGATGAGGTGGTAACGTTCCTAGTATAGTACCAGTCACGTCTTAAGCATTTGGCAATGTTATTCCCTTATTTTAACGGTTTTGATTCTAGCGAGTAGCTATAAAGTACCCAGCATTGCATGTTGATGCAGTAGGCATTACGTAAATTCTAGTTCATTCTTACCTTTTCTCTTTTGTTTCACAGAATCAAATAATTTAATTCAGCCTTTCATTTTCAAGATGAGAAGTTGTGTGCTCTAGAAAATTCCAGTGATTTTTCTCAGGATCTCATGGAATCGGGGTCTGGATCTCACACTGCTTGAATCTGGGTATTCTTTGCTCTGAGTCACTTTATGTAACTGTCATCTTTTATTCAAGATACAGTGGAGTTTTCCACGCTTTTTATTATGATTGGAATTTCCACTGTCTTGAAAAGAATGCCCCATCCTGGTGTGGACGTTATTTTCCTGGTTTGGAAAGAAGCAGCTCCAGCTGGAATCTGGAAAACTCCGTCGTAGTCTCAGTTTTGATTCTGGTGGTCTGTGGAACCGCAGAAAAACCACTTCACTGCTCTGGGCCACCATTTCCTTGTCTATATAATGAGGGGCTTAAGCTGATTTTTAGGCTTCTATAGCTGATTTCTAAAAATACACCTTCTTGTGTTACACAAATAACATAGTTTATGCTAGAAAAATTAGTACAGATAAGCAAAGCAAAGGAAGATCGGTAGATACAGAATAAAATTGAGTGTGGACCTTGAAGCTTTGTATAGGCCTGAAAAAGCTTTATTTCCCTTTTCATGGGAGTTTCAAATCAGCTTCTCTCCTTGATGGCACTTAAATTCCATGACATGTCAGAATGTTTTATTGCATCCTCTTGTTATTACAGAGTAATCTCGTTGAGGGCAGTAACTGTGTCTCCCTCCTATTCTGTCCCTGTCACAATGCCTACGTTCGGTCTTGCAAAACAGACCTAATTGACAAGGCATCTGTTAATACTGTCCTGCTTACACCTCGGGAGCAATTAATGAGTTTGTTGCATCTTTCTCTCTGATTCTCCTGAGCATCTTCAGAAGTATAATTTTTCTTTGTCTTTTTTCCTGAGGGAGAGACTGTGATGTGTTTGAACAGGAATGATGTGGGCTCCATGTTTTTTATTTATTTTATTTTATTTTTTAAGATTTTATTTATTTATTTGACAGAGACAGCCAGCGAGAGAGGGAACACAAGCAGGGGGAGTGGGAGAGGAAGAAACAGGCTCCCACCGGAGCAGGGAGTCCAATGGGGGGCTCGATCCCAGAACGCTGGGATCACGCCCTGAGCCGAAGGCAGACGCTTAACGACCGAGCCACCCAGGCGCCCCGGCTCCACGTTTTTAATATCATGGTGGCTTGGGTCTGGTGTCTTTGGAGTTCATGTCCTGGTGAGCACAAAGCACCTGGTCAGTGACCAGCTCGTGGGGCTTCTCAGCACACATGACTTCTCTGCTCTTATTTATGTATCAAAAGAGGTATCCTGTTTTTTCAGCCGTCACATATATTAAATTGCTTTCCGTTGAATGAAAGAGCAGTTAACTGTGGTTGTTGGACCCTTTATCTGCAAATAGTAAAATTCGGTCAAATAACTGATTTCGGAAACTTGCTAGTACAGTTTTCAACTCACCGCAATAATTAGTTGTGAAGGAAAGGAAAGCTTTCATATCCTGACGATTTTTTAAAAGTTTTAAGTTATGAACAATATTCAAAAGAAAAATGTTTTTATGATTCTGGGTGTGTTGATGAAGACTGTATTTGTATTATATCTTGGTACCGAACATTTTATTTTCTGTCTTCACTTTGATATATTGGCAAAAGCTGCATATTTACGAAGATCTGAATCTGTCTCTGACCACCAAGGGTGAAATAATTTCAGCCGTGCGACACGGGCAGGCATTTTAATCATGCATCATGGAGACGCAAAACCCAAACAGGTCAGCATTGCTTTCGGATGCTGACATCTGGCCGGCTTCCACATCCCCGGGGAGTCTCCCAGTCAGGGTTATTTAGGGCTGTGGCTGTGGCTAGCCTATTGGGGAGCCAGAGGGGAAAAACCATTTGAACCATCCTATATTTCAATTTCAAATCAATTCTTCTTTCTGGCCTACAACTTTGGGAGGAACTGAATTAATAGAGGGTACTATTTGTGATGGAATCTGTCGTTGCCCGGAATTTGAATCATACCCCTGGAATTGCCAAACCAGGCAGCCCTCTTTGTCCAGAAGTACGGTGGTTCTTCTAACTTGGCAATCTTTGCTACCCCAAGAACTGTCCGAAAGGGATAAACGATTTGCCTTCTGCTGATAGCAGTATGTCTCTCTTTCCATTTGGGGCTCCGTCTGTGAGATACTGGAACTTATGGTCCAGTTTCTGTGACCAGTTACAGAACCTTTCCCTTGGTGCTCAGAGATGGCCAGTTGTGACCCAAGGCAAGATCGCAGACACCTTCAAGTCCCACATGGTGTGGCGTGTTTTCGGGCCTCATTCTTCTTGGTGCACTCTGGCTGTGTTTCCCCCCTCTGGATGGAAATGTCATTCTGCAAAGCTAGAATTTTTTATTTTTATTTTTATTTATTTATTTTTAACCTCTGAAGTGCTACCAGAGGAATTATTTGCTTTTTCATTTGCCAAATAGGAAATAGGACAGACAATTTCTGGTGTGCCCCATCATTGTGATATGTTAGGTTATTTTGAAAACAAGTCTGTAATGTCATCTCAGGGTGCCTTGGACCTCATCATGCATTTTTTTTCTTAGGCTGCCCACTTTATGCCGAAAAGAAGGAAAAACCAAGCTGATTTTAAATAATAGCAACTTCCATGTGTTATCTAGAAATTATGGTTCCTTTTGTAGGAATATTTAGTTAGTCCTCTGAGTTTTCTGGATTTATTCCATTAAAATACTGGCTGTCCCCTCCAGTCCTGTACTTTGCGTGTTTTCCATCTGTTTGCTCAGGGAAGCCTGGGATTGTGTCCATAACTGCCTGTTTCCATGTCCTGCTGGTCCAGCGTCCGTGCGTGGCGTGCCCTCTGCCCTTAGGCATTTTTGGATATGTCACCCCTTGATAAGTCACATCTCCTGAACTACCCGCTGTCCTTTCTGATAGACTACTCCTGTGTCCACGTTCCCTTCATGCCTTGCGTCTGGGCGTTTCGGTGCATGTTCTGTGTTCCCTCAAGTGAGTGACTGTAGTTTCTCATCCAAGCCAGGACAGTTTTGGGGGCAGCCCGCATATTCCAAGACTTTCCCAGGTTCCCCGGGATGTACAGTAGATCTCGCTTCTTAGAGAATTTCCAAGGTAGAGCCTGTTGGCATTCTGAGTGTGGTGCATGCCCGAATGAGTCCTTGATTATGCTGCTTGTGAAATTATTGAACCGACCAGTTCCTTTCTGAGCATTTTCCTGCTGATTCCCTTCTTGGCTAGAGAACAAACAGTCATAAATCATGTGTTACCGTGCCAGCAACCTCACCCTGTCCCTCCTTCCCTCACAAACACTTCCTGTCCAACACTGTGGTTTCCCGCTGTTCTTTTCGGCCTGAAACCGCGTTCACCCAAAGACCATTTCTAAAGGCTGGAGGCAGAATGATAGCCAAGGCGCTGGAACCTCTAACTGTGTATGTCAACACACTTCTGAGTTCTTTGGTTGATTTTTGAAATGTAATCTCCTTTGAAAATGCCTACGCAAAGCATAGTTTAATATGGCTTGAGGAATTTTAATAACAGTTTGTTCTCACTGCTCTGGTGCTGCTCATTCTTGAAAGTGTGTTATTCACGCGGTGGAAGATCTCCCAGGGTGTGATTACGGTTTGCAAGACAGGTCAGTGGGTGCAGCCTGCTTCCATTTTCCCAACACGTTTGACCATGGCAGTTTTTGTGCTTTTAAATAATCCATTCTATTTTGGTAGACACTTTCTCCCTTCTTTTTTAACAGCACGGTTTCCATACAGGACTCACCATGAACTCACCATTGCCAAGTGGAGGGGAGTGGCGGGTCGTATAAATACGTTTGTCGCAACTCAGTCTTTGCCTGTGCCAGGCTTTGTGTCGGAGCCTGTGATTTTGATTCTGTCCAAGTTAACTGCCCTCCCCGCAGACCCAGCCTGGAGTCCTTTGTTGCCCTAAATATTTTTTCAAAGATCTTTTATTAACTTTTTCTTCACTGCTCTAATTTTTTCTCCCTCTTACCCACTTTAACATGTAGCTCCGTAGCAATAGTGAGGAAGACAGATGCATTCTCGCGGCATTACCAGGTGGGGCAACAACTGCATTTCTCTTTATTAACACAGAAAAAGAACTTTGAAACTTTGTCACTTTCTCTCCTACCAAATTCTTCTCGAAGGGACACAAGGAAATGGTGGAAAAGAACCAGCTTTCCCTAATTAAATCTTTCTTTGTGAATGGTGGCTGGGAGAAAGAACAAAAAGTTTTTTTCTAATGAGTTAGTTGTGATATTTTAGGAAAACTTAAGACCAAGATGAGAGGATTTTTCATTTTCTTTTGGGATCAAGATTGATGTCTGTGACACTCGGAGGGAGTGGTGTGCTAGTGTGTGAGGCTGCTAGTTGTCTGCCACTTTCAGTTTGCCCCATCTTCGTTGATCATAAAACCCCTACTTTTTAGCTGGCACCTGGTCACTTGGAATATAGACTCCATTTCCCTGCCTCCCTTGCAGCGAGGCCTCACTGGATTGTAAAGTGGTGATTACTTGATTGCAAGTGGAAGTACCATGTGCAACTTCTTGAAAGTATCCCGAAGGAGGAAGTGTTCTTTTTTCTGTCTTTCTGAGGGGAATGCAGACACGATGGCGAAGCTCAGGCAGCCATGTTGAAGCATGAGGTGGGACCAACAAGATACCAGGAACCTCTGAATCACCTGTGTGTGAGAGACAGACCCCCGTTGTGTGCACCCCTGTTACCTTATGGCTTGCTCTCACATGATGGTGACAGTAATCTTAACCGATACAGCTATGAATTTTTTTCATCTGATCTGGTATGAGGGTAGCTCTTTGAAATATTTTTCTTCCATCTCACACTGTCTGCTTCAGAGATAGAGGAACACTTAACTGGTGGACAAGGAACCTTAACTCTTAGAAATAAAAATGTGCAAGATCTTCTTCAGTGTTTAAAATCTTAAACATTGTGTGAGAAGCCTTTGTGACTCTGTTGAAAACCACGAAAATGCTCTTCTTCCCTATTGCCTTGTGCTTCTCTTTCCCTAATGGTTCAGTCCCAAGACCAGTGAGTGGGACAGAGGGAGGTGGTCAGGGTTCGGAGCACTGGTGATCTAGAACCGGGGTGGGGACCCGAGTGGGGTGAGTTGAGCATCTGTGCAGGTCAGGGAGCCTGGCCTATGAGGTCCCAGCCCAACAGGGCAAGGAGGGTGCTGCTGTGGAGGGGCAGGTGAGCAGGGGAGTCTGATCAGAGTGCGAGGGTGTCCCGGCAGGAGGGAGGGGTGTGGGGGAGATTGGTTACTGCATTAACTTTGAAGTTGGAGAGTTGAAAGGACTCCGTTCCACAGAGCCTACTCACTTACGGAGTTATTAAAGGCACAGGATCTGGCTTAGCAGGCATAAGAAAGCCTGGGCGAGCCTTGGGGGCCTCAGAGGCTCAGCAGGGCTGCTCCCCAGTCCTTCCTTCATTGCTCGGGACATGTTGGCTGTCCACATGATGAACCGTCAAGATGTGCGTGAGGAGTTGAGTTTCAGGATAGCCTGGACAGAAACGTCCAGCAATGTCTTTCATGCCTGACTGATCCTGTGCCCCATAGCCAGGTGTAAGCCATCAATCTGCACATCCCTAAACAGTGACAACAAGCTGGCCCTGGGGGTGTCCCGGGTGTCTTCAACTTTAAGCTGAACGTCACACATCGCTAGCCAGCCTCCTCATCCTGATCTTGACCAAGAGTCCACACCAAACTTCCGGGGGCCCCTGCACATAAGCATGAAGCTGTCTCAGTCTGGCCGTAAGAGGACTCTATTTCTCGCAGTTCTATATAGGGTTATTGATTACATAGTAAGTCGGTTAGAGGTTAACGGAAGCCGGAGTTCTCACTGTTAGAGAAGGGAGTCCCACATACAGAGAGGGAAGACACTGGAATGAAACCGTGTGATGTACTGGAGTTGGAGATGCTGTTGTGAACTCAGGGTTTTCAATAATATAGTGAAATCAGTCTGTGTGTGTGTGTGTGTGCGCTCAAGCTCTGTCCACTGAGAGGAGCTGAGAACACGGAGCCCCAAATAGCAATGCGCACATCTGGTGCTCAGATTTTGTCTTATAAATACCAGTTTCCACAAAAAGGAACCAGAGCTCATTAGAGAAATGGTGATTTCAGGGCTGTGGCTGAAAAAGGACAAGATGAGCCTATCTTGTGCCAGGAAGCGGCGAAGTGCTCAGGGAGCAGTGGGGGCCGGTCAGAAGGCTAGCAGCCGGCGTGGATGGGCTCCCTCCGGCCAGATCGGGCAGTGTGAACACCGACATACGTGATAACGATAGATGATAACCCACCGACCGACATAGGAAACCACAAAACCATCCAGATATACAGAAATAAATTGCAGTTTCTCAACAGCAACCGTCTTGGCATTTGGGACTGGGTCGTCCTGAGGAGCTAAAACTATGCTCTGCCCGACTGTCCTTCCAGAAGCACCCGGACTGTTTCTTGCTGGAGATTCCTGCAGAGGAGTGAGTGGGCTGCCTCGTGCCTCGGAGCGTGGGAGGCGGCGTCCCAGGCGCCCTCCCCTCAGGATGGCTCTGCTTCAGACCAGTGCTGTCTCATACAGTACAGTGTGAGCCCTCAGGAAAGTTTCGGTTTCTAGTGGCCGTAGTTGTTAGAATCAAAAGTGTTGCCAGACATCGCGAAACGTACCATGAGGGTAGAGATTGCCGTGGTTGGGGGTCCCGAGCCACGTGTGGCACAGGAGTAACCTCCTTTCCTCAGCCCCCCTTCTCCCCAAATGCTTATTAATTGCAAAGGGGAAAAGAATGCATTTTCAGTGGAGAAGCCTGGCAGCGTCAGTGATCAAGGACAGATGGTCAGCGACAGGACAGACTGAAGTTGTGTGCCACCTGACAGGAAGCGTTGAGGAGAACCCCGCGTTTCCCAGACATTCCTGCCAAAGAGGCTTAACCTCAGTCGAACCACGAAAGCATTGACGGATCTGCATGGAGGTCATAATAGAGAATCATTTGGCCACAGTTGCCAAGGTCATGAAAGGCGAGGAAAGAGAAATGCAGACACGAGGTGATCCAAGAGACCCCCTAGCTGCATGCAACGGGATCGTGACCCGATTGTTTTTTCTAAAAGAGGTGATTGGGGCGTCCAGTGAAACTGGAGCGGGAGCGGAGGACTAGGTGGTGATGACACGTGACGGGAAGTTCTTGGCTTGGGTGGCCGTGCTGGGGTTCTGTCGGAGGACGCCGTCCTAGGAATACCCTGAGTTTGTGGGACGTCAGGCCAGCACGTGACCTCAGAAGGTTCAGGGCAGGAAAACAGGTCTCTGTACTGCATTTTGAATTTTGTATAACTTTGTGATGGTTGAAAAAAAAAAAAAAAAAGAAACATATTCAAAAATTGTCAGGAGTGATATTCTCGTTTTCTTCCCAGTGTGCTGGGGTCCAATATGAAGACCCTTCTTGAGAAAAACTTTTGTCTTCTTAGTTCTTCTTCCTTTTTTTTTTAAAGCTGGTATAACTGACTTTTTTTTTATATAATAATTTTTTATTATGGTATGTTAGTCACCATACAGTACATCCTTAGTTTTTGATGTAGTGTTCCATGATTCATTACTTGCGTATAACACCCAGTGCACCATGCAGTACGTGCCCTCCCTAATACCCATCACCGGGCTAGCCCAGTTCCCCACCCCCCTCCGCTCTGAAGCCCTCAGTTTGTTTCCCAGAGTCCATAGTCTCTCACGGTTCATTCCCCCTTCTGTTTACCCCCCTTCATTCTTCCCTTCCTTCTCCTACCAATCTTCCTACTTCTTATGTTTCATAAATGAGTGAAACCATATAATAATTGTCTTTCTCTGCTTGACTTATTTCACTTAGCATAATCTCCTCCAGTCCCGTCCATGTTGCTGCAAATGTTGTGAAATTGTTCTTTCTGATGGCTGAGTAATATTCCATTGTATATATGGACCACATCTTCTTAATCCAGTCATCTGTTGAAGGGCATCTCGGCTCCCTCCACGATTTGGCTATTGTGGACAATGCTGCTATGAACATTGGGGTGCATCCATGGCCCTTCTCTTCACTACGTCTGTATCTTTGGGGTGTCGTCTTTAGGGAAAAAACTCCGCTGCATAATATAATAATGGTCTTAGAGAAAGAATATTGGAAGAATGGCTAGCTGTGTTTAATATATAAAATATGTATTTAAAACGTACTATTTAAAACATATGCTGATCATCCCGCAAAGTTTTAGAGCCCAAAATGGAAGGCAGGTCGCTTTTTTCTTGGACTTTTTGTTTTTTTTCTTTCTTGTGGATCTGTGTGTATCTTCTTTCTTTAGAGTTGGAAAAACCATCTTTTAAGCAAGTCTGAGCTTGTTCCGTTGAAACCTCCATGAGATTGTTTGAAACTGGCGAGCAATCTGCTGGTGCTCTGAAACGTCAAAATAATTGGAGCGGAAAGTTTTTTCCTCTTAGTCGGTAGCGTGTAGAAGACTTTCTGGGTTGCCCGTGGGCACAGGTGGAGTGACGTGCTCCCCGTTTACTGGGACATGGTCTCTCCGTCTTCACATGCTGTTCCCTTTGGTTCCAGTGAGGCGCTGAGCCTCTCCACGCTCCGGACACGCGTTAGCTGTAGAGACGGATCGTTGAGGCGAGGCCCGCGGAGCAGGTCGCCACGCAAAGCTAACCGGCCCTTGTAATGTTTGATCCCGTGACAGTAATCTCATTAGCTCTAACTCGCCGTGCTAATTGCATAACTTTTCTTAATTTGGCGTAACATTTAACAGACAGCGTTACATGAAACCTTCTATTTTCGTGAGCGCTAACATTTCAACCTGTGAAGATAATGCAGTGCTTCACCTTGTAGGAGTGTGGGGATAATTTGGGAACATTTACTGACTGTGTGTGTTTTTTTTTTTTTTTTCTTTTACAGTCTCCTTATCGCACATCACACAACTGGTCCTCAGCCACAACAAGCTAACAAGTGAGTTGACTTTACTGTCGGTTCCGCAGTTTCTGACTTGGAGGTAATATTGTGATACACCGTTGATTCTTTTGTTTCCTTTGAAGATGCTAATGACATGTTATTTGGAGAAACCTAAAATCTTTTTTGGTGACAGTGAGATACACGAGCATATGAGCATATTGTCCTGTATTTTGTACTTTGTTCTGTTTTGTTTTTGTGTGTTTTTTTTTTTTTTTTTTTTTTTTTTTTTTTTTACTTTGCTCTGTTTGGAGAATTCTTTTCTCACGTGTGAACTGAGGGAAGAACATGACATTGCTTCTCAGGAAATGGTTCCTTTCAGGGCTGGTAAGTGCTCCAGTGACCCCAACTGCCAGGTGGATAACAAGTGTTTCATGGGGGGAAAAAAAACTTATTAAAAAAATATTAGGCTAAGAGTTCTTGGCTTTCTCTGTACTTCCTCCCCAAATGGAGAATATTTAAGTGTTGCTCTGTTTCTCTGACGGATGGGAGGGAACCCCCCCCTCCCCCAAATTGTGTAAGTTATGTAAATTGGCATCTACATTTTTCACATTTTTGAGTCTGGTTCCCAAGAAGAATTCTCTGGGGTCTGGGTGGTGTCATGGCATTGTTAACATACAGGAGAACTGATAGTTGTTTTTATGAAAATGCCTCCTGTGAGTGATAATGGGCCATTTTATCCTTAGAGCTGTGACTTTAAAGATTTTAATGACAGGAACCCACTCTCCTTTCTCTTTCCTAATTGACTGTCACTTCTTTGTGCTTGCCGTATTTCCTGCAGACTTGAGTGATTTTCTAATCATGTGGCAAAAATTTGTTAGGGCGCCTTCTGAGTCCCGTGAAATTGAGCCAAATGTCATGTTGAGGGATGTGTCGCGTGAATTTATGTGTGTATGTCCATTATATACAGCTCGAGGCAATGTCACGGAGCTGCTGATTATTGAGAATTAGGAGGGCAGTTAGGGCCCCTTCGTGTGCGGGGAAACAGGCAGATTTAGTTCATGTTTAGCAAAAGCACCTATTTGTAAGGCCAAGGCAAAGTGGCCTGATTGTCACGTTTGAGTAACAGTGGTCACAGAACCTGAAAGTGAAGGCTCCACGTCACATGTGATCATTTTTGTAACAGGTAATGTGCTGCCAGTTTCATGGTTTTTATAGCAAAGGATCCTTTTGTCCACCAAGGCCATAATCCCGGTTTAGAGGGGATTTGCAGTTTGTCTTG
Source organism: Ursus maritimus (assembly GCF_017311325.1). NCBI lineage: Eukaryota > Metazoa > Chordata > Mammalia > Carnivora > Ursidae > Ursus > Ursus maritimus. The sequence goes on from NW_024425675.1 coordinate 18,042,841, forward strand.
AAAGGTGGACAGCATGATCCCTGAATTCCCCAAGATTTTGTGAGCAGAAGTCCCCGAAGCTATTGCCAGTTCATAAAAATACTTAATCGCCAAGCTTGCCCTGGTTGGATTTGCATCAGCAGAGCGAAAAAAGTGTACATTTAAACAGGAAGCAGAACATGCTGCATTCCTATTACATCGTTAATAGGTCTGCTCTTTACAAACAAACAAAACCTTTCAGAGTTTTCAGTCATCGTTTATTTCTTTTTTACATGTCCACAAAGATAGAAGTCTCGGGGATCAGGGGATCAGTTTCTTTCTCCAGGCACATAAACAGGAGATTAATTTAGAGAGGCATAAAAACGGAGTTAAATTGTGGCTGTTACTGAAGAGGTTGGCTGTGAATCAATTCAGACTTCAAATTTCTTCCTTCCCTGTTTTTATTTCTTTTTCTTTTTCTATTTGAGACACTCTTGACCTAATCCAGGAAACTCTAATTAATAGTCTTGGTAACTTCTGTTTCAAGCCCTTGTGAGTCGTGTCAGTGACACTCGATCTGTTCCACTAAGGTCAAATTAGCATCTTTTACTATTTTTCTGGCATTTAAATGAATGACTTCGCTATGGTTTTTCAAGTATTTATAGTAAATATGTCCATTTGATGGAAATATAAATATGCATTAAATGCAAGTGGCGGAGCACACCCTCCTGTCACTTTGTATGGTAATCAGTGTCTTTCACTTTCGGTGGTTTTTAATAGGGCCTGGCTGACAATGCTGCATTAAAACCGGTGGCACTCAGAAGTTAAACCCCTCAGCCCCGCTTTTGTCTTGCAAAAAGTACTTGTGTTTTTCTCTTAGTCCGCCAGTTACACTGTTGTTTGACATTTCCACTTGTGTGCTCCCGGAATGAATGGGAATGAATGGCTAGCCGGCACAGACAGGGACCTTGATTTGGGGACACTGTGGGACTCCACGCACTGGAGTCAGGATCTGCGGAGCCATCCAGACCCTATGGCAACGAGTGGGCTTCCTTTCCCTGCTGTTGGTTTTGACGTGGACACGTCCTCTCAGCCTAGTAGGAGGGAGGCCACAGGAAGCCGGAAGTGGGCAGATGATCCTTCAATTCCCCAAGATTCTGTGAACAGAAATCCTTCAAGCTTCCTCTATTTGAGTTCATAAAAAATATTTCCAAATTGTCAAGCCAGGCGCTATTAGGGGTTTATCATTACTGCAGCAGCACTATTTAAATTTAAACCCCGGGGGATTGGGGCCCTGTGGATGGGGGTGGGGATAGCTGTGCCTGGAACAACTTTCCCAGACGCGTGCGTCTCCCTGAGCTATGTAGACGGAAGGCAGAGCAGCAGACGCATCTTTCCTTCTTCCCTCTGCTCTGATGGGCAGGTGCTAACTGGCAACCCAGCAGAGGTGCTTTCTGGCCCTGGAGGAGTGGTTTCAGAGTAAAGACGGGGTTCTCGCAGAGTCAGGCTGTCCCGTCTGAGACACCATTCGCCCTGAGATAACGCACACATCTGGTGGAAGGTGCGGTTTCCTGATTTTCAGAAGCTGCCCCGATCTGCCCCTCCCCCCCAGCCAGCTTTTCCTCCCCCTGTGCTGCTGCAGACACATTCGTCAGTCTCTCCTCACGCCCAGCCCTGCCTCTGCACCTTGCCTCCTCCCTTCCACTCCTTGCGGCCTCGCCCCCTCCTCCTGTCCTCGAGGCCCCCCAGCTGCCCTGGCCAATGGGAGATCTTTCTTCCCCAAACTCCTATTGTTCATGGACCCTTCACACCTGTGCAGCACGTCCTTGTCCTCCTCCTGCTTTATGTATCCTCGCTCTCTCCAGATAGATCTGAAGCGTTTTTGAAAGTGGGGACCGTTCTTCTTTTTCTTTAACACCAGTTGCCGAGCACAGGTGCTTCTTCCCAGGAATTGTCTACAGAAGGCAGTAACGATTGACAGAAGGGAGCCCTAGATGGCAGGGAGGTCCTGCGAGGAAACAGCTGGCTGGAGGTGAAGCAATCTGTGTAAAAACTGGACCTGTGGGATTAACTGGTAGAGGGACCTGAGTAGATGTGGCCAGCACACACTGCTGTTTCCTACTCAGGGGCTAACGTCACACGTGCTGGACTGAGGGCTCTGAAGAAGCATTACCCTGTGTCCTGGGAACTGATGTCCACGTCGTGTTCCTCGTTCATAGTGAGGAGTGATGTGCTGGGATGGCCCCCCTCAGGTACATCTGAGCATCCACAGGTGGGGACCGCTGGTGTCAGGATGACCCATGGATGCTCCTTCCGCCCAGCGACCCTGATGGGCTCGGCTGAGTGTCCCTTCACCATAAAGCCTCCTTTCGTTCTTCTAGCTGTGACAGCTTCTGTGCCTGTTACTCTTCACTTCAAGTTAGTTTTATATATTTAAGATCCCCCATTATTTACTGATTTCTTCATGCAGTTAATTGCATTATAATTTCCCTGAGGTCAGGAGCCCTGGCTGAAGCTCTTTTGTATCCCACGCCTCCAGCAGTGCCAAGAGCCTGGTGAACATCTCCTTGGCCCTCAGTTAATACAGGTTGATTAATGGGTTGGCAGGTGATGAGTCGTGCGAAGTCAGAGCAGAGATGACCTACCCAGGGGCTTGCTGCTCTCAGTGTTTTGAAAGAAGGGAACATAGCAGTGATTTCAAAGACTGTTTTCCTGTGTGTCTGCCCTCCTGCTCCAGGGCTTGCCTTTGTGATTACTCTGCCTTTTAAGCCAGTGTTTGCTGAGTCTTTTCAGTTGGCTCCGTAAGCTCATACCTGGTTTTTATGGTGGTTTGGGAGTGTTAGCTTTGTAAATGTTTTCCTACTTGTTTTCAGTCTTAGAGAATTTCATTTTGAGACTGTCATTTTAAGGCTTCTCCACTAGAGGTCACTGTTGAGATACATATTTTTTTTCCCTGTGTCTTTTGGCGAAAAGATTAAAAACCGAATTTGTGTTATGAGATTAAATTTTTTGCAAGCTATTCTGCTCTGTCCAGTAGGGTATGTTGCTGTTGCTATTTATGTGGTGCAGTTTGCCATTATTAAGTTAGATCCCTCTAGAAGGATATACATTGTTTTTCTCTTTTGCTCCTATAATTATCATTCTGTCTCACGTACCATTTTTTAGTTTATTACGGCTACTTTCTCAACTTAGAAAGTTTACTTCTTTACATTAGAAGAATTTTATTGCCCTCTGTAGTATTTTGTATTGGGGATATGTAAGATTTTATTCCCGTGGAAGAAAGTTGAAAATATATACGCGTGTAACCAGATTTTAATAAAAAAATAACCATGTAAAACCCAGGGAAATGTGCATTTTGTGAGGACTTACATGGATTCTTTTACTAAATGCCACTGTGAAGGGAAGGATGCTCTGCCTTATGAAATGAATTACACTCTGAGTTGGTGACAATACAGTTTCTAGGCATAATTTTTTAATGCGAAGCTTTTCTTAATTTTAAAAACAATTTTATTTTTACAGCCACACTCACAGATATTGCCAGCACCTTGAATATAACAGTCATGTTTTTCATTTTGTGACCCATGCATTTTGAGGATTAAGCATTCATCATTTTGTGCAAAAAATACGAAGGATATCATTTCGCTTTGTGTGAACGTTGCACAGCCAGCTCTGTGTAAACCTTTCATAAGTGTGGGTCTCTGGATGTAACTGTTCAGTTTTATACTTTGAACTTTGAACTGTCGTATAAAACCTTTTCTTGAGGTTTTAGGAGTTTTGCCTGCAGTTTGAGGCCTTAATGTGACCGTATCTTGTCGTTTAATGTATCGGAAATGGCTAGTCAGGCAGTAAACCTAAGTTTTATGGCAAAGCGTGTTTTATTTTTTTAACAGACTATTTCCCATTAGTTATAGCTTATGTATGAATTCAAAATTACAGTGGACAAGAAATGGTAGGATTTTCTTTTATTAGCGATTTCAGTAATTTATCAAAGAAAATGTTCTAAATATATAGAAATTAATATAATAATTTAGGGGCGCCTGGGTGGCAGAGCGGTTAAGCGTCTGCCTTCGGCTCAGGGCGTGATCCCGGCGTTATGGGATCGAGCCCCACATCAGGCTCCTCCACTATGAGCCTGCTTCTTCCTCTCCCACTCCCCCTGCTTGTGTTCCCTCTCTCGCTGGCTGTCTCTATCCTGTCGAATAAATAAATAAAATCTTTAAAAAAAAAAAGTTAATATAATATTTTAAAATTTTATGTAGATGTATATATATATATATATTTTTTTTTGATGGGATATTTACCATAAATGTTATAAATGAACTAAGGAGCATGTTGCACATGAAAATGTGACATTCTCAAAATATGCATATCTAATTATAATGAAGAAAATTAAGCAGTTTTTTAAAAAGCATAATAAATTAAACCCCTTTCTACAGAGCTCATAGATTGTTGAGATGTATGAGAGAAATAAACTGTTCCAACTCCTAAGAATGACCTTGGCCAGTGTTCAGCACCTTTGTGTTCTACCGTCTCTAGTTCTTCTCTCATAGATTATTTGTCATGCCTTATGCAAAAGTTCCTGTGCATGGCTTGTATGAAATTAAACTGAGGGGAAATATGCAAAGTAAATCATCTCTGTGTCATGAATTTATCTTGTGACAATGTCAAAACAACTTGCTGTTTGCATTTTAAAAGAGTGTAAATGTATCTATAATACAGAGGCTTTGATCAATAGCTTATTTTTTTAATTAGTGCACATTTATCAGTTTGTTACTATGCCACCATTTGAAAGATTGGATTTGAAAAACTATATACATAGTATTTTTGAGTCTGGCAGCTATTAATTAGACAGTATGTATCAGATACCAGTGGTTAGGTTACCATAAAAAAATTTACCCGCAGTTGGGAGTTTGTTATTTTGGTTTAGTAAGGAAACCTGCTAGATCATCTCACGGAAGATTCTGTTGGCCCCATATCCAGAACCAGCAGAGGCCAAGACCAGTGGGTGAAGTTGGAGAAGCTGTCTCTTGATGGTATTGTGTCCTTCGCTCAGAGTCTCTGGCCCACTGATGCAGTGCTACCAACCAAAATCTACCTATTCTAGAATCTCTTTTCTTGGAGTCTTGCTCTGTGCCAAGAGGAAGCTAGCTAAACTGTAGTGTATTAATTCTTCCACAGTATTTTTTATTTATTATTATTTTTTATTTACAGAGGGGAAGAGAGAGGTGGGGGGTTAGGACAGAGGGAGAGAGAATCTTTTTTTTTTTTTTTTTTTAAGATTTTATTTATTTATTCGACAGAGATAGAGACAGCCAGCGAGAGAGGGAACACAAGCAGGGGGAGTGGGAGAGGAAGAAGCAGGCTCATAGTGGAGGAGCCTGATGTGGGGCTCGATGCCTTAACTCTGGGATCACGCCCTGAGCCGAAGGCAGACGCTCAACCGCTGTGCCACCCAGGCGCCCCAGAGGGAGAGAGAATCTTAAGCAGACTCCATGCCCAGTGTGGAGCCAGATGCAGGATTCAGTCCCATGACCCTGAGATCATGACCTGAGCCGAAATCAGAAGAGTTGGATGCTTAACCGATTGCACAAACCAGGCGCTGCCACGGTATATTTATAAATGGAACGACTTTAGTTGGGAGAATTTCAGAATGGTGGCGGGCTTGGAGAGAATGGCGTGGGTTTTTTTTTTAACCTGTCCCTTTCCAAATCATAACTAGCCCCTCTAGGGTAGCTGATCTTTAAAAGTGTTTCTTTTACTATTTATAATACAATTCTCAAACAGAATTGATTTAATAGCAAAAAATGTATATATGAATCATCTGTTGACTATTCTTCCTAAATAATGTGTGTGGTGTGTGGGTGTATGTGTGTGTCCGTTCGTGGGTGTGCTGTGGGGGAGGGTGGGAGAGGATATTCTAAAAGGTGCAGTTCCTCGGTGCATACATTCTTTTGGAGAAGTTAACACTTTGTAACTCACTGGCCTTTTTTAATGGGGTGAAACTGGGTCAGTGATTCCTAGAAAAATGCACATAGGTTTTGAGGATCCTATAAAAACCATCCACGAAGTCTTTAGGGGTGCATATAACCCATATTTAGGAACTCTGGAGTAGGGGAAAGATAACACTGTAGTTGTGGGGTAGATATACTGGTGCTATTTCTTAGAGATGTTGGCTGGAAATTTGTACAAAACTTTAGAAAAGATGACATTCATTGCAATGTGAAATACACTCTTGATAGCTTTTTAAAAACGTTCAAAAGTTCCACCTACTTTAGCTGCTGAAATTTACATTTCGTTAAATAAGAATGTGTAATCTTGAGTGGAATGCATGTGTATTGTTAACCGTAAATATAAAACTTCATTATTTTACCAGCAAAAGTGGGTTTACTTGGGAATAGCAGAGAATTGCACTTTGGGACAAGCAAGCTGTGGCAAAACCATGGGCAAGTCTGGAAAAGAGAGTGGGAGCTTCTTTGTGGAGGAGGGGGTAAGTTGGGATTGCTGTTATAAGCAAAAAGCCCATTGGAATAAAGTGGGAGCTGGAATTATGCTGGCTTTTCATTGGCTAAGTTGTTACTGCCTCTTATTGGCTGGGCTGTTGCTAGGGTGAGGAGGTAAGCCTTTCTTCCTCCTGCAGGGATAGTAAAGTTTCCGTGTACAGCGTCCATTTCTTCCTATTGGGTCCGCAATTGACCACCAGTGGTTGAGCATGAGGGCTCCCTCTGCTGGCCTCCCAAATCCGTTTGAGTGAGGTGTCCCTTTATTAACGTTCACAGTATTTACGTATTTCAGTTTCCATAAAACCTAGGAGATGCTTTATTCCCATTTTAGTTTTTCTTCAGTTTGCCAGTCAGCTTAATAAGACAAAACACTGCGCTTGACCGACCACTAGTTAACAAACTCATCTACTTCCTTTTTAGATGTTTTCGTCTGAACCCTCTTGTCTAATTTTTTGCTATTCCTTTAGCCTTTTTCTCCTGCCCAAATGTACTCTTCTCTGATCACCCGATTCTTACCTGCAGTCCCTGACCCTCTTCAAATCTTGCTCATCCTTCAAAAAGTTGAGAGGAATTCTCCTCTTTCCCCACAAAGCCCACCTGTCCCACCATCTGTAGTATGTGGTAAATCAAGTATTAAGGCCGTCCTGAGTTTAATATTAGACTCTGAAGGGCCAGCCTTACGTATATGATGACTTGAGCATGAAAGGAAGGGCATATTTTGGCGCCCTCCTCTATATCTGGTAGAAGCAACAGGCCTGATGTGGTCAAGTAACCAGAGCTGGAAGGTGGGGGGCTTTTCATGGTGTCCAAGCTTCTGTGCTCACCATCGCCCTGCTGTCTTGTCAAGGACGTACGTGTGCAGTTCACGTATCCCACCCACGTAAATCGAGGAGCTCAGTGGAGGAAGCGTGGCCGTGACGCTTTGCCTGTTCAAACAGAAAAGCAGGGAGAATTCTAAAGGTTAAGAGGCAAAATTGTTATCATAGAGTGGGCGTTCAAAAAGCCCTCTGTGGATTGTGTGGATTTTTCTGGTCCTGGCCATTGACCCCTGGCCCATTTCTTCCTCATGTAATTACTCCCATCCTCAGCATTAAAGTACAAGACGAGGAAAGAAGAGAAGTAACCCAGTGTGGCCTGTGGCTGAAGTCATTCTTTATCGTAAAAGAAGACGTGAATTATTGGCAAAGTGTGTGTGTGTGTGTGTGTGTGTGTGTGTGTGTGTGTGAATTTGACTTCTCTGCTGTCTCTCTCTTCATGCTCATAATCGAGGATTGAGTGTGTGTGTGTATAATACATTATAATGATATTTAAGAGCCTGGGTAGCTCTTTCTAGGACACTGAGCTTGCTATCTGCAGTGATTGAAGTGATTTTTGTTTTTGTTTTTCATGTTCTCCTCTTCCTTCTTACTGTGCCTCAAAACTTCGTAGGCATTTTTTGCAGAGAAGCCTCTGCCCTCTGCTTGCCCTTCACTAGATGTCACTTCCTCCCAGACCATCGAATGTCACTGCCTTTCCTCTTCGTGCTGCTTCTCTGACCCAGCTCCCTGGTTAGGGCTGGTTATTGACATACTGCCTGGCTGCCTGGGTAGGTGCCTCAGCACCCCAGTGTGCTTTCAAAGGTATGTTCCTGAAAGAATGCAGGGTTCAAGACTGTGTGGACCATTCCTCGGTTCTCTCCGGGCTGTTAATAAAAGATTCCGAAATCAAGTAAATTCTGCAGCCTCAGAGGGGCAGAAATCCACGCTTGTCAGCTTTTTGGGAGATTTGTTTGGCCTTGCGTACACATTTTTTATAGCCCAGGGACATATATTTTTGCATGTTTGACTTGATACTGTAAAATCTGCCTTAATGCTTGCTTGTAACTTTTTCCCCTGATTTTTGTGGAATTGATTATTCTCATTGTTGCTGAAAGAGTAGAGTCTTTTTTTTTTTTTTTTTTTTTTTTTTTTTTTTTTTTTGCTTCTTTTCAGTGAATTAAGTCAGGATATTTTTGGTTAGTAAAATTACTTAAGCTGCAGAATCTTAAGGAGGCCCATGATGAGATACAAGAAGTACGTACCTCTAGGTGTGGGTGCTGAGTAAATACTGTTGTTTAACTGATTGTAGCATTGCTCTTGCCATTTATAAAGCTAATAATGTTTTGGGGGACGTTGGCCTTTATTGGGTAGATGTTTAGATTATTTTGGTATTTAATTTTTACCTTGAGGAACATAGAGATCCTTTTAAACGAGAATCTGCTTCACTGTTTCATAAACTTTATGTTTTTAAATAACCCGTAACTACTGTAATTCACTGTTGTAATAGCTGCTTTGGGGGAAATCCCATAAAGTCTGTAAAGCCTTGTTATCATTAGTATACTTTTGAACTTCACGTTCTCGTGCTAAGATAATTAGTTCAGTACCCACCTCGTGTTTTGGGCCAGAAAACAAAAGTCATTAATCACTATAAATACAAATGACCTTTTTTGCATATAAAATTCTGAAGAGCGTAATTATTTGTATGCAGGACTAAAGAGATTCTGCTTTACAGGTAATCATTAAACTGGCATTCAAGACTATGATTCCTAATTTGCTGAAAAAATTGGCATCTATATAATGAGTCTAGACATCACCTCTGTGGAAGGAATAGACTAATGTCTCCAGCGGGTATAATTGAGTATTAAAGGGGCTGTCCTTTTATTCTGACCAGAAATGCCCCAGGTGCATATCTCACATAGTTTCTGTTCTTTTGGCGTCTTCCCACCTGGCCTCACTCGGGCCATAGGGAGACAGTTGTTATCCAGTATTGTTTTCATCCAATATTGGGGCAAAGAAATGTTTGCTTTCACCACACCACTATTTGGATGTATTCTCATGGTTTTCATCCTTTTTCTCATAACTTTGTTGTAGCACTGTATCTTAGGGATCTAATAACTGGCCTCATTGAACGATCTCCTACCTTCCCTTATCCTTTTCTGTTTAAGAAATCTTAGAAAGCAGCAGAAACATACAGAAGTCTGACCAAGCATCTTCATTTGTTATGGCAACCAAGTCTCCTGTTTTTAGTATAAATATGTCAGGTTTGGGCAGGCAGTGCTGATTTTTTTTTGCTTTACCTTATCCCATATGGTGGTGTCTTCACATGTTGTGTGGCCCGTGGGTCAGTAGCACTGAGGTGTGTCTGGAAATGGGCACGAGATTGTAGCGTTTCACCCATTGCCAGGCGGGCAGCGTGCCCACCGCTGGGCCATGATCTCATGTTCGCCCTTGCCATGGGCAGTGGTTCCCAGTAGGTACCCACTCTGAGTCTCCCTCTTCGTCCACTTGGGGCGGTTTGCAGTCCCTCCCCGGTTTCCCACGATGGAGGCAATGGCTGAACCATGAGTTCAGTTTTTCAAAGAGGCACCCAGGCAGCATCCCCTTGGCCTTCATGCCTTAGCCTGGCGCCTCCTCTTTGCAGGCATCTCCGGATTTAAAAAAATCCAGTCTGGAAGCTTTTGCAAAACAGTTAGGCACAGCGTAGTTCTGACTACTCAGAAGTTTGGTGGAGGTGGTGGGTAGGGTTCACGACTCCGGATTTCATGCCCGTGCTTATGAGGAAAACCTACATGTGTTGCGAGCAGCTTCTGGCTTCCCGGCAGCCGTGGGTGGTAACGTGGTGCATGGTCTCTTACTGCCCTTTTGTCGCTGAAGAGGACCTGGCTGTCGGTGCGAACCATATGGCTCCAAAGACCAATGCGTGACCCGCCGGCCTTTCCGTAGGCTGCACGCCGCCGAGCGCCAGTCCTTATGTTTTGCAGGGTGCCTGATGCTACTCGCAGAGCCTGTCTTCGCGATTTTGTTTCTTTGCCTCGGGCCACGAGATGCTTTTGCTCGAGAAGCCCCCAGATCGGCTGCATCCCAGCTGGTCTCTCTGTGCTGTCACGGCCACCCAGCATCTTCCATTTACTTCTCGCTGTTTCAACGGCCAGAAGCATAGCAAGGGGCATCTCTTCATGGGACCACCCTTGGTCACGATGAAGTTGCTGCTAAGTGACTCAATTCGATGAACTAGGGAATTCAGGACTTTTTCTCCTTGAACGTTGTTCATACTACTCCGAACTCATTTCGCCGTAAGGATCTGTGTGGGTATAATGGGACCAAACGAGCGTTTGTCCCTCCAGTGCACATCCAGCCAGTAAAAGCTGACACCGAGCTTTTGCAGCGCAGGAAGATAAGCTGTCTGTTGGTGTGCAGCCACCCAGGAGAACGGGGGGCTAATGCCCCAAAGCCCCAGATTCCCCAGTAGCTGACAGGTGAGGACTTTTAAGGGCAAGATTTGGGGCAGGGGTCTTCTGAGAAGGTGGAGGCTGGTGATTGGAGGCCCATGAGGTCATGGTAACAGATATGCTTAGTTACACCTAATGCCTCTTCATCTGGTCCTGTGGAGGGGTGTTCCATCTCGAAATTGGAATCTGAAAAAAAAAATCTCTCTCTCCATGTTAGAGATTTCATTCGTATTTGGTGTTGATGTGTTGAGGGTGCTTATGTGCTGATTAGCTGCCTGTGTGAGCTCTAACTATGTTAGCTTGAATGATAAGCAAAAATTCCTACCTCTTGGGCCTGGGTCTGTGTGTACTCGGGCCAGCTCAGCCGTGCCCGGGGACGGTGTGACCTGTCGCGTTCGTTCGTTCATCTGAACTAATGAGACGGATGCCAGCTGCATGGGGAAGCAGTTGACGGGAAATGGTTGGATTGCAGGCCCCAGGTTGGGTGGAAGCTATTCAGAGTTCTTTTTTGGTTTTGTTGTTGTTTTTTGCCACTTTTCATCAACCCCAAGTCTCAACTTGTTGAAGTGACAGAGAAGACTTAATTTGGGTAATCTTGCTCAGCATTATTGTGTGGGGTAACGGGCATATAAATTGGACTCACGACTTTGATGTCATCAGTAAATTAAGTTTTCTGCACCAAAGTGGTCTCTGGACCAGCAGCATCAGTATCCACTGGGAACTTGGAAATGCAGAAGCTCGGGCCCCATCCTAAACCTACTGAATCAAAAACTCTGAGGTGTGCGTCCCCCCCAATCTGTGTTTTAACAAGCCTTCCAGTAATTCTGATGTACTCGAAAGTTTGTGACTCCCTGACCTAGAGCAGCACGATCGAGAACTTTCTGCAGTGAAGGGAATGTTTTCTATCTGTGTTATCCAATATGGTAGCCACTAAACACTTGAAATGTGGCTTGTGTGACCAAGAAACTGAATTATTAATTTTACTTAATTTCAAGTAATCTAGATTTAAATTTACTTCTTTTTTCTTTTTTTTCTGTCTTAACTCTTTCCTGTAGTTCCCTCACCATGCCCCCATCCTCCACCTCTGGTAATCATAAATCTGATCTCTTTTCCTATGAGTGTGTGTGTGTGTGTGTGTGTATGTATGTCTGTGTCTGTATCTATATGTTTTAAGCCTCTACATATAAATAGGATTTTACATGGCTTGTCTTTTTCTGTCTTATTTCACTTAGCATAATGCCTTCAGGGTCCACCCCTATTTTGCAAATAGGGTTTCCCTTTTTATGGCTGAGTAATATTCCACTGTATATACATAAACTACATTCTCCTTGTCCATCCATCTGTTGGTGGACACTTAACACCACTTCTGGTGTCTTTGCTGTTGTGACTAATGCTGCAGTGAACATGGGTGCAGATATTTCTTGCAGACAGTGGTTTCATTTCCTTTGGGTATGTACCCAGAAGTGGAATTGCTGGGTCATATGGTAGTTCTAGTTTTAATTTTTCTGAGGAACCACCATACAATTTTTCATGGCGACTGCACGTTGGACAGGCCAGCGCCAGAGCAGACCCTGCTACTTATCATTGTGTGGATAAACGAATAGGTGTTTAAAAATAAGTTCTTGGTTGTTCAAGTGTGAATTTGATATCCCAGGACAAAATGCTCCTGAAGTGAAGGTGCCGTTGCTGTAAGAATCGTTTACTGATGTTCTGTTGGGGGAGGCAGGCGACGGTCGCTGGTTACTGGGTCGGTTGTTTCTTACAGCCGGAGCGCTCTGGTCTGTCCCGTGTGTCCAGCGAGTGCGTGCTGAGGCTTCCCGCTGGAGGGAGCTGCTTTCCAAGGGCTGTTAATGTAGGAGATTAGCCAAGTCCCCTTCTAGCCCAGACTCAGGAGCCTGCCCAGGGATTGCGCTTCTTGTTGTGGGACTGTCCCCAAACTGCAGGGGCTGATTGCTAAGTCTGGCTGGCACACGCTTCTCCCACGAAACTAGAATCACGTTCAGGCTCTAGAGGTGGGAGGCCTTGAAGGCAAAGAGGGTCCTGTGGGGCACATCAGTCTGAATTGTTGTAGCTGCCAGGAGATAACGTGAGACCAGTGTCTGCCCAGAGCTCCAGGGGTGGCAGGACCCCATCTCTGTCACCTCTGCTCTGGACCGAGAGGGCTCCCAGCGGTCATCTGATCCTGCGACAAAAGCAGAATGTGGCATTTAGGAGCCAGAGGACACCTGAGAGTGATTGGGGACCTTTCTCTCAACTGTAGCAACCAGAGTGTCAAAATTAAAGCAGTCGTTTTTGACAGAAAATGATACTAAATTCTCTGTCATAAGCAAAGTTCTACATGACTGAGCTTCCTAATTGAGGGCCCCATTTGTTGCATTATTTAAATCCATATCATTGATTTTCGTCATCCAGCTCTTTTGAGAATCATAGAATGCTAAAGGCAGGTGGGAGAGGACTTTGAAAGGGTCCTCGTGCAGCCCAGACTCCTGTGTTCACACGTCACGCTGCCCCCGTTTCCCTTGCGAGCTCGGCTCCTGGTTGTCTGTAGACTGTGTGGATGTATACAGCTGGGGTCACAGTCACAAACGGGACAGATTGATGAAAAGGAATGTTGCCAAGGCGTAATGAGGAATATCTTGAGGCTGACTGTTCAGTTATGTTTTAAAATACTTCATGCAAATGCGTCATGTGGAGATCTTTGAAAAATTTCACCAGTCCTCTGACTGGGGACGTACTGCTCCCGTTTTTTCCGTAACAGCTGAATTTGTTCATGTCACATCTGTATATAATTTCATTATTGCACAGCTTATCTTACTAACTGGTTCTTTCTTTTCTTATGGACAGTTTTATTAGAATTAGTTTGTTTTCCAAACACTAGACCTGTGTTCCCTTTATCGACTCTGATACTCCTTCTTCTGTAACTCACTTTGTTTAAATAGCTTGCCTTTCTTACTTTCTCCCAGAAGTATTGAAATGCTCAGTGTTAGAAGTGGGGCTCTGTACACATCACAGGCGTTCTCTAAATATTGGTTGAAAGAGTGAATGTTATCCCATCCAGTCAGGTCTGAATGTTAATTTCTTCTGATTTTTACTATGGTCTGGTAGGGGGAGTTCAGTAGTTGAGAGAGAATATGAGCTGTGTAATATTTTTCCCCTGTAGCTTGAATGGAGTCTTAAACACAAAATTCACATGCATACGAAACGCTGGGAGAGGTTTAGTAAATTGAATGTAGGGTTATTGTTTGTGTCCACAAAACAAAGCCCTAAATCACATTTAGCATAATTTGTGGTCTTAAATTGGACTGATTTAGCAAGGAGAGTGAAATAATCTCTCATCCTGTCAAAAAGGCGATACCTTCAGACCAGCATTTAATTGCATTGGCAAAGTAACTTTGGGAAAGCAGCCGTAATTCTGGCTGCATTTTTCTTGGTTTGTGGCTAAATTGAGATCATCATTTTCTCCTGGTTGCAGTAACTTTCCTTATTGCTCTTCAGAGTAATCAGATGAATGCCGTGAGAGTAGTTTAGTGGGCTGGAGGGTGAACGGGGGGAAGAGGGTGAGGCCCCCCGAGGAGGCCGGTCGTCATCTCTAGAGCTGTGCCTCATACACTTCCAGTTCCACGGGGAGAACAGGTAAGCTGACAGCACCCAGAGACTCAGCAGACAGGAGGAATTTCTTTGTGCTCATTTACTCCTCATGAATACTGCTCATTCGCTGGAGAGTGTGTTACTGACTGCACACCTAGCAGTGTGCTTTTAAGGCCAAATCGTACAGCTAGGGCTCATATGCAGTCGGGTTGGTGTCCAAAAGTACAGTTTCTGGAGGTGATTTCCAGCTGCCTCAATTTTCCCATTAAAACCTGTCCTTTTATCTCCAGCCCCCGACCCGCCACTTCAGTAACTAATCCATGCCTTGCTCATCTTCCATCTGGACCATTGCCACCTCCCAAGTGCTGAATCCAGACTGATTCATATTCTTCACAATCCCTTCCTCCGGTGAAAGCATTTCCCTTGCCTTTTTTACCAAGCCTTCTTCCCTCTAAAAGAAGCCAGGTCACCGATGCCCTAGACATTTTATAAGGTAAAATTGAGGGCTCAGAACTGTAATGAACAGCGTGCCTCTCCTCTTTACTTTTGTTCCGCTGGGAGTTCTACACTGTAGCTCTTGCAGTGGCTACTCCTGACATAGTTTCGATGTCGGTTTGGAATTTGACGCATACCTGTGTAGTGGCTCGAAGCAAAAGTTTTTTCCAGTCTTCTGGAGCACCCGCCCCCCCCCCCCCCCCGAGGGTGCCGTTGGGACAGGAAGTAAATGTACTGACATAAGACATGACACTTCCTTGTGTTGGACCCAAGGCCCATGTCAGTGGTGTCCGTAGCCTGGGTCATCTTGGTGTGAGAGTTTACATGAACCATGGACAAGCTGATGGCCAATGTTTGTAGAAGACTAACTCAGAGACGGGGACAGATAAAGTATCATCTGTTGGGAGTCTCTCTGCAACCAATGGACAGTTAGTACTTTGGAGGTAACGATGCCTTTGGCTTTTACGTTGGTATTTGCAAGCATATACTTCAGGGAAGGAAGACTCTTTTAGGCCCTCACTGGTTTATTTTAACCTTTGGTCTGTATGCTGGTATTCATACCATGCTGCTGAGTTGGTTTTTCATATTTCTGTGTAATAACAGTGCATTGATCTGTTGCTAATCTGATGTAAAGTGTGTGTGTGTGTGTGTATTGATCAAAGTGTAAAGGCCAGAAGCCAAAATCATAAATGAGATAGGTTGAATATTTAATCATTTAAGGTTGAACTTATATTGTGATTTAGTGCAGTGTTAAGAGAACAGCTCTTCAGATATCCGACTATTGAAACAGCTTGATGAATGTATCACCCGGGAAAGATCTGGAGTTTGCAGTCTTTCTTCTGGTGGAGGTGCAAAAAAAACCCAAAATAAAAACAAAAAGAAACCAAAAAAAAAAAAAACAAAACACTTCCCCCCCCCAAACCCCCCAAAACCCAAAGGAAGCAAACAGTCATACTTATGAGACGTTGTATGACAATTACAAAAGCATTTGTGCTTGGAAATACTCCCTCACAGGCTGTTTATGGCACTCTGAAATTCTCTTTTGCACTTTGAAGGAACATTTTCATTTCTACTGAGTTACCAACCTAAGAAAAACCTACAAAAAAAAAAATAAGACATAGATGTGAATCAGATGGTCATATTCGAGCTTCATCTCTCTTTCCTGAGAAAGAAAAACAAAATGTGTTGCTGGCATTCCTTGCGAGGAGCGGGGCTCCGTATTCACACTCAGCAATTTTGTGTCCGTAGCGGTGCCAGCAAACATAGCAGAACTGAAGAATCTGGAAGTGCTCAACTTCTTTAATAACCAGATTGAGGAGCTGCCCACACAGATCAGCAGCCTGCAGAAGCTCAAACACCTGAACTTGGGGTGAGTATGGGTGGAAGAGGAAGGAAGGGGGGGAGAGGGAGGGAAGGGGGGGCAGACTGTGGGCGTAGGAGGACCACGTACACTGTCACCAAGGGGGGGACTGGCCTCCAGTTTCTTTTGGTGTTGCAGGTTTTTAACAAAAGTTTTATTGTTTTAATACCTATTTTCAGTGGCCTACATTAGTGCGTATCTGAGAAGTCATTGAAAAGCTAATCGTCGGTACCATAAGGGAGTCTTTTTTTTTTTTAAATCATATTTTGTTTCCAACAAAATTTTATTTCGGTTAACATGGACCGGGAAGGGACTTATTTGCATAGCATTAACTGTTCGGACCAGTTGTAATCGGGTTGCTCTTTCACTCTGTATTAAGTAGAAGTCGTTTACAAAAGTGCCTTCCTTCTATGGAGGGGGGGAGGGTGCATTTCTGAACACTGCCTCATTGACTCTTACAGTTCTTTCATATAGTCCAGAGGTTAGACTCCTCTGTCTTTCTTTATGCGGAGGTGAAGAGAGGAGGTTTGATTGAGCTGAGGTGGCAGAACCAGGCAGCAGCGAATAATAATAATAATAGCATCTATTACTTTATAGTTTTCAAAGTCCTCATGCCAGTGTTTGACCCTCTGAACGATTGTGGGGGAGGGCGGGCAGTACTGCTTTCATTTCGTGGAGAGGAGGTCAAGAGCTTTCTGAGAGCTTCAGTTGACTCGTTTCTGGTGCCCCTGAGCTTCGTGACTGAGCTAGGTGGAGAACCCTGTTATCCAGGTCCACGCCCTTCCATCAGACACCCCAGATGCCACCAGAACTTGGCTCCCGAATTCCAGCTCCACAGTTGTAGCTGTCGGACGAAGCTGCCCACTCGTGCTTCATCTGCCGTGTGAAGCAATATATTCATTAAATGATAGCCATTAAATGCTCTAGTTTAGTTAGTGATTTACACGGAGCAGTGATAGAAGCTGGCCAGGTATTTATCAATTTAATAGGAAGCAGTCACACACACACACACAAAACCTTATTCATGGAATGATTTTTAGTCAAGCTCGTTCCTTCCACGGGGAGTTTGATTAGACACTCATTTTACGTTCACTCTGGTTAAGAGATAATCTTGGAAAGATCCATGAGTACTCTTTTTCCTGATGTCAAGGGAAGTAGAGCTTAAAGGGGGAGGGGAATGTCACTTAAATCAGATGGCTTTTCCCCCCTACAATTATGGAGATTGTACACCCATCTGGCAATGCAGAAAAGAAAGCATCCTTCGTTTATATCTTTGTTTTGAAAATTATTAAGTCCTAATGTTTAATTTCTATGTAATCCAGAAGCTAAAACTAGATGTATTTACTAGATGTATAAAACTAGATACATTCTTGGGGCATCTGGGTGGCTCAGTGGGTTAAGCATCTGCCTTTGGCTCAGGTCATGATTCCAGGGTCCTGGGATCGAGCCTGCATTGGGCTTCCTGCTCAGCGGGGAGTGTGCTTCTCCCTCTTTCTCTGCCCCTCTCCCCCCTGCTCATGCTCGTGTGCTCTCTGTCTCTCATAAATAAGTAAAATCTTAACAAAAAAACTTGATAAATTCTTACTCTTAATTTGTTGATTCATGTATTTAACAAGTTATTTATATATAAGGCGCTAGGAGCAGTACCTGGCAGATAGTAAGCAGTATGTAAATGTTAGCTATTATCACTGTCATTATCATCATCATCATCATCATTTTATTTATTATTTCATTTATTTCGTGAACTATATAAGTGCCTGATCTGTGTCAGGAACCTTCTCGTGTTGGGGCTCAGTGGTGAAATCCCTGGCCTTAAGTATGGGGGCAGAGCTGGCTGTAGAGGAGCAGTGAGGGTCTGCGGGGGGGGCCACTGACATGCCCCAGGTTGTCTCAAGGCAGTGGGGAGAGGGACAAGGGCATTAGTCCACGGGTGAGGTTCTCTGAAGGATTCCTGTAGGGGGCAGTATTTGAGCCGAAACCTGATGCAGGAAATCGAATTTCCCAGACTCAGAAGCAGAGGGAAGGCGTCTCAGCCTGCAGGAAGGACAGGACTAAAAGCTGAGAGTACTGCACGTTCCAGGAATGGCAGGTCGTTGAGGGTTGCCGAGTATAAAGTGTGAGGCAGGGAGCAGTAAGGTAAGAGGGGAGGCCCGACGAAGAATCATGAATGTCTGCTGTTTATTTACTGAGTACTTCCTGAGCTCCCAGCTGTGGGCCAAGCCCTGTCCTAGGTAGCAGCCACCCAGCCTTTATGGAGTGTACATCACGTTGGGGAAACAGATGGTAAACACATGTCCATAATGGCAGGAAGGCAAAGGCTAGTGAAGGGCCTTGTGTGCCAGGTAAAGGAGCTCTGTTTTTGTCCTGCTGACCATGGAGGAGTTTTTACAGCGGACTAGCAGCTATGAGAAAAGGTTGGATTTTTGTGTGAAAGGTCATGTGGAAGGGGGGTTGGGGTAGGTAGTGCTAGAGGTCAGGAGACGCGTAGGCATGCTGGAGATTAGCGTGCCAGGTGAACTAGGGCCGTGACAGTGAAGGCGGGGGAGGGGTTTTATGTGGAAAATATACAGGAGATGAAACTGACAAGACAGTAGCTGACGGATGGGGTGATGCCTGGGGGTCTGTCCTGGGAGAAATGGAAATAAAGACGGGGACAGTTGTGGAAAGAACATCATGAGCTCAGGTGTTGTTCAGTCGGGTTGGAGGACAGAGCTATAAAGTTTTATTTTTTATTTTTTTATCAAACACATCTTAGTTCTCTCTTTGTTGTCTTCAGAGCTGTTTGCATTTTTGGCTCTCGGTACTCTATTGATTGTGTCAAGCTTTCTGTATTTAATTACATAGCTGTGTAGATGGGGTTGTCAAAGTTTGAACAAAAATTCTTAGTTCTCTGGGAGAGGAATGAACATGAGTTTCAATAAAGGGTATTTCTGTCCTCAAATGGCATAAAGAATGACACCTACGTAGCCCTGTTCAAGGCAAGGGATAGACAGAAGACTCCTTAGAATAAGCAGCCTGAATAAAAATATACACACGGGAGATACCAAAAAATTCAACACTGAAAACCCAAATAATCCAATTAAAAAATGGGCAGAAGACACGAACAGACATTTCTCCAAAGAAGACATCCAGAAGAGCCAACAGACCCATGGAAAGATGCTCAACGTCACTCAACCATCAGGGAAATACAACTCAGAACTACAGTGAGCTATCACCTCACACCTGTCAGAATGGCTAAAATAAAGAATACAAGAAACAGAAGTGTTGGTGAGGATGTGGAGAAAAAGGAACCCTTGTGCACTGTGGGTGGGAATGCAAACTGGTGCAGCCGCTGAGGAAGATAGTAGGGAGGTTGCCCAGAAAATTAAAAATAGAACTACCCTATGATCCAGCAATCGCACTGCTGGTTATTTACCCAAAGAAAACTACAACACTAATTTGAAAAGATATATGCACCCCTCTGTTCATGGCATCATTATCTACCATATCCAAATTATGGAAGTAACCCAGGTGTCCCTCAGTAGATAAATGAGTGAAGAATAAGTGGTGTATATATACACAATAGAATGTTGCTCGGCCATAAAGAATGAAATCTTGCCATTTGCAACAGCATGGCTGGATCTAGAGGGTATGATGCTGAGTGAAATAAGTCAGAGAAAGGCAATTACCATAGGATTTCACTCATGTGTGGAATTTAAGAAGCAAAACAAATGAACAAAGGAAAACAGAGACCAACCCCAAAACAGACTCTTAACTATGGGGAACAAACTGATGGCTACCAGAGGGGAGCAGAATGAGGGGGGTTGGGTGAGATAGGTGAAGGGGATTAAGGAGGGCACTTGTCGTGATGAGCGGCAGGTCATGTGTGCAATTGTGGAATCACTAGATAGCACACCTGAAACTAATATAACACTGTTAACTCTACAGGAATTAAAAATTATGTATATATACACAGGAGACCCTACAGCAAAGCGTTTAGGCCACACATATGCAGATTTCGACAGCATGCTCAACCAGAAGTTGTTTTTAAAATTTTATATATATAGCATTTGCTGTTTATTCTGATGATGGCAAGGCCTGAGAGGATTTTTAGGCCGTCTGAATAAGTAAAGTTGTATTACATTTTTAATTCTTTAAACATGGTTCATTTTACAGAGTTAATTTCCACAGAATATAAAGCCACATCGGCTACTTGTCGGTAGTTGTATCTGGGATAATCTGACTGCAGAAGCACCATGCCCAACTCTTCTGGAATAATTTTTGACCCGGGGAGATGCTGGAGCTCATCTCGTGAAACTTGGAAGCTTTCACCAAGTGTGGTGTTACGTGTTCACAAATTAGGATTTTTTTTGGGGGGGGGGGCTAAGTGTGTGAGCAAGTCACTGTGGACATGAGAAAAATTATTACCTTTAGCTAAGAAGGTTTTGTTGAAGCAAGAAGAGCGCGAGAGGACCTCAGGAGATCAGAACGTTCCAGAAAGGGAAGCATTAAGTAAGGGCCTTCCTAGCTTTTGAAAAAGAGAAGGAAAAAAGACCCCGACCAGCCTTCCACTATCTGGTTTTACAAATTTCTACATCACATGCAGGCACTTCCCCATTTCCCCAGGACACACCGGAAAAATGTTCAGAGGCAGTCAAAAGAATTTATACCGTTACGGCATGAATGAGGCATAAACAACTTTGCGAACGCGGGAAGTGATGTGAGGGTCAGTTGGCAGGACACAGGTAAGAAAACCACACTTGACAATTCAGGCTGCCCACAATGGTCTTCTCCCAGGGTGAGCTTACCTGTTTGAGGCTGACGCACAATGTCTCTCAAACGATGACTTCCTGAAAAATAATTGTAGTTCTGGCTCTTGTTTCTTGAGAGCCACTTGCGAGCCACACATCTTTCTACGTGCTTCAGATTTTTCAGCTCTCATCCTCCTGCCGATCCCGCTAGGAAGGTATGGCTGTCCTCATTTTACAGTTGAAGAAACTGGGTCTCAGAGAAGCTGACTCACTCCCCCAAGGTCACCCGGCTAGCCGCGCTAGAGCCGGACTGCTCATCTCGCCTCGCTCTGTTCTGCCCCTGCCTCTGCTCTGACCTCTCCTGGGAGCCTGGAGCGCCGAGGCTCTCGGGGGGGCCCGGGTGCAGCAGTCCCATATGTGCAGGTGGAGGTGGTTGGAGACCTCGCCTGTGCTGGTGCCCAGAGAAGCCGCCAGTGGTCCCTGCAGCTCCTTGCTTTGTTCTCAGCCAGCAGTACTTTTGGACCTTCGTGTGCATTTGTTTAAGTGAGGGCTGCCTCTGCCCGCCAGGTTCCTGAGCTTCCTGCTGTCCCTGTTGCCGGCTGCACGGGGGCTCTGCAGCATTCCTGACGCATTGGGGGGATTGGTTTGTCACTCAAGGAGAAAAAGAATCTTGAGTACAGTAGGTTCTTGTCACCAGGAGGTAGACAGTCTCAGGCTCGCTCTCAGCTGCAGAGTGGCTGGAAGCACCCCGAGATGCCTCTTCCCTCTGAGGAAGGCTGACCTGGGCTTTCCTGCACCTTATCTGCCAAACGTCTGCTACTGTATTTGGAAAGAAAACCTTGATTGGTGATTTTCAAAAATGGGTAACAGAGCAGTATTTAAAGAAAGAAACCCATTTCTCCGCCTTTTCCACTATTTTTTATTTTATTTTTCAACTTAGCTCCTTACATTGGAATCTCAAGATTGGGGTGCCTTTGCCTCCGTGAGGTGCTAGGTGGTCTCAGACACCTGTCACGCTCATCGGGGGAATCAGAAGTCCTTGTCACTTCATGCACATCAGCATTAAACAGATAGTTGTAAGCGCTGTCCTGCCTATAGTACACGGAAGTTTTGGCGCCTCGGGTGAATACTTGACATAAGTGTGCTTCACAGATTGTGAATTGGTAGAAAATATCGGTTGTCGTCATTACAGCAAATGGTCATGGAAGTTATTTTATTTTTATTTTTATTTTTTTAAAGATTTGTTTATTTATTTATTTGACAGAGAGAGAGAGCATAAATGGGGGAGTGGCAGGCAGAGGGAGAAGCAGGCTCCCCACTGAGCAGGAAGCCAAATGTGGGGCTCGATCCCAGGACCCTGGGATCATGACCTGAGCTGAA
Source organism: Ursus maritimus (assembly GCF_017311325.1). Taxonomy (NCBI): domain Eukaryota; kingdom Metazoa; phylum Chordata; class Mammalia; order Carnivora; family Ursidae; genus Ursus; species Ursus maritimus. The sequence continues at coordinate 18,065,098 of NW_024425675.1, forward strand.
GGCAGATCCTTCACCCACTGAGCCACCCAGGTGTCCCTATGGAGGCCATTTTATTAAGTGTAAAGTTAACCAATGACTTTTCTACCCAAGAGGTAGAAATCACTTTTCTCTTGGTTTCCCCTTGTGCCGTCAGTTCTTTCTTGTGCGGCCTGGCTGGCGGGTGGTTGGCAGGTGTGGACAGGATCGTATCTAGTATAAGGAGGCTCGAGGCCTTGAATTATTTTAGCATCACAGTCCCTCTGACCTTTCAGTATCTGTCAGCTTATGTTAGATTTAAAAAATTTTTTTTAAATCCTCTTTTAAGTGTGCTTAAAGAACACCACATTAAGAAAAATAAGGGTCTTGGGATGCCTGGGTGGCTCAGTCGGTGAAGCATCTGCCTACGGCTCAGGTCATGATCCCACGGTCCTGGGATCCAGCCCCACACCTGGCTTCCTGCTCAGCGGGGAGCCTGCTTCTCCCTCTCCCCCTCTCCCTCTCCCCCTGCTTGTGCTCTCTCTCTCTGTCATATAAATAAATAAAATCTTAAAAAAAAAAAGGTAAAGAAGGGTCTTGAAGAAAATAAGAGAATAATAGAAAATACATTTTCCTTAGATTTCATTGGAGATACATACATATATTTTTTTGATTTTCAGTTATGGTGAAATACACATGACGTAAAATTTACCATCTTCACCGTTGTTAAGTGTGCGACTGTGTAGCATTAAGTATATTCACGTTGTTGGGCAGCCAATCTCCAGAAGTTTCTCATCATGCAAAACGGGCTCTATATCCATTAAACAACAACTCCCTGTTTCCGCCCCCCTCAGCCCCTGGCAACCACCGTTGTAACTGGAGATCATTTTGGACGTTAGTAGTCGCAGAACAAAAAAGTGATTTTTTTTCCCCCTCCCATTGGGAGGAATAAATGAAATAAAGCCAGTGGTCTAAAAACTACAAAGCTTACTCTGTATCTTTTGAGGAATTATTATTGCTACACACATGAGGAAGTTCTTCTCTAGAAAGACAGATACTTGGTGATGATTGAAGTTTCTCGGTAACACAATGACTGAACATCACCATTGCAGAAAATAAGGAGACATTTTTAAATGTTTCGTAATCATCGAGATTCTCTGACTACGGTGTTGGTTAAAAGAACATAAAGTGAGGGCAGAATTATGGCCTCTTCTGAGCATTCAGTCTCTCCCACGACACAGAGGTGATGTGAGTATTGTGTGAACGTATGTTTGGTGTGTGACGTCTTGGATTTTCTTTTCCCCCCACCACAGCATGAATAGACTAAACACTTTGCCTCGAGGATTTGGCTCCCTCCCAGCTCTGGAGGTCCTTGATTTGACTTACAACAACTTGAGTGAAAATTCTCTTCCCGGAAACTTCTTCTACCTTAGTAAGAAACTTTTAATTCTATAAATCTCCTTAAAATGGTACTTTGCGTTCTGAAAGTGAAATTTATTTGCCAGGGCCCAAACTCCAAGAGAAATTATTGGACGTATATATTTTTTTCTTCACACATTTCTTTTGAATATCCCTCCATAGCTCAGCAGTATGTATATTTGATATATGGTTACCTGACACCATTGCGCTCAAGTGGACTTAGTAATGTCATATTAACTTCCGGAGAGAGCTGATGTACCTAAATGAGATCAAGTCTCACATTTAGCTAAAGAACTTGACTTTCTTTTTAAAGAGCATGCCAAAAAAATATGATAATATATGTGTCCTCCCATGTTGCTGTTAACTCTTTGTAAGCTATTGCCCCAAAGATATTCCCACCAATTATTTATAAAAATAGCCCTTGATAAACCTCCGTAACAGAACTTTTTGACATTTCCAAGCAGGATTCTTATTTTAAGTCTTTTAACAAGTACTCTGATTGATGTGGTCTATTTTGTCTGTAGTATGAGATCAAACATGAAGAAATAGTTTGTCACAGATAAGCACACTTGATCTTTTCACCTGTATTCTATGCTAACAAGTTTCTTGCCGCAGATGCTCGTAAAAAACGAGGAAAAACTGATTTTTCCGAGAGCTCACAAAATATTTAGGAAAGATTTGCTTTCCTTAAATGAGTGTTCTGCTTCTCCAAATAGTGACACGTATGGCATCCAGCGATTCTGAATTTTCTGAGCTCGTCTCCAAAATTTCATTTATAACCTTATGCATATTCTCATTCCCAGACTTTCTCAAGCACATGAAGCCAATTCTAAAATATTTTCTTGGGCCATGAAGGAAATTTTGTTGTGTATATTGACATAGAGTTCTGTCGAATTTTAAAACATTAGAATGTAATTGCATACCTGTAAGCAAACAAAACAGACATCTGACTATACTTCTCCTTTTTTGGTTAGGGATCAAAAAGATGCCTTAGAATGTTCTCGTTCCATCATCTGGGAGTCATATTATCACTGTGTAATATTGTGAACAAATTTTTATCACCGATATTCTACCTAAGTTAGGGTTTCTCTAGTTTTAAACTCTGTATCATCATGGTAGCTACTTTGTCTTCATTTATTTTTGTTGCTAAGGCTAGAGAAAGAATTAATAATAATTAGCCTGATTACGAAAACAACGAACTGTGCTTATGGTCTTCCTCACCCGAAAGCCTTTTAGTTATTTGTTTTTAACAGAGTCGCATTTAAATGATAGAGCTCTTTTGCCCTCAGCATTGATACAGGTGACACTGGTTTTCTTGGTTCCCCTTTGGGTGCAAAGCATAAATGTGAATCGGAAATAATAGAAGAAAAATCGCTACCTTTTTTGAAAGCGTCTTGCAACCCTGTGCCAAAAACTGCTGGTGCCCAGAGTTGTTAATTGTGTCAGTCCTCTTGGATATAGATGTTTTCCTGAACACACCAGCCCCACAATAAGCCAGTAAATCTAAGTTTGACCTGCTTCTTATTATTGTGAGCCCTAGGTGTGTCACAGGCTTTCCACCGAGCCGGGGTTATTAATCAAAGCTGACTCCCTTGTATTGATCAGACCTCAAATGGTTGGATTCCGTGCCACCCTGTTTATATATTGCTGTTTAATTTGCAGCCACCCTGCGTGCACTCTATCTAAGTGACAACGATTTTGAAATCCTGCCGCCAGATATTGGGAAGCTCACAAAGTTGCAGATAGTAAGTAATTTATCTAAATTCTTAGAAAATCAATTCACTTCTGCAGCCCTTGTAGGAGTGGAATCAAGTCAATTTGAGCAGGAGTACGGTTTGTTTTGCGGGAATCCACCACTCCTCCTGCTACTATTTCTGGTTCATCTGCAGGCACTTGTAAATAAATTGAAGGGATTGAGCCTTCAAAGGAGAGAGGGCACGGGAAAGGACGAGAGTTGCTGTTGAGCGCCTCTTTACGTGAACACTGTTTTGACAACTCCTTGTTTTCTTATATTTAGCTCAGCCTTAGGGATAACGACCTGATCTCGCTGCCTAAAGAAATCGGGGAGCTCACTCAGCTTAAGGAGCTCCACATTCAGGGGAATCGCCTGACCGTTCTGCCCCCAGAACTAGGTAAGGTTGCTGATGAATGATCTGAGTTCGGGGTTTAATTAATAGCAGTGATCCAAATGTGGCAATTCCAAACGGCCCTTGCTCCTCTTGGCAGGCCCCCTCCACCGAGGTGCCCTTTCTGATCATTTCTCGTAGCATTTGTCCTTGCCCAGGGTCCAGCTGTTACGGGTTGACCTGTCCTGCTGCTCTGTTCAGCAGCCACACCCCACCCAGGGCCCGAGAAACTGCGAGGAGGGCTCAGCCAGCTCGGCCCCTGCGCGGCGTCGGGGGGAAAGAGCCCGAGATGAGTAGTAGCGGCCTTGTCCAGGGCTCCTCTTTTGCCATCTGATGATTTTTAAAAATTTTCTAATCAAACCATCACTCTTACTTTTCTTAATCTCTTAATTTTTTGAAAACTTACACCACCTAGAGTATTTGTTATAGCTGCGTGAAAATACCTTTGCTAGTCATGTACTTGGTTCTCCTCTGACTCCATTTCCAGGGGCAGTTGTTAAATATGTTCCAGCTGGGACCCCCTTGGTCCTGCTCCTGGGACAGATGACTCGTGACACTCTGCCTGCTCAGTCACCTGGCCCGGGGTGGGCGTAGGACCTCTCTCGGAAATAACGTTCAAACCTGTTATCCCATGGCTGAGGCTACTCTGCCCCTCTGGAAAGGTTTCCCGAGTTTCCTTCTCTTTGCTCCTGCAGACTCTGTGTCCTCTAACTTCTCCAATCCATTGAACTGTATTGTCCTTCAAACTATGAATATTTGCTTTTCTGCTTCGTAAGAGCGTAATTTTAAAAAACACATTTAACCCAGAGTTCTTGGAGCAAGTACCTCACATGAGTCTGGTGGTTGAAAGAGGCCAGTTATCAAAAATGAGAATGTAAGCTCCACGCGAGGAGGGTGGGTTTTGTGTTTGCTTCTGCTCCGTCCCCCATGCCTGCCATGTGCCGGGCTTCAGGTGGGTGCTCAAGGAACGAGTACTGGACGGGCTAATGGAATGAGGGCCTCAGAGAGCGAGGCGCTGGGATGGCCACGCACAGCCAGAGTTTGATGTCTGTCCAGAGCATTGCATCCGGTGATGGAAGCCACAAGCCACACTTCTGAGGGCTCAGTAGCCACGTCTGGCTCATGGCTGCCCTGGGGGAAAATGCAGTTATGCAACGTTTCTGCCAGCCAGGATGCTCTGTGGGGCAGTGCTGGTCTAAATGAAAAGCATTCACATGATCTCATGGAACAGACGTCAAGTTCAGCCCCATCCCCACCCGATCTCCTTCAGCAGCTTTGTTGTTGTAAAATGTCTGGAGGAATTGGTACTGATTTCAAGGGCTGAGAGTAGCTCAGCACCTTCTCTTCCTGGAGTTACGAGTAGCCACGTCTTACTTTAGGAACAGGCTAGGGGATCAAGAAGAAAATCTCTGCAAAAGTTTTTAAGGCAACAAACTCCCTGTCAAAAGAAAGAGTTTGTACAGTGATTGTTAGCCATAGGGGATAGCATTAGTAATACGGGGGGGGGGGGGGGCTTCGCAGGATGCAACCACCTGCTGCTTCCCTGAGCTGCTGAAGCAAAATCTCCACGTGTGAGGCTTTTTTTTTTTTAACATTTTATTTATTTGTTTATTTATTTATCTGAGAAAGAGGGGGAGAGCGCACTGTGCAGGGAGAGGGGTTGAGGGAGAAGGAGAGACTCTCGTGCAGACTCTGTGCTGAGCCCAACTCGGGGCTTGATCCACGACCCTGAGATCACAACCGTAGCTGAAATCAAGAGTTGGACGCTTCACCGACTGAGCCACCCAAGCGCCTCAAGACTAATTCTTATGTAATTTGGAAAAACTCACTCTATGCTTCTGGTGTGCATCCTTGGTTATTATGATTAGGAGAAAAATTTTTTTAAAAGTGTGTTTTGTTGTTTTGTTTCATTTTTCAGGCAAAGAGGCAATGTAGGGCATTCATCAGTGATTTCTATTAGATGATACTTTGTCAGAAAAATAATCCTTGGTGACCACCTACCTATGTACTGACATGTTTTGAAATCTTAACTCACATCGCTTATCCTATTTAAATATGGCATCTAGTCATATCTATCTAACATTTCTGTTAAGCTTTCCAATAACAAATTGTATCATTTTTTAATTCAAGAGTAGAATGAGGACAAAGTCACTCAGTGACTTAATTTTTTAAGCCACACCGAGGCAAGCTTAATCTCAACATCTGCCTGGGGGCAGCTTTCCCTAATTGCAGGCAAATACTTAGCTGGAAATAAATGATAAATCCCTGGGAGTTGCTATTACAAATCTAAACCAAAGATAAGACAGATGTAGTCTTTATTTTTGAAGGGCGATTTTTTTTTTTTTAGAGTCAAGAACAATATACTACATAGGAATATAACGATAGCTATGATAGTAGCCAGCGTGTACTAAGGCCTCCTGGGCCAAGCGTTACGACGAGAGCTTTTCTTGCTTTATCTCCCATAATTGTCATAAGACTCGTAAGTCGACTTTTTAGAGGTAAGAAGACTAGAGTTTAGGGCCATCCATCGGGGCACGGCTAGTGAGTCACAGAGGCTTGATTTGAACCCCGTCAACCTGTTCTCCGGGTCAGGATTCCTAACCACTGTGGTGTTCTCGTTTCCATTCGCAAAAGGATTCCCAGGAAGCGGTTTCCAAGTGTGAATAAAGCCCAGCGCTGGCTCACTTCCCCAGGTGAGCAGGAGAACAGCTGCTCCCGCGTGGCCGTCGTGTGGCCTGCTGGGCTGGTGTGTCAGCAGCAGGGCCGTAATGACACTGCAAGGTGCGGAAGAGCTGCCCTCCGTGACACAGGTGCTGTTCGGCTAGGCTGATCCCAGGCGGTTGTGTTGACCCTGGGGTTCTCCACCCCCACCCCGCCCTGCCCCCTCCCGTAGCCGTCCAGCCACAGCGGGAATGTCTGGTTTGACTTGTCATCGATGGCTAAGGTGAGCCTCTGGAGCTGCCCTGGCTGGCCGATGACTGAGCTAGGGACCGTGAGCTTGAAGTGGGTTCTCTCTGTCCCTACGGCATCCCCTGGCCTGCAGGTTTGCTCCTGGGTGCGTCGTCGAGTGTGGATAATGATCCCTCCCCTGTATGGCATATTTTATGTATCGGAATAAGCGAAGTAAGTGCTTTTGGGATTTCTGTGAAATTTTCTTTAAAAATAAGCTTGGAGTTTAACAACTTAAAGCCTTGTTGGTTAAGAGTATTTGAACCAAGCACGGAATCCAGATGAGTTCTGATGTGTCAGGTCTAAAATGTTCAGGGACACAGTGAAATAAAGTCAGGGGCTTGCCTGGAATTTTTTCTATGTAATTATATTACTTTTGTTGCAAATCCTTGAGTAAATTACTTTACCTGTTGTGCCTGATTCCTAAACAGTAATGCACTTGATTTGATGTTGGTTCATACACTTATAGTAATTAGATGTAAACTGGGTCTGTCATTTACCCATTCATTTTTTTCATTCATTCAGACATTTATTAAGTTCCTACTCTAGGCCAGGTCTTGTCTCCAAGGAACTTATTTTTCTAGTAAAGTAAAATTCACTTATTCATCAACTGTTTATTGGGTCCCAGCTTCATGCTCATTTCTTGGAGATATGACAAGGGACAGACACCCCTGTGATCCTGCCGTGGGGGAGGATGGATGCATGGATGGATGGATAACATATCAGATGATAAATGCTCTGTGAAAAAAAATTAGCATGGAAGGGAGTGTCTCAATGGGGGGGATGAAATATTACTCTGTTATACAGAGTCAGCAGAGAAAGCCTCACTCTTAAGCTGGTGTCATTTGAGCAGAGACCTAAATGAGGGAGGGAGCTTTCCTGGCAGTGGGAACAGCGAGTGCAAAGGTCCTGTGGTGTTCCCGTGTTGAGTAACAACATGATTCACATGGCTGGAACGCAGCAAGCAAGGAGAGGGTTGGAAGAGGTGAGCTCAGTTAGGAAGTGGGGACTAGATCACATGGGAACTTGTGGGCATTGTAAGGACTTGGGTTTTTGCTCTGAGTGAGGTGGTGTGGCAGGCTGAATAACAGCCCCCAAAAGTGCCCTCTTCCCATTCACCAGAACCTGGGCATTTGTCATCTTGCATGGCAAAAGGACTTTGCCGACGTGTTTCAGAATCTGGAGATGCAGAGATTATCCTGGATTATCAGGGTGAGCCCAGTGTAATCATACAAGTTTTAGAAGAGGGAAGCAGGAGGGTCAGAGACAGTAGTCGAAGATGCCATGACTGAGTCAGGAGGTTGGAGTGATGCATCGTGGAAGTGGCCTTGAGCCAAGGAATGTGGGCGGCCTCCAGAAACTGAAAAAAACCAAGGAAATGGATTTTTCTCTGAAGCCTCCAGAAGGAAGGTGGCCCTTCTATGTTCATCCAGAGGGCGATAATGGTCATATTCTGGGTCTGTTTCAAAGGCAGAATGATCGGGAATTAGTGATGACCTGGGAGAGGGGGAGAGTGGAGGTTGACTGTGAGGTTTTGGACCTGGGAAGCTAAAAGCATGGGGAAGATAATGGGAAGGGATGGAGGGAGACGTGGGGAGGAGAGGAGCTACTCACAAGCCGAGTTGTGGGTATCCTAAATTTGAGCTGACTTTCGGATGTCTCATCGAGAGGGCACCTGGATAGTGGGGTCTGGAGTTGGGAGAGAGGTCTGGGCTAATATATAATTTGGGGCATTATCAACATAAACGTAAGCCACCGAGTGGATGAGATTCCTTGGGTGTGACCATAGGAGATAGAGCCTTGAAGCTCTCTAGTTCCTAAACACTAAAGCCGGAAGGATTGGGGACCTTGATGAGTTGGCCTGGCTCCCAGGCAGGTATCTGTGGCTAGCACAGGGACTGTGGCTTCCCCCAGTTGGCCCCACCGTGGCTCCCCCGTGCTAGGTCAGTGGACGTGCTTTGCTTCATAGGACAAGAGTTTTTCCTGACATGTGCAGTTAATTCTGCCAGTGAAAGCAGGAAATAGACACAGCTGAAATCTTCTTCTGAGCCTGTCTGAATCCGGAGGTCTCTTTGGGACCCATATTTGCAGCCAATAGTCAGTCTCTTCAAAAGAACAGCGATGTGACTAAGTGAGGTTTCACCCAGTTTTATTTAGTGGAAGCATTAGTGAGGGGAGAGGAAACAAGACCTCCCTTGCTAGGGAGGAAGGAAGGGCGCATGCCCCGACCAGGCCTCCGAACAGACAGAGCACCAGAGCGGACGACATCACGGTGATGTCAGAGCTGGTGGCTCTCTGAGCTGTCCGGTCTTCCACTCTGCGTTTTCTCTTGCACACGAGAGAGCTGTTGTCTTACAAGCTGAAGATGTGAATTGTATGGTTTTGCATGGTCTCTGCTACATTGTCTAGGGTTCAGTGACTTGCTCTTGCTGGAATCATTTCTGGTTTCTTGGCTTCTAGACAGTCCTGGGACCTCTTCTCCTGCATTTGTCACCCAGATAATTGCCTTTAGAGAAGGAAAGGACCTTGGTCAGCTAGGCATGCAACAAAGCAAAGTGGTTTAGATGTTGGAACTGTATCTACAGCAATTTAAGCAGTGGGGGGGACGTGTGCAGTGCTGCATACACCTGGGGCTGGCTGGCGTAGCGTCCTGCTTCGTATGCCAGGAATCAATGGTATTCTTTATTACAGGAATACGAGAAGCATATGTACCCCTTCCTAGCCTATTTGTGAAGAATGGAAACAGTACTCATTCCATTCAGAGTCAGTGATGTCAGAAAGCGAGAATTTCCCTCCAATTATAATTCTGTAGAATGAACAGAATTAAGAAAGAGGGAAGGTACCTTGGGGTGTCTGGGTGGCTCCGTCGTTAAGCGTCTGCCTTCGGCTCAGGGCGTGACCCCGGCATTCTGGGATCGAGCCCCACATCAGGCTCTTCTGCTGGGAGCCTGCTTCTTCCTCTCCCACTCCCCCTGCTTGTCTCTCTCTCGCTGGCTGTCGCTGTGTCAAATAAATAAATAAAAATCTTAAAAAAAAAAAAAAAAGAGGGAAGATACCAGTCTAAAAATCCTTTGTATTACACCTCTTAATCCTTTTATTTATGGGAGTCGAGAAGCTAAAGAAAAATGCTTTCTTTACGGAGGCAGGCGAGAAGGAAATGCAGTATTCTTTTTTGGTCAATCATATCCCAGATTGTAAGTGTCTTGTTTCTTGTCTTTTGTGTTATGTTTACTCCGTTGCTTCCCAGTTATTTTAACCAGAGGTTTAAAAACAACAGCAGCAACAACAGCCCATGTTTTAATGTGTACAGTAGAATATGGAGGCGAACCTCTTCCTCAGCAGGCTAGGGTTCCGTGCTCTGTGACTTTGGACAGGTGGTTATTCTACCTTCTGCGCCTCGTGTGGGACGGGGTTTGCAGTAGTCCCTTGTCATCGTGTTGTTCTGAAGATCGAAGAGTAATCTGCGTCTGGAACTTAGCCCCCTGCCGGGAGTAAGTACAACCGCTCAGTAAGTACTGGGTCAGTGAGCATAGGTGCACAGGTGCGTGTGTGTATATGTGTACGTGTCACACACACACAGTGGATTTTATACTATCAAATCTTGACTACCCAGGGGCCGGTTTTCTGAAACCAGGCTCATCTCAAACAGTCTAAGCATCGCGGTCGCCCAAGCCCCACCCGTTTGACAGGGAGAAGCACCTGGAGAGGAAGAATGACCGAGAACGTCAGAAAGCCAGAGCCTCCAGGGCACACTGATGACTTGGTTTCTCCTGTGGGTAGAAGAATGGCTGTACATCAGCTTCCCGTGTGGATGGCGAGAAGCAGCGCAGGGGGGTGTCGGGGGACGGGCAGAGCAGGGAGCCGGGTCTGAAGGCCCATGGAGCAACTCCACATGGCAAACACTCCGGGTGCACGAGAGGCCTGGCAGGAAGTGAGGGTTTCACTGCCGTCCATTCAATCCGGGGTTACGGTTTTAATAATGAGCTTGTAATTACACAACTTAGACTGGCAGGTGGGTCCGACTCCTGCCACGGTAACTACAGCAGGCTAACCAAGGCTAGGACCACTGGCTGCATTTTTGGGGGGTGGGGGGTTAAGTTTTATTTATTTAAGAGGAAGAGAGCGAGCACGAGTAGGAGGGGCAAAGGGAGAGGGAGGGAGGATCTGAAGCAGACTCCTCACTGAGCGGGGATCCCGACGTGGGGCTCGATCTCACAACCCTGAGATCACAGCCTGAGCTGAAACTGAGAGTCGGCTGCTCAGCTGACTGCACCACCCAGGCACCCATCGGCTGCTTTTGCTTTACGTCTGTTCTAAGACAAAGTAAAATATAAAATTACAGCATTTTATGGGGGGAAAGGCTCTGTGGGTTAAATCCTCACAAAGATACATACCTCCAAAGACATAATAGTCTGTGGAAAGGTTGCCAGACGTCATGATAGCCAGTTCAATAGAGCAGTGAGTGCTCTCTTTATGGAATTATGAAGTGTGCTACTTGTACGAAATTAAATTTGGCAGTTGATCGTGAACATGTTTTTGAAGTGACTTTTAGGCTAGGTAGAATTACATAAATACCTCTGTTTTTACACAAAATATAATTTACAAAATAGTTTCATAGATTTTAATCTTGGTTCTATAATGTAGGCAAGGAAAGTTCTTTGTCCACCTTTTAAAGGTGTGTTGGAAGATTGTGACTTGGTCCAAAGCTCCATGGCTTGATACTGACAAAATCAGATTTTTAGTTCCTATCTTTCGACTTCAAAAATAAGCATTCGTCTAGGGGCGCCTGGGTGGCTCAGTCGTTAAGCATCTGCCTTCGGTTCAGGGCGTGATCCCAGGGTCCTGGGATCCAGCCCCACATCGGGCTTTCCCGCTGGGAGCCTGCTTCGTCCTCTCCCACTCTTCCTGCCTGTGTTCCCTCTCTCGCTGGCTGTCTCTCTCTCTGTCAAATAAATAAATAAAATCTTAAAAAAAAAAAAAAAGCATTCGTCTAAAGAAGATGTGGTATATATGTACGGTGGGGTATCAGAGCCATAAAAATCATGCCACTTGTGACAGCATGGATGGAGCGAGAGAGCACTATGCTAAGTGAAGTAAGTCAGACTGAGAAAGACAAATGCCATATGATTTCACTCACACGTGGAATCTAAAAAAGAAAGCAGATAAACAAAAAGGAGAATCATTTACACAGACTAGAATGATGGTTGCCAGAGCGAAGGGGGTGGGGAGACGGGAGATACAGGCTTCCAGGTGGGGGATGAAGAAGTCATGGGGATAAAAGGCACCGCAAAGGGAATATAGTCGGCGGTACCGCAATAGGGTTGTGTGGGGACAGACGGTGCCACACGGGTGGGGAGCGTCACGTGTAGAGATGTTGAATCACCGTGTTGTACACCTGAAAATTCATGAAACATTTGTGTGTCAACTATACTCAAATAAAAAAAATTTTTTTTAAAGAAGCTAACCCCCCCCAAAAGTATTCCTCTAGTATATCCATAAATGTATCAATAGTAAACCAATTAAAAAAATCATTTATTGTTAGATGACAGATTAGGGTGATTCCAAACAGTTGCCTTACTTTTTATTCTGTGAAAAATAAAGAAACTGCCAGGACTAGAAAAATCTTTACCAAACTTTCAGTTTGGGCTGGAAGTCTATTACATGCTCTTATATTTTATTTCTGTGTTAATATTCTGTCGACCTACTTCACAAGAAATATTTCCTGTTTTTTGATTCCCATGGTCTTAGTTGATAATCAAAAATGATTCCCGTCAGTCTCCTGCGTGATATTTTTTAACAAGTTCCATTTTATATATTTTATTTCAGTGAATTTTTAACCCCAGAAAATGCTCTAAGTGTGGATTTTAAAAAATCCTCAGCGAATTATATTTCTGCCTGGTGAGTTATTGCCTTAAAAGGGGTGGGAAGTTACAACACATAAAACGTTTCCATTCTGCATTATAAATTTCAGGAAGCCCACCGTCAGGTTCAGTGTGATTGAACTTGTGCGTCAATCTATGTTAACGCCAGCTGCTAAGGCATGCCACTGTTTGCAGTGGACCATTCTTTGATTTAATAGGACACTAAATGTATTCTTGCCCTGGGAGAAATGCCGGCGGTACTGAGATTCTAGATTTCATTTTTTTTTTTTTTAATTCCAGAGGCATATCTGTAACTACAGTTCTTATCACCTGAATACCTATATAATATCTTACGTTTATGTAGCATTTCCCTCAAAGCCATCTCCTAGATATTATATTAGTCCTGTGTTAAAAAAAAAATTAAGCCATGTTATACTAACTTAGACCTGAATGGCATTGTATGTGTGAGTGTGTTTTGGGGGGTCAGGGCTGGGATAGGGGTGAAGTGGGGGGTGGTGTCCTTTATGCTGGCAACACCAGAAATGGAGTGATAGACCCTGAAACTGTGTCTTACCATAACTCATCATGGATCGGCCTATGTATGTTTATCTAGACCTTTCCGAGTTGTTCCCATTTTTAACTGAGTATTCCGTGAGTCAGCTGTCTGCTGCACGAAAGAGTCCGAGGGTGGCGTTTGTACTTCTGTAAACTTTTAGGCTGTAACATGCCTTCTAATATTAGCAAACATCCCCATGCTCATTGTCAACATGTTCTGTGATTTGAATGGAGCCCAGTACCCTCTCTGTTGGTTTTTATATTTGCTATTCTAAGAAGAATGACTCTTTTCCTTGGACAGCCCCTATCTACCTGACCATGTCAGATTCTGACCGCCAGCTCCTTGCAGTGTATTCCTGTAAGCTTTTGGGTTTCGGGCACAGTACTAAATGAAGTCAGAAAGTAAATCTTTGAAGGAAACAACGAAACTAATAGTTGAAAACGACAAACAAATTATAACCGATACCCAGATCTGTTAGATTGCCAGCCCTAGTGTTACACTTGAACTCCTGTGCTGCAAGGGGCCTGCCACCCCCTCCTCTCACCTGGGTTGCTGCAAGAGCCTCCTGCTTTCCATGCTTCCTACCTCTCTCCATCCAATCCATTCTTCACACAGCATTCAAGGTGCTTTTATGAAATCACACAGTGGACTACATCACTTCTGTGATTAGAATTCTTTAATCTGCCCTGTTGAGCCGTAAGACGCCAGATGCTCTGGCCTCCATGTTTGTATGCTGCTCTGGCCCCTCTCTCTCACACACGGGCTACTCTCAATGTCTGCTTCTTAGTTCTTCTTGATCTTTTCTCTCTGCTTGGAACTGTCACCTCCCTACTAGTAGCAGAGGTGGTACCTTCAGCTCTCAACAACTCACATGACAGTTTTTCTCACTGTCCCACTCACTGGTCTCTTCCTTTTTATTTTTACAATGGCAGGTGGTTTTTCTCATGCATAGTTCTTTTATTCACCAAATACTTATTCAGCACCAACATTGTGTCATGTGCAGTTCTGAGTCCCTTGGGAGGTATCAGTGGGTGGTGAGAGGGAGGAAAGAAAAACCCTGCTTTCGTGTAGGCTTGGATCTGTGATCAGCTCAAATTTTGTGTATGAGATCATTTTTTTCCATACAAGTAATGTTTCTAGCACCATGAGTAGAAAAGCATTTTTTTTCCTAAAGAATTGCGTTGGTGCTTAGTCAAAAGCTAATTTATTGTATAAATGTAGGTATAGCATGTTTCCTTGTTGTACCTTCATAGCAGTACCATGTTGCCTTGATGACTGTAGCTTTGGAAGAAGTCTTGAAATCACATAGTGTAAATTATTTTTTCAAAATTGTTTTGGCTAGTCTGTATCCTTTGTACATGTATATACATTTTAGAATCCTGCTGGGGTTTTCATTGGAATTTGACTGAACTGACAGATCAATTTCGAGAGAATTTGCATCTTAACAATATAGAGCCTTCCAATCTGTGAACATGATATATTTCTCCATTTGTTTAGGTTTTTAAAATTTCTCTTGGCAATGTTATAGTTTTTACTTGCATATATTTTGTTAAATTTATCCTTAAGTATTTTAGGTTTTTGATGCTATTGTAAGTGGAATTTTTTAAATTTCATTTTTCATTATTGCTAGCACTTAAAAATACAACAGCTTTGTGTAAATTGACCTTGGTTCCTGTAGTTTTTCATTTCCTTATAAGTCTAGGTCTGGTAGGGTTTTTGTTGGCTTATTTGTTTTGCTTTTTTTTTTTTTCTTTGTGGCATATTTCCTAAGATTTTCTATATACATAATCATCTTGTCTCCCCAAAAAGATCATTGTATTTCTTTTTTTCCAATTACTGTTCTTTATTGTTTTCTTGCCTTATTACAGTGGCTAGGACCTTCACTACAATGTGGAATAGAAGCAGTGAGAAGGAATATTCTTGCCTTATCTTGATCTTAGGGGGAAAGTATTATTGTTCATTGTTAAATGGATACTAGTTATATCTTTAGAAAACACTTTTTTATCAGGTTGAGGAAGTTTCCTTTTATTCCTAGCTTGTGAATGGGTATTAAATATTGCCAAAAGGTCTTGGGGTTTTTTTGTTTTGTTTTGTTTTGGCCTCTCTTGAGGTAATCATATGATTTTTCTCCTCTGGTAGCCATCCTCCAGGTGTCTCCTAATGATCCCTGTATCCTGGTATTCATACCCTTGTGCAGTCTGCTCCCATTGGTCTTTGTGACCAATAGAATACAGTAAAAATAACAACATGTCACTTGTGAGACTAAATTATAAAAGACACTGCAGCTCCTATCTTGGGTATGCTCTCGTGCCCTTTCTCTCTTTAACTCTACAGTCACTTGCTCTTAGGGAAAGCCAGTTGTCATATTGTAAACAACCTTATTGAGGGAATTTGGAAGTGGATCATCCAGCCCCAGTCATTGACTAGCCCCAAACTGGCAGCCCAGCTGTTTCCTGAAAGACCCTGATCCAGATCTATGCAGATAAGCCACTCTCAGATTCCTACCCTGGGAAAGTGTTAAGATAATAAATGTTATTTGTGATAAGTTCCAAGTTTTAGAGTACTATGTTGTACAGCAGTGGTTAACTAATACATCTCCTTTATTTGCCAGTGTGGCGAATTATATTGATTGTTCATATGTTAAATCAGTGACGTATTTTTATACTAAAGCCCACTTGGTATTACTATATTATCTTTTTTTTTTTTTAGTAAAAGCTTTATTGAAATGTAATTTACATACCATATAATACACACATTTGAAGTATACAGTTCAGCATTTTTAGTATGTTCAGAGTTGTACCACCATCACCACAGTTTTAGAACATTTTTATTAGTTGGAAAAGAAACTCTATACCCATTAGCTATCATTCCACAATTCCCCTGTCTCCCCCAAGTTTGGCTCTTATGTTTAGAATTTTGATCCCTTTTGATCGGTTTAATTTTTGTATGTGATCCAATAAAGGTTCATTGTTTTGCATGTGGCTATCCAGTTGTCCCAGCACCATTTGTTGAAAAGACGGTATTTTCCTCATTGAGTGGTCTTGGCACTCTTGTTAACAATGATTTGGCCATAAATACATGATTTTATTTCTGGACTCTCAAGGCTGTCTCATTGATCTATATGTCTATTCGATGTAAGTTCTACACTGTCTTTAATACTGTTACTGCTTATTAAGTTCTGAAATTGGGACACATTAGTTCCAACTTTGTTATTCTTTTACAAGATTATTTTGGCTATTTTGAGTCTCTTCACTTCCCATATGAATTCAAGGAGTAGCTTATCAATTTCTACAAAGAAGCCAACTGGCTTCTGATAAGGATTGCATCAAATCTGTAGATTATTTTGGAGAGTCTTGCTGTCATATTGAATTTGAGATCCATGAACAGAAAATAAAATGTCTTTTATTTCAATCTTCTTTAATTTCTTTCAGTAATATTTTGTCAATTACAGAGTATATGATTTACACTTCCTTTGTTAAATTTCCTAAACATTTTATTCTTTTTGATGCTATTGTAAATAAAATTATTTTTTTATTTTCAGATTGTTCATTGCTAGTATATAAAATACAGTTGATTTTTATATTGATCTTGTGTTCTCTAATGATGGTGGACTCATTTATTAGTTTTAGTTTTTAGTGGATTCCTTAGAATTTTCTCTATACAAGGTCATGTCATCTGCAATTAGAGATAGTTATACATCCTGCCTTCTAATTTAGATGCCTTTTATTTCATTTTCTTGCCTAATTGCTTTGACTGCAACCTCTAGAACATAAGGTTGAATAGAAGTGACAAGAGCAGACATCTTTATCCTATTCCTTATCTTAGACATAAAGCTTCCAACCTTTCCCCATTAAGTATGTTTTCTGTAAGTTATTTGTAGATGACCTTTGTCAGGTGTAGAAAGCGCCCTCTGTTCCTTGTTTGTAGGATGATTTTATCATGAAATGGTGTTGGATTTTGTTTAATGCTCTCTCTGCATCTATTGAGATAATTGTATGGTTTCCATTTTTTGTATTTTTATTTTTATGTATTTCTGGATTTGATTTGCTAATATTTTCTTGAAAATTTTTCCACTTCAGTTCATGAGAGATATTGGTCTCTACCTTTCATATAGTATCTTTGTACACTTTTTGTATTAGCAATATACTGTTCTGGTACAATTTGTAAAATTGATATTTTTAAGTGTTTGAAAGAATTCATTAGTGAAGCCCTATGGGTCTTGAGTTTTCTTTGTGGAAAAAGTTTTGAATTATGAATTCATAATTTTGTTTTCATAAATATAAGGCTCCTTAGGTTTTTCTATTTCTTTGAGCGCTGGTAATTTTGTGTTTCTTCTAAGTTGGTCTGTAACATCTATGATGATATCCCCATTTTTATTTGTGATACTAGTAATTTGTGTTTCTTCTCTTTGGTTTTAATTGGTCTGGCTAGGCTTTATCAATTTTATTTCTCTTTTTAAATAACTGATGGTGGTGTTGATTGAATTCCTTTATTCTTTGTTTTGTATTTCATTGATTTGCTTTTCTCCTCACTTTGAGAATAATTTGCTCTGATTTTTCTAATTTCTTTAGGGGAAAGCTTAGATCATTGATTTTCAGTCTTTCTCCTTCCCTAATATGAGCATTTATAGATGTATAGAAATATATTCTCTCTAATAGTTGTTTGAGCTATGTCCCACACATTTGCATTTTAACTATCATTCATTTAAAAATATTTTCCAATTGCCTTGTAATTTCTTCTTTGGCGTGTGGGTTATTTAAAGATTTTATTTTAGAGAAAGCGAGCATGTGCATGAGTGGGAAGAGGGGCACAGAAAAGGATAGAATTTCAAGCAGACTCCACACTGAGCATAGAGCCCGATGCAGGGCTCCATCTCATCCCATGAGATCATGACCTGAGCCAAAACCAAGAGTTGGACGCTTAACTGACTGAGTCACCTAGGTGCCCTGGCATGTGGGTTATTTAGAGATTATTTGTTTTTGAAGATTTGGCTATCATTTTGTTATTGATTTATAATTTAATTATGATCACAAATCATAATCTGTATGATTCTCCTTCTTTAAAAGTTTATAGACTAGTTTTATGGCCCAGCATATTGTCTGAATTGATGAATTTTCCATACACACATGAAAATGTTCCATAATCTGTAGTGTTCTATAAATGTCAGGTCAAATTGGTTGATATGTTAAAACCTCAAGTAACAGTGTTATACTTTTTTTTTAAGTAAGCTGTCTTTTAAATAAATTAACAAAAAAGAAAAAAATTGTTAGGATTTACTGACCAGAGATACCATTTTTAGTGCTTTTTACCCCGTGATATAGATCTGAGCTTCCATTTGGTACTCCTTTCATCCTGACGAATTTCCTCTTGTATTTCTTGTTGTATTACTTGGCCACAAATTCTCTCAGCTTTCTTCATCTGAATTATCTTTGTTTTGCCTTCGTTTTAAAGAATCTTTTTCTAGATATAAAATTTTAGATTCCCTTTAAGGGGTAGTGTTCTGTTGTCTTCTACTTTACATTGTTTTGGTGCCATTTTTATCATTGTTCTATGTAATGTGTCTGTTTTTCCATGACTGCTCTTAAAATTTTCTCTTCATCATTGGTTTTTAGCAGTTTAATTATTTTCCTTCCTGTGGTTTCCTTTGTTTCTACTTCTTGAGGGTTTTATAAAAATTTTTTGATATATGGATTTACAATAATTATCAAATTAGAAAAATTTTTAGCCATTATTTCTTTATTAGTATTTTATTAGTATTTATTGGTATTTTTTATTATAATGTCATAGTAGATATGAATATTTATTTTTGAATGTGTAGATATTATTGTCTCCTTTTATAGATTGTTGAGTTTCATTTAAAGAAGCAGTTAATTTCTTTGTGACCAGCTTGATTTTTTCCAAGACCTCCTTTTAACCTTGGTTAGGGTTGGTCCAGGCTAGACTTTATTTGTGGGCTCAGTTAGTCCTTTCCTAAGACCTCTGGGATCTCTGCTGAATGACCACAGTGTTCAGTGAGGTCCCTCCTCTCTGGCTGATCTCCAAATGGAGTACTTCCTAGCCCTGTGCACACTCCAGTCATTGTTTGGATTTATCTCCTCTGTAGTTTTTCCCTTGTTACTTTTTTTCTTTTTTTTCTTTCTTAGCCTTGAGGAGCCTTGCCCTGGACATAGCAGTTATTATTCAGCCGAAGACTCACGGGACCCCCTGTGCAGTTATCTGGAGCTCTTTTTCTTTATAGCTTCTTTGTTTCTACAATCCTGCCTGCCTAATTCCTACTACCTTAGTAGCCGCAAACTCTGATCTCTCTCCTTTCACTCAGCAGTGCCACCATATTGTTTGATCGCCCACTTCCTGCATGGCTAACTGGGAATGCTTCCAGGGGGAAGTTAGGCTGATCATAGGGTTCTGCACACTTACTTCCCTTTTCTCAGGGATGAGTCTGGCGCTGCTTCTTGCCCAGTGTCTAGAAGCAATTATATCACACATTTTTTCCGGTTACTTCATCATGGCTAGCAGCAGAAGTCTGGATTAATTTTTGATAATTTTCAGTGGGAACAGATGGAATATAATTATTTTTCTGCCTCTTTCTTGCCTGTTTACACAGTCTCAAGAAGTTATTTTTACTCAGTTTATCCTCTCAACCTTGCACTCACTGGCTAGGTGCTGTAGCAGGCCTGGAAGTATTACGTTGTCATCTTCCATATTACTTACAAATGTCAAGACTGTTTCCCCTTTCATTCTTGATATTACCCTGTTTTTAACCCCCAGAATAATCTCTTGGTCTTAACTGCTTGCTTATTTGTTTATTCATTTTTATTAAGTAAACTCTGTGCCCAACTTGGGGCTCAGACTCACTACCCTGAGATCAAGAGTCACCTGCTGTATGGAGGCCGCCAAGTGCCCTGTTTTTTTTTTTTTTTTTTTAAGATTTTATTCATTTATTTGAGAGAGAGAGAGAGAGAGAGCACAAACAAGGAGAGGGGCAGAGGGAGAGGGAGAAGCAAGCTCCCCGCCAAGCAGAGAGCCTGATGTGGGGCTCGATCCCAGGACCCTGAGATCATGACCTGAGCTGAAAGCAGACGCTTAACCGACTGAGCCCCCAAGGCGCCCCCAAGTGCCCTGGTCTTAACTGCTTTCTGAATTCTCTCTTAACCCAGTGTTACAGTTAAGACCATTAAATTTGTGAAGGCTGCCATAAAAAGTGCCACAGTGTGGGTAGCTTCAACATCAGAAATTTATTTCCTCCCACTTGGGGAGGCTAGAGGTTCCAGATCATGATATCAGTCGGATTGGTTCCTTCTGAGGGCTGTGTGGGAAGGATCTGTTCCACACGTCTCTCCTTAGCTTATAGATGGCTGCCTTCTCTCTGCGTCCTCATGGTTGTTCCTCTGTGCACACAGACACCTATAACTCTGTGTGTTCAGATTTCCTCTTCCTCTAAGGACACTGGCCATATTGGATTAGGGCCCACCCTAATAACCTCATTCTAGCCAAATGACATCTGTAAAGACCCTATCTTCAAATACAGTACCATTCTGAGGACTAGGAGTTAAGACTTCATGAATTTTAGGGGAGAAGAAACAATTCGGCCCATAGCACCAATTATTTCTCTCATCTCTTTATTTACCACCTTGGTGTAAAACTTGATGTCCTTTGATATTTCATTGTTCATATGCTTATTTATGCCTCTAATCCCTTTTTATTTTTTCAATTTTTAATATTATTTCTTTAGGGTTTTTTTTTTTTTTCTCAGAGAGGGGAGGAGGGGCAGAGGGAGAGAGGGAGAGAGAATCTAAGCAGGCTCTGTACCCAGCACAGAGCCCAATGCAGGGCTTGATCTCAAGCCCCTGGGATCATGACCTGAGCCACAGTCAGGAGTCCAGTGCTTAACCAGCTGAGCCACCCAGGCATCCGCCTTTAATGCCTTTTATTTTGCAGCAATAAGTCAAGTTCCCTTAAGCCATCATTTTTAATCTTTTCAAGAATCACCGACCCCTTTGAGAAACCAGTGAAACCTCTAGAGCTGCTCTCCCTAAAATGTATATTTTCACATAGGAAGTTTGTTACATATAACTTGGGGAATTTAAGATGCCCCCATCCATCCATGGACCCTTAAATGTGGAATTGCCACCCCAGTATTCCTTGGGCTTTTTGTTTTTGTTTTTAAGATTTTATTTATTTGACAGAGAGAGACAGCCAGTGAGAGAGGGAACACAGGCAGGGGGAGTGGGAGACGAAGAAGCAGGCTCCCAGCAGAGGAGCCTGATGTGGGGCTCGATCCCGGGGCTCTGGGATTACACCCTGAGCCAAAGGCAGATGCTTAATAACGACTGAGCCACCCCGGCGCCCCCCAAGTATTCCTTGTTTTAACCCTTCAATTCTAGGTTCTGTTAGCTAACTGTTTGGGCATCATTTATGTATATCCCGGAGTCACATGCAAATAAAGAGCATTGACTGAGCCCAGGATACATGAATGGATTGTGCATAAAGTTATAGCTGCAGAAAAAGAAAAGAAATCCATCACTCGTGTGGTCAGCTCTCTTTCAAATCCAGTTCATAGGATATAGTGGTAGATGGTCATATATAAACTTTAAGGAGGTGTTGGCCTTTTCCCCTTGCATTTAAAAAGGTTATGTGCTGCAATGTGAGACAAATAAATCATGATTCACTACAACAACAGCGTTGCAGTCAGTTATATAAATTGCTAGTGAAGCACTAAATCTGTCACTTTGTGTGTTCTGATTGTTTACCAGTTGGAATGGTGTTGGAAAAGAGGACTGACTGGAAACAAAAGAAGCAAATATAGTGGCAGATGCAATTAGCAAGATCAATGGTTGGTGCCAAAGGTTCATTGTTTGGTCATTTCAGTTGACCGAAGGAAAAGCAATTGCTATCCAGAACACTTCACTAGCTATAATTTGCTGGAAACGAATGCAGAAAAGTGAGTTGCCCAACTTTACAACAATGTGGAGAATATTCTTCCGCTGACTATGTTCCTAGGACAGTGACCAGAAGATCAAGTTTATTCTTTTCATTCATGCTTTTAATAGATAATGCAGAACTTTTGCTCACTCGGTATACTTGGAAGAAAGGGATAAAGAAAGGGGGGGTAATCAGAAGGGGGAATGAAGCATGAGAGACTATAGACTCTGAGAAACAAACTGAGGGCTTCAGAGGGGAGGGGGGTGGGGGAATGGGATAGGCCGGTGATGGGTAGTAAGGAGGGCACGTATTGCAATGGTGCACTGGGTGTTATACGCAACTAATGAGTCATCGAACTTTACATCAGAAACCAGGGATATACTGTATGGTGACAAACATAATATAATAAAAAAAATTAAAAAAATTAATTATTATTTTTTTAACCTTAGCTATTCACCTGCTTCTTTAACAAAAATCTCCTGGTCTGCCTTTGCATCCTTTCTAACAATGTTTTGAACCTCAGTGTATCACAGCTCTCTCACCTCATCCTAGCAGATTTTGTCCTGTCAAATCATAACCTCAGGCTTGCATGAACTGTAGCAAAAACTTGGAAACAACAAAGAATGTTCTGTGTTGCTAAGATTTTTGTAAGTTGGCATTTCATTGTCTTAAATTGAGCAGTTTTTGTAAGTGCATGACCTTGAAAATGTGTCACTAATAACGATAGTGATGATTCTAATAGCTGCCATTTATGAGTACTTACGTCTTCTAAGTCAGATAGTTATTCCTAACTAAGGTATCCCCCCATGAGGTGGAGTGACTGTTCTGCCCATTTTACAGATGAGGGAGCCGAAGGCTAGAGGAGGTAACTTGACAGAGTCAGACCTCATGCTTTTAACCATTATGTATGCTCTGTGACAGTGATTAAGAACGGATTAAATGCTTATCAAACGTGAGTTCTTTAATATCTTCCCAAGCCTTGTGAAAGACACAGTTCGTTTTTGTTGGAGCCAATAACCTAATGAAACCTGAAGAATAGTTAAAGAACATTTCACTTGGGACCCCGAATAGGACTGCAGTAGGACTACAGCCCAGACAAAGATTGTCGTGGCTTCACATGGTCTAAAAAAATGTCATAGACCAGGCGGCTTATCCAAAAGAAATTTCTCACCGTTCTGGAGGCTGGGAAGTCTAAAATCAAGGTGCCGGCCGATTTGGTTTCCAGTGAGGCCCCTCTTCCTGGTTTGTAAAGACACCTTCTTGTCATGCCTTCATGTGGGTGGAGAGAGAGGTTATCTTTCTTGTGTGTCTTCTTATAAGGGCACTAATCTCCTTCATGAGGGGTCTGCCCATGTCACCTAATTACTTGACAAAGGCCTCGCTTCCAAATACCATCCCATTGGTGGTTAGGGCTTCAGTAATAGCAGGACAGTCGGTCAGCCTGTAGCAAGTGGAGATGAGAGTTTAGCTGGCCTTAAAAAAAAAAAGAATGCAGTGATATGTATTAAATTATTAAATTTCTTGACTTAAATACACATTTAATCTATTATTTTGCCATCGTTCTCACCTCCTCCTATACCTTCCTTCATCACTGAACACAACTCCTGTCTTGCCTCTCATTTAGTTATGCATTCTGTGACGGGTTGCACAATTGTGAGCGTCCCAGCAGTGGACCCTACTAATGCTGTTCTTTACCATTTAGGTCAGCTGGTTCTCAGCGTTTATGAGATCATGTGCTACTTAAGGAAGCTGATGAAAGCTGTGGATTCTCTCCAGGAAAAAAAAAATTTGTATACATGACCATTGGACCTGGGGTTAAAACTATCTGCCCTGCGCTCACTCTCTCTCTCTCTCTCTCTCTTAAGTAAGTAAATGTTTAAAAAAAAAAAAAGAAAAGGGGGGCACCTGGGTGACTCAGATGGTTAGGCACCTGACTCTTGATTTCGGCTCAGGTCATGATCTCAGGGTCCTGAAATTGAGCCCTGTGTTAGGCTCTGTGCTCAGCAGGGAGTCTGCTGGAGATTCTCTCTCTCCCTCTGCCCCTCCCCCTGCTTGCATACTCCCTCTCTCCCTCTCTCATTCTCTCTCAAATAAATAAATCTTTAAAAAATCTCTGCCCTGACCTCACCCTATCAACTTAACTACTATTAAAGGGCATGTACTTTCCATCTCTCGGTAAGAAAAATTAACGCAAGAACACATGTTTCACAAGAGACAATGGGTGGCGAACCAAATGAAAAACTGGTCACCCTTATTAGCAGTCAGAGAAACGCAGGTTAAATCGAATTGCCATTTTTTTTAGTATGTCGGTTAACAAAGACTTTAAAATAGAATAGTAGAGTGATGGTGAGGGTTTGGTGAAATGAACATTTTCATACATTGCTGTTGGGGGGTAAATTAGCATGTCATCCCAGACTGTATCATAGCTGTATGTATCAGACACTGTTGAAGCTCCCCACTTTTTATTGGATGTTTCTTCCTGGGGATCTTTCCTCAAGATTTAATCCAGAACTCAGTCAAAAGTTTATACAAATATATATATATATGTGTGTGTGTGTGTATGTATATTTTGCAGCAGTATTTAAAGTGAAAATTTTGAAGCCACCTTAAAGTCCAGTAAAAGAATGGTTAAATGAACTATGGTAGATTACGGAATATAAAACGACATGGGGAATGCTAATAACAGCACACTATAAGGTTGGATTTACGGTGTGGTTCTAATTATAGAGTATGTTTACATAGCTACACGAAGATGAATTAATCAAAAAGTTTTTGACTAATATCTTTGTATATTGGGACTCAAGGTTATGTCTTTCTTTTTTTTTCTTCAAAATTTCTGCAATGTAGTTGTGTCAGCTTTATTAACTATATCGCGTTAGCTTTCACTGTACAGCAAACTGTCCCCAGACGTAGTGGATTAAAACAGAGCCATTTTATTTGCTGCCACTTCTCTTGTTCCAGACTGTCTCAGTTGGTATTTACTTGGCTTTCTCAGGGATCCGGGGTCAGCCGGGGCTTGGTGATCGAGGATGGTCTCACTCACATGCGTGGGGGCTGGGAGGCTGGCAGCCAAGCACGTGCCAAGAACTCTGCTTGGTTAGCATTTGCTTAAGTCCCATTGCACAAAGCAGGTCGCAAGACTGAGCCCAGGGGGATCGTTGCAGAGCTGTTTTTGCAAGCCATCTTTGGCATAAATAGTGAAACAAATGCCATTCTAAAACAATTATGAGAAACCCCTGCCTAACCTGAAGTCCTGACTTGACCGCCGCTGAGAGTCATGGTATCTTTGTGTTGATGATGTCACACGTCTCCTTTTTATTCCTTCATGGCCATGATGAGTAGGGAGGAGAGCAGTGAGCACATAACTGACAGTTTTCCACTGGTGTTTCAGCCTTCCTGTCCCCCACCTCTCCCTTCGCCAGTCGGAGTAGCCAGGGGCTTGGGATTGGCCAATAGTTTTTCTTGTTGACTGAAACTTCCTACCACACAGAAGACAACCGGTAGAATGGGAGCAACATGGAGGTTAATAGGTTTAACGGAAGAATGCCTGTTTTTCGGGTCTGATATGGAGGGTGTATTTATTTTTATACTATTGCTAATATTGTTTTATAGCTTCTGTAAGAATGAAAACATAATTTGCAAATTTTCTATGTCAAGGTAAAAATGTATTATGTTACTCTCACTTTGTGTGACAGGGAGGCAGCAATTTTCGGAGACATTTTATGACTCGTCTATTGAGGCGTTTTGAAAAAGGTGATGTGAATAGCTGAAGGAGCTAATGTAGTTGAGCACCCGGATTATTTTTTCACAGTGTGTTCGTTTCCTGTTGGCACTCTGGCAGTTTGCCAGAAATTTAGTGACTTGAAACAACACCAGCGTATTCTCTTATGGTTCTAGAGGTCAGATACCTGAGATCAAGTTCACGGGCCCAAAATCAAGGTGTTAGCACAGCTGGGTCCTTCAAGAGGCTCAGGGGAGAATCCAGTTCCTTGCCTTTTTCGGCCTCTAGTGTTTGCTGCATTCTTTGGTCTGGGGTCCTCCCACCGATTGTTCCCCCATCGCTCCTAGCAGGACCACTACAATAACATCAGGCCCACCCAGGTGATCTTCGCCATTTTACAACCCTTAACTTAATCACATCTGCAGAGTCCTTTTTGCCATATAAGCTGACGTTCACAAGTTCTGGGGATTGGGACATGAAGATCCTTGGGTGCCATTGTTCTGTGTCACACATAGTGAGGGACACATGAGCTTCATAATGCAACTATCTTTGTGCACACCATTTCATTTTACCCCACTTCTTGGTGAACCCACCTCCCATCCTCCAGAATCATGTAACCTGCTGGTCTGCATGGTGTCTGTTGACTTCAGGAACCTTATTCCACTGGGATTTGAGTCTGCGTTTGATGACGGATGTAGGTGTGTGTCTGACTTGATTTTCGTTATTCATATTGAGGAGAAATGAAGTTTGTATTGCTTGCTTCTCTCCTTCTCCTTACTGGTGTTATGACTAACAGTTTTTAACACGAAACTATTTTGAAAGAGGAGTGTTTGATGATGTATTTTGACAGCAGCCATGTCATGCTTTTAGCTGCTCTGCGAGGAGTAAGTTACCGGATACCAGCTCAATAGCCCTTACCTGAGTAATCAACCAAAGATGGCATGTCCAGAAATATCACTCAAATGTCAACCGCAGAATGTCTTTAAAATAATCTCATTCAAAAGACTCGAATCTTCCTTACTTGCAGTTTTGAAATATCAAAGTTTTTAAAGACAGGGAGTCCTAAGTTATTTCTTTTTCACAGATGCCAGATGGATGTTGAATTAGGTCCAGTTTTTAGTTTTTCCGCAGATAATTTTTCAAGTTTGTGGCGGCGTTTTGGATCCTTATCAGTATATCGAGGCTCTGTCCCTCCCCCGGTTCCCCGCAGCCCCCCGCAGCTCCTCACAGCCTGGCATCAGTGTGGTTGCCTTGGTACCTGTTCTGAAGGATGTCTGCAGTGAAATTTGGTTGTTTAAATAGCACGATTTGTCATCTAAAAGTAGAAGTCATTAGCACGACGCCGTTTGGCTAGAGGTGTCTTCAATACTGTTTTTAAATTTTCCTTATTTTATCACTTCACTGTTAAGGTTTACTCATTTCACCACTGGAAATTTCAGGGCCTGGTTCACAGTATGGTTCTGGAGTGAAAAATGCAAAACGTTCTCTTAAAGAGTATCGAAGAGTCTGGAAACTTGTGCCACAACCAGTGGCCTGAGTTAGACATACTGTGTCTTTTTGAGACGTGTGAACTTCGAAATTCCAGCTCTATGATTGTCCTGCACAGATGTTTGTAGCTGGAATCCGCAGTTGAACAGCCGTCCGCCGTGTTTAAGGAAAAGGATTTCTAAAATTCTTGCTAGCTTATGTGTGAACTTCAGTTGGCCTTCACGGTGATTGTGAATTTACCAGAAACACTTATGTCTCTCAGAAAAGGTAGAGTTTGTTTTTGTTTAATTGAATTGGGTGCTTTGGGAGGATGCGTGTCCATTTGTCTCTATTCCACTTATCTCCTCCACGTAATTATTACAAAAGATGCAGCCAGGCGCCACGTCTTCGCTCTCGCCTCGCAGACGAGTTGACTATCAAGTCAGCGGCTGCTGTCACTTGCAGGGGTGAGGGTGGCAGCCTGCTCCGTCACTGGTGGGCATCTCCGCGGACACCGCCAACTGGCAGCCTGCGTTGGGATAGGCAGTAATTAGTTGCTTGAAACTCTTGCCTTGTTAACTCCAGGTAAGTTATTAGAGAAAATGTTCTGGAGTTCAGAGTGTTGGTTTTGATAACAAGAAAGCAGGTTTAGCCATCAGAATATGCCCTCTGTTTGTAGAACAGTCAAATCCCGTACAGTTCCTTTCCTTGTGCGGGATCCTGTTTTGTCATGAAGGCTGCGGATCTTCCTTGAACCTCGTGGCTCACTTGGTCCCGTAGATGCGGAGTAGAGATAATGAGGTCTGTGTTTCTAGGTACGTTAAATTGGTACAAAACAAAATTTTTTTTTTTTTTGGTGGGAGTAGGGATGGCGGTGGACAAAATAAAGGGACACCATTTTTTGGTACCAACTCATTCAGTTTGGAAAATAATACACTGTATTGCTATTATACAGTAATTTATGTTTATTATTTTAAGTAAGTAAAACATTCAAAAAGGTCAAAAAATTCACTAAAAATCTCAGCAACTTAATTAATTAGGTTTCAGTGACCATGATGTGGGGTGAGTCTCTTGACATGGACAGCCTTTCTCATTTGGTAAATGATTTGTCTGGGTATAAAAATCTTGAGTAACCTTTTTTCCTAGAACTTTGTAGGCCTTGTCTTTTGACATTGAATGTTGCTAGGGAGACAGCAGAGGGCAGTCTGATTTTTTTTTCACCTACTGAGTGACTCGTTTTTTTCTTTTAGGATAGCTGTAGGATTACGTACTTTCTCTCTCCTGTCTCCCCATTGTATTTATTAAAGCATCGCACACGTAGATAAAAGTCCATATGACATAAGCTTATAGTTTAGTGAATTATCACCTGTATAAACTCAAGCAACAGCTACACAGGTCAAGAAATAGAAGACCCACAGCATTTCAGAAGTCCCGCCTCAGGCCTCCTTCTGATCCAGTGCAAGGCCTTCCTTTCTGCCCCAGGGTAACCACTGCCTTAACTTGTGATATTATTAATTAGTTTTGCTGTTTTCGAATTTTATATAAAGGGAACGACTCAGTATGTATTCTGGCTTCTTTCACTTGACAGTATGTTTTGAGATTCATCTATATTGTTGCCTAAAGCTGGATTTCGTGTTTTCACTGCTCCCAGGATGCGAGTTATCCAGGCATCAGTCCCATTTCTCATTTGAGCGACATAGCTGCTTAAAGCAGAATCTCCCCCGCTTCTTCGACCTTGCCCCTTGGGGACCAGCAGTGGAATCAGAGGCTCTCACAGGGCTGCTCCGCTCCCTCCTTCCTCAGGGAGTGAAGATGCTTGTTTGCACGTCGCCCATCGGCTCCTCTTGGGCTGCTTGCCGTGGAGCAGGGTTCCTCTGGGACTGTTCACTGCTCCCCTTGTCTTCTAGCAGACCCTCACACTGACGTACCAGCACTTAACGCAAGAGGGGCGTTTCATGGGGCTTTTAGGACTGTTACAAAAGTCTCTATCATGTTTGAATTCTGAGGAGCCGTATGTCCACTACCAGCGTTCCCCCTCTTTTTGGTTCAGAGTTCCCAGAATTTAGCTACCGTTCATCCTAATTTGTGAGATGAGGTGGTGACATTTTACTTGTTGCACTTAAGAGCTCATTCTCTCCTTTCCCTTGATGGATTTTAAGGAAGGGGAACACAGAGAAATGTTTTCACGCCATCCCAGTTAACTGGATGGCTCCTAAGTTACCTTAGATTTGAATAAGTACGTTTGAAATCTAAGGCTGATGGTGCAGAGTGGCCAGTCCGGGAAAACAGTGTCCCTGTGGTGCCCTCTCCACTGGCCTTCTTTTCCATCCTCACCCGGCGTTGGGCCCCCACCCTTCTGAGTCCAGCCTCTTGCCAACCTGTCTCTTTCCTGTCCTGCGCTAGTTGAGGCTGGTTAGCTCAGAAGAGTGCTTTAACCAGTGGGGGTAAATTATAGTAGGAGGCCAGCTTTATGTTCCTTTACAGGTTTTTAATATCAGGGAATGGAGACTTATTGTAGGTTGCCTTCAAGTAGGAGCTTAATATTATCATTCATCATCAAATAGCATCTGGAAAGTGCCATTGGAGCCCCTGCTCTTATGCTTCACTGAACTGTAGTGAGGTCCTTTTTGTTCTGCTGTGTGTAATTTGGTACCAACATGGCAGCCCCCTGAAGATAGAGCCATAACTTTTACAAAGGAGCAGCACTTCTTTGAAAAATGTATGTAGTTTAAAGATTTAAAGCGGCAGCAACATCGTAGAGGAAGTGTTTTTTTTTTTTTTCTAAAGGTTGAAAAAAATACTGGGTATTGTATAATGGAAGAGAAATTTAACCTTCATGTCAGATTGTACCCTTCTGTTTCTGATCCACCAAGTGGTACCCATAGTTAAAAATGCCAGTAAGAGTAATGAAGTCAGATTGCCATAACTTGACTCCCCCAGCTCAAATTATGTCAATTAATGGAGTAAGCTACATAATATTTTACATAAAAATATAGTGGTTTGAATTATATACAAGTAGTGTTCTCTTCAGAAAGCTTGATTTTTTTTTTCCCCCTAACCTCTGTCTTCTGGAATATTGTCTCTTTGACCCTTCTGTAAGTGTTAGATGGGCCTGTGTCTTGACGATGCTTAACTTTATTTTTATTAAAGATTTTAATTTGCCAGAGAAGAAGAGAGCAAGAGAGAGCACAAGCAGGCAGAGGGAGAGGGAGAAGCAGGCTCCCTGCTGAGCAAGGAGCCTGATGAGGGATTTGATCCCAGGACTCTGGAATCATGACCTGAGCCAAAGGCAGACGCTTAACCGACTGAGCCAGCCAGGAATCCCAAAGACGCTTAACTTTAATTGTGAATTGTTTTACGTGTGAGTTCCACCTTCATGATCCCAACCTGGTTCATCGTCTCGTCTGAGACTCCAGACTGTATCCCTGATGCCCAGCGGCCGTATTTCCACTTTGATGTCCCACAAGGCCATCACATTGGCCATGCTTGAAATTGCACTGTTCTCTTCCTGAACCGTGTTGAAGTTGGTGACGACCATTACTCACGTGTTTGCCACGGAAAAGCCTGGGTATCAGTTCTTATGCTTCTTCAAATCCATTTTCTAGATCATAAGTGCTCATCTCCTGTCTTTCTCCTTTAACAGTAGAGTAGTAGCAATCGCCGTGGTAGTAACAGAGTATATTCCTGTTGTACTTGCTGTGTGCTGGACACTGTTCTGAAAGCTTTACATTTGTTAACCGTTCTAATCCCTTCGTAACCCTGTGAGGTAAATGCTCATTTTCCTCACTTCGCAGAGCTTGCAGCTGAGATACAAAGAGCATATGTGACTTGTCCAGTCTTAGTAAATGTATCTGGGATCTGAATGGAAGCATATGGAAAGGGATTGCCGGAGCCTTGTTCTTCTTTTGCAGTTCCTGGTACCCTGGCTGTTTCCCACCCATTCCTCACCCAAGTGTGTGCACATGTTGACGTTAAAGAGTTGGTCTTGGATGTAGCCTAATTAATAAAGAACACTTTATAAATCATTCAGCTATCAGTAGTAGTAACAAATTCGCTTGGCACATCGCTTGGGAAGCTGCTAGGGGCTCACTGCCGCATACCAGAGTGCCTTTGTGGCAAAGACTGTTTACTGTTTTGCACAGAATGACGGACCTGTGCCGTCTGTGGAGGTCTGAGCTGTGGCTTTCCTGCTTTAAACCTGCCATTGTTTTAAACACCTGCCGATGAAGCCCAAGGCCCTCAGCATGACTGCCAAGGAAGGCTCTTGGTGACCTAGCGCCTCCTGCCTGTCTCTCCAGACAAAGCTTCCTTTCTTCCCTGTTTTGCTTTTTGTCCCTGGCGACTTCCCCCCTTTCCTGGAGACTTCACTAAGATCCAGTTAAGAATCACCCCCCAGAGTCATTCCTAACCTCTGCTTCCATCTCCACTGTGGGTCGAGGGCCTGTTGTGTTCTCGTGATCTCTGTTGTGTGTGTTCATTTGAACCACTAGACCACGAGCCCCTTGGGAACAGTTTCTTCTTTATCTTTGTGATACAAACTATACTAAACAAGTGCTTGTGAATGGATAAGTACCTTGATTAATCAAAACCAGATATGTAGGGCTGACTTTGTGCACCTCCAGTTACTAGGCTCTCAGGAGAATAAAGACAGCGGCTATTATAGGCAGAACTGGTCCCCAGCCCCCCACGTCCCTGCTAAGATTCGTGTAAGAAGCCCTGACCCCCAGGTCCTTAGGATGAGCTCTAGTCCAGTTCGACTGGCGTCTGTAAGAAGAGGAAGTTTGGACACACAGACACCAGGGTTATACTCCATAGAATAAAGATGTGTGAGCTCACAGTGAGAAGGTGGCCATCTGCAAACCAAGGAATGAGGCCTCAGGAAAAACCAAATCTGCTGACACCTTGATCTTAGACTTTCAGCCTCCAGCACGGTGAGAAAATAACCTTTTGTTGCATAAGGCACCTAGTCTGTGGTATTTTCGATGGCAGCCCTAGCACACCACTGCAGTGCCATATAAACTAACTTCCAGAAACCTGCGTGATGTCTAAAGTCATGTGTGTGCACATGTACGCACGTGAAGAGAGTTACGCTCCTCGGAGTAATTTATTTTTGGTGTAGTTGATTTAATAATAGGAGAAGCTCTGGTACATGAGATAATATTTAACAAGAAGCAAAGAGGGTTTTCTGCTGAATGTGAATTAACTGTAAAATTCACAGGACTTTTTCATTCTCTAAACGTTCTTGTTGGTGTCGTACGTATTGTTCCGTATCGTAAAATCATGATCATCTGTGCAGTTCTGCTGTTTGTACTCGGTGAATCTGTGCATTTCTGTTTTCTGTTTGATTTTTGTTTAGTATTTATATTTGTGGATATATTTCTAATATATATATTTATTTGCTGTCTGAAATATTTTATATCTATGTTTTATATCACAGCTGAGGTTACATGCTGTTTTAGGCATAGTTGGCCATTTTGCGCTGACCCCAGCACACTTCAGAGAGTGTTTGCCTTTGTCACTGTCATTTTTTCTTGAAAAGGGAAGAGAAAAAAGGTGCAAGAGTAAGCACACAGACAAACTGGTCCTTTCTGACAACTCATCGTGGCACGTAAGGAGCAGACCTTGGCGTGAATCTCATTGCTGCTGTTTGCTGGCTCTGTGGCCTTCAGGAAATAACAGAATCCTTTCCAAACCTCATTTTCCTTAACTGGGAGGCCCCTTCTCAGTTGTCAGGGGCCTTTGAGATCATGTACAGAAGGCACCCGGGCTAGTCAGTGGTATGTAAATACACAAAGCATTTTCCTCATTTTCAGATTGTTTATCATTTACACCATACGTTTTGTTTTCTCTCTGTGTTGGGGTGAGATGGAATTGTGCACGCTGAGAGTGAATACTGATGATAGTCTGCCGATCAGACACACCTTTGAGAGTTTGCTACCCTCCGCTTCCCTGCTGTCTTTCCACACCCTGCTCACTGACATCGCCAGTGTCCGTCACTACCGTCAAACGGGGCGGCAGAGGAGATGTGTCACTGTCTGTGGTGAGGCAAGGATGAGGTGTAGATAAACAAGCGTGTAGTTGCCTTTCAAACTTTGTCCCAAGTCGTGTGAAAGGCACCCTTCCAGGGACACCACCTGTCATCCCATTTGAGAAGTACATCACCATCCGCCTAAGACACCAGGAGAAGAAAAACGAGTTAGACAAAATTCCCATCCTCTTTAATAGGGAGGAAAACAGAAACATTTTGATTACAATTCCAGTGTGGTTACGCGATGGGCGTACAGACACAGCCACCTCTGCTACAAGCAGATCCAGGCACACACGGAGCAAGACTGTTCATAACTGCTTCTGAGTCTATGGAACGTGCAGTGGAGATGGAGGAATAGACCAAAGGGAAAACACCAAGCAAACAAAATTATAAAATGTAATAAGTACTGCAAAAGAAATAGACTCTGGTAGACAAAGATCACAGGGATCATTTCTGTGGAGAGGTGACGTTGAGTGAGTTACATTTTGTCAGGAGGCACAGGGGAGGAGGCACGTGGGTGTAGAAGCAAGAAAGGCCATGCCACGTTTGGCCGTGGTCATCCCAAGTCAGTCACACGTTGTTGATGCAAGGTGAGTCTGGACGTCCTGTGAGGGATTTTGCACGATAGCATTTTTAAAGAACACGTGTTTAAAAATGGCAGCCACCATTCTGACCGCTGTGCGGAGCCTACTTTGTTTATTGTAGACGGGAGCATCCACTATTTTAAATTTGCATTACTGGACACAGAGACCTGGCTCTCGATGTAGCCATGGGACACCGATTGTTTATATCCACTGATATCAAATTAACTACCAAGAAAAAAAATTTCCCTTGTGAACATCTCTTTTAGATTTCTAGGCTGTGAAGATTAAATAAAATAATAAGGGGCGCCTGGGTGGCACAGCGGTTAAGCGTCTGCCTTCGGCTCAGGGCGTGATCCCGGCGTTGTGGGATCGAGCCCCATATCAGGCTCCTCCGCTATGAGCCTGCTTCTTCCTCTCCCACTCCACCTGCTTGTGTTCCCTCTCTCGCTGGCTGTCTCTATCTCTGTCAAATAAGTAAATAAAATCTTAAAAATAAATAAATAAATAAATAAATAAATAAATAAATAAATAAATAAAATAATAAATGCAAATAGTGTATAAAAGGTCACATGTGGATGATTTACTATTTAAAGTTCTCATTTTGTTTTAAACAACTCTTGTCATTGAGAACACATGAATTCTATGTCCCTTTTTTTCCTAATAACCGTTCTTATGATAATAACAGTTAAGGAGGGTGAGGCTAGTCTGACATTTGATGGTAGCAAGCTGGAGTTTTGAGATTGACCACACTATGTAAACCAGTAACAGAAGAATCGTTTCAAAGTGCCAGTGGCCAGAGTCAAGCCAGGACTTAGCTAATTCGAGCTCATTTTTTTGTAAATAAATTGAGTCTCTGAAGCACCTTCACACATTGAAAACGATTTTATATTTGTGTTTGTTGATTGTTTTTTCCCCTGAGTAGAGTATCATAGTACTTTCCTTTTTTATTGTTTGTTAACTGTGGCAGTATTTCATATTTTTAACCCAAGACAGTTGGCTTTCCAAAAATACTGGAAACAAATTCATGATGCAGTCATCCTCACCCAAATCCTAAGTTGTGGTGAATCTCCGTTTTCTCTGTTATTTATAGTTAATACTTTCTTCCTATGTTAGGAATGGTAAATTGTCTAAGTAGATCCTGGGGAAGTGGGGTAGACTTTTTTTTTTTTTTTACCTTGAGTTGTGATTATTTTGCTTTCCTGTTTCTTAAAGATTTTTATTTATTTATTTATTTATTCGACAGAGATAGAGACAGCCAGCGAGAGAAGGAACACAAGCAGGGGGAGTGGGAGAGGAAGAAGCAGGCTCGTAGCAGGAGAGCCTGATGTGGGGCTCGATCCCATAACGCTGGGATCACGCCCTGAGCCGAAGGCAGACGCCCAACCGCTGTGTCACCCAGGCGCCCCCGCTTTCCTGTTTCTTAAGCCTTATTGTTAAATTTTTAAAACATACTCATTAGCTTATATCTTTGGCCTCTGCTTGGCTCTAGATTAGCACCAGACCGTAAGGTCCTCTTGTTTATATTAGTTTGGGATGTTTATTTGCCTTATGTCACTTATACTGAAAGAAAGTACATAGTTATCTATAAAAATAGAAACTTATTGGTTTTGAACTTTTTTATTCCCCAACTCTATGGTTTTTCTGCTATAAGATGTAGTTTTTACTTTTTTTTATTTCTCAAATCCTGGGGTAGGGTGAGTGTGTATGTGGGTCTGTACATGCGTGTGTGTATTTACACGCATGGAAACCCTGCTTGAAGATATTTATGGTTTTCTTTCCATTGCGTCTTGGTTCTGAGCTATTACTGTTAAAGTTGAAAATAAGCAGAAGTAAGTTCATCAAAACCCATTAAAATGGGTAGTTAGTACATTACCTAAAAAACATTTGGCATTTCTTTTAGCATAATTTCGAATTCACTGGAAATTAAGTTACAGTTGTTGCAGTTTTTCATGTAGATTTAGCATTTGTGTCACTCCTGATTCTTAATTATCTTAGTACATATTTTATATGACATAATATCTGCACTCTTACCATCTACAGCCTCTGCAGAGAGCGTAACACATGGCACCAAAGTAATAAAAATGTAAGCTCTAGAGTGAGGAGCAAAGCCGAAACAAGCCATTTTTACATATAACTTAAGTTTAGGTTCTGTGTAGTAGCTTGATCCCTTACTTAACCTTTAATAAAGTTGGATTCAAGGGTATTCATATATAAATAAAAAAATAAAATTAATTTCGTTTCATACTTCATATGAGCAAGTACCTGGTAATATATCACAATGACATTTAAACTTCAGTATTAGTCCTATTGGCGGAAAAATCGCCATACTTTTTTTTTTTTTAAAAGCAACCGTTTTTTGTTTTTTTTTTTTTAAATGATTTTTTATTATATTGTGTATTTCACCATACAGTACATCCCTGGATTCCGATGTAAAGTTCGATGATTCATTAGTTGCGTATAACACCCAGTGCACCATGCAATACGTGCCCTCCTTACTACCCATCACCGGTCTAAAAGCAACCATTTTTGAGGTTAGCCATTAAAAAGACAAGTTGTTGCCATTTGAGAGGGTTTGTTAAGATTATTACTATTATTAAGAAGGTGGGATCATATTCACACTGATTGAATCAGTCTGTATTTGTTTGGCCTTTGTGTCCTGTAAAGTTATCTAAGCAGTCATTTCCTCTTTTCACGTAATTTGGAAAGTAAAATTTGATAGGAATCTAGATATGCTCAAGACTCCATCCCCAGAGACCCCTCACGCCCTCCGAACTTCCCTTACCAGGCTCTGGAGTTGTACTTACATCTTGATCTTGATCAGGTTCCGTCTAAGTAACGTTGCAGTTGGAATATTTGTAACCCATGCAACCTCAACGTACCATTTCAGGTGTTGGTTGACAAGGGTGAATAGGGGAATGTGCGTCTATATTCATGCTGCCTGTTAAAAGTACTCACTCTGTCCTGTTAA
Source organism: Ursus maritimus (assembly GCF_017311325.1). NCBI lineage: Eukaryota > Metazoa > Chordata > Mammalia > Carnivora > Ursidae > Ursus > Ursus maritimus. Next base: position 18,101,654 of record NW_024425675.1, read on the forward strand.
TGAAAGTCTATCAGCCTAATGCATTACTCTGCCAGGGTGTTTTCATATAAAAAGAAAATACCTGGCAGCAACTAGGCTTTCAACCCTTAAGATAATGTTCTGATGATAGAATTCTGGACCTACAGGGGAGGTAAGGGGATGTATTTCTGCATATGCCTTCCCGGGGCTCTTTGAACCTTGCCAAGTTACTGACTATTGCAACACTACTTCACTCAGTACCTTTTTCAATAGGAGGAGATGGGTGTCCTGTCCTGGAAAGACCGAGGGCTTTGCCAGAACCAGATACATTGGCCTTTGAATCCCCGCTCTGCCTTGTGCCTGCCGTGTGACCTTAACCTCCTAGAGTGTTAGTTGTTGCTTTTTTTAAAATGAGATGATAGTATTTTACATGCAAGATTGTAGTGACTGCTTAGAGTAACATATGCAAAGCTCAAAGATCCAGAAGCAATGTCTGGTACGTCTGGTACCGGTATGTGCTCAAGAAATAATAGTGATTATAATTACAATGACAAAGATAATGATAATGGTAAGTATTCATTGATTTGTGACATCTTCAGTAGAACTAGTTCTAGTCTAAAAGTTCAACAGAGTTCAATACTCAAGATTTAATTTTATTTTTTTGCTGCTTTCTTTAAAATTTAAAAAACTTCTGTCAACATGATGATTCAGTAGTTCTGTACATTACTCAGTGCTCACCTTGACATGTGTACTCTTAATCCCCTTCACCTATATCACCTGTCCCCCACCTACCTCTCCTCTGGTAACCATCTGTTTGTTCTTTATGGTTAAAAGTTGGCCTTTTGGTTGGTCTCTGTTTTTCTTTGTTCATTTGTTTTGTTTCTTAAATTCCACATGTGAGTGAAATCATATGGTATTTGTCTTTCTCTGACAGATTTCACTTAGCATTATACTCTCTGACTCCATCCATGTTGGTATAAATGGCAAGATTTCATTCTTTTTTATGAAATAAAAAATATATATGTATATAAATATATATTTTTATACACACACACACATATATGTCACATCTTTTTTATCCCTTCATCTGTTGGTGGACACTTGGGCCGCTTCTGTATCTTGGCTATTAAAAATCATGCTGCAATAAACATAAGGGTGTGTGTATCTTTTTGACCTAGCATTTTAGTATTCTTTGGGTAAATACCCAGTCCTGTGATTACGGGATCATAGGGTAGTTCTACTTTTAACTTTTTAAGGACCCTCCATACTGTTTTCCTCAGTGGCTGCACCAGTTTGCATTCCCATCAACAGTGCACGAGGATTCCTTTTTCTCCACATCCTCGCCAACAACTTGTTGTTTCTTGCGTCTCCCAAGTCTTACTAAATCAAAAATTCCCTAAGTTTTAACAAGGCCTCCAGGAAATTTTGATGCAATCTCAAGTTTGAGAACCCCTGCTTTAGAAAATCTGAGAAACACAGAAAAGGGTACCTTTCTTGATCTTCCCATTCAGAAATGACCAGTGTTAGGATTCTGAGTGTATTTCCCTCCTCTCTTTTCTTTATTGTTGTGTGTACCTACTTAGCTGTATTTTTGTCTAGTCTTTTTCCTGTGCATACATGTAAATACTTATGCTTTTTAAAAAAACATGCCATACTATGAGTTTTATAGCCTATTGTGTTCAGCTCAATATGAAGTCATGACCATTACCCCGTGTCATTAAATTTTATTTGAAAACATTTTTAATCATATGGCTACATAATATGAGTGCTTATAATTTATTAACCAATCCCTTAGACATTTGAGTTGTTTCCAGATGTTGAGGAGGAACATAAGCGACACTGCATTGAAAATTTGTATTCATAAATCATTGGGGATATCTGTGATCCTTTCCTTAGCATGAGTTTATTCCTAGGATGGAATTACTGGGTCAAACAGTATGAACATTTTTATAGCTCTTAATACGTATTGCCAAATTACGTTTCCATAAAGAGGTGCCATTTTGTCCTCAGACCAGCCGTGTCGGGAAGCGTCTAATCCTCGAACCTTGGCCAACCCTGGGAATTATAGTCCTTTTGAATATGTACCAATTTGATAAGAGGGTGTTTACAAACTGCAAGTGAACAGGATATAGTCTGATGTCTTCTAGTCTTTGAGTTCGCTTACACTTTTGTGTTCACAAGCGCGAACGGGAGAAAACGTCCTGGATTTTGTCCCTTACATGTTGAGGGTGTGAATTTCTAACATTTACTCCTCTTAAACGGCCTGCCCCTTACCTCTTAAAGACTTCATATGTTTCGTTGAAAGGGAGTTGCAGTTCTTCTAAAGGTGTTCTGTGGAACAAAAGTAATTGGACAACGTGGATGTGATGATGGGCGCCACGTACCTTGGGCTTTAGGGAGTAACTAGGAACTAGAGGGCCTTCAAGGAAGAGAACAACAAATTGTTTCTATCTGTAGTATCACAAATCCATTACATAATGATATTAATATAAAATCTTGCTAGTGAGGAAATTGTTGAGGGAACCTGAGATAGAATGTTAAGTAAATGCTAAGCTGGCTGAAAAAATGGCTTTAAAATCAGTACCATGGCCATTCCATATACGTTTCTCTTACACAGCTCTGGTTAAGACTGGTTTGGGATAACTTTATCAATCCTATAAAAAGTTATGATACTGAAACTTAATCTTCGAACATAAGTTTATTTTAGTTTATGTTGCCTTAATCAGTGACTTCTCCTGGATTCTCTGCGGGGACTGAGGCTCCCTTGATGTTGACATTTCCAGCTTTCCATGTGGTCAGAAGGGTGTCCTGAACCTGGGAACTTGAGAGGCTGAGGGTGGAGAGGACAGTGAATGTCCCAGGGCACTCTGGGAACTGACGCCAGTAGGGTGCCTCAGACCGCGGCCGCGTAGGGATCTTTCAGTCTTGCAGGAAATGACGTATATGTTTTCACTCCTTTGCAGATCTCACTTAAAATAATAATGATGAGAAGAATATTTTACGTTTATATAGTGGCTTCCAGTTTATAGAACCATTTTATACACTTTTTGGCTGCTGTCCAGAGTCCTATCAAATTGGTACTATTATCCCCACAGGGCAGCTGAGGAAACCAAAGCTCAGAAAAAAAAAAAAAAAGCCCGAAGATTTACCCAAGTGTCTCGGCCACAAAGTTGATGAATGTTACTCAGGATCAGGGGCCAGGTCTTCTGGCCAGATCTCCCGGGCTTTTGCCTACACCTGATAGCATTATACAATAAAAGGGAAATCTGGCAAGCAACCATGAGATTACCTCCACATTTGAAAGAATGATAGGGAAATCCTACGTGAACAGCAGGTTTAAAACATGAATTATTTCTTCAATATCCCTAGAAGGAGACTCGCAAGATTAATGCAACTATGGCGGTGTGCATTGGGCTTGCCTCTGCGCTGCTGGTGGGCACTCGTATTTATGAGGGACCGAGGGCCCCTTATTTCCATCTGACCCTGGAGCACAGACATCAGATGTCCAAGAAGAGCATCAGAGGGAAACCCGTGTAAAATGCTGTGTTTCTTCGTTGGTGAAAAGGGCTTCTGAACCCTTTAACACAGGCATACACATAAATCAGATGCCACTCTCGTTGGAGCCACTTGGCAGGGTATGATTTTTATTCTTTTTTTAATTTAAATTGTACTCTTCCTCTGACTNCGGAAGAGCAAGTGTTGGTTTAAGTATGTATCATAAAGCGGCAAGGCGTTGGGTGTATTAAATGAACAGAATGCCTGTTTTAAAAATGTGTTGCCGGAAAGGCTAAGCAGACAATTGCCAGGATGACAGGGCGGCCTCGAATCCCCCCAGAATACATTTGAGAGCTGTCGTGAGACGTCCCAGCTTATTCCGATTGTATTGATGATGCGCAGAAGGGGAAACAGCCCCAGACTTGGGGCTTCATAGACCATCATCTATAAGCTTGGTGTGCACTGCAGTCAGGATGATGCTGTTTTAAGAAAGATGCACTCCTTTGTGCTAATTAATGTGCCTCACGTAGTTTGAATTTCTTTTTGGCATTTCCTTTCAACGCACTTTGTTCTTTTTTAATTATAAAAATCACCCCTACTTGTAAGCACATGGAGTTCTCGAAAGAGCAGATGAATAGCTTACCCTTTGTTCTGCGGGTTCGAATCCCTGTCCTGCCTTAACGTCCCCTCTTTGAGGAAACCCACATTAACGATTGGATGTGTGTGTCTTCTTCACTTTCTTTTTCACATAAACATTCACTCATGCGCATATATATGATTTTTGGGTTTTTTTTTTTTTCAAAAATTAAATCATACCAAACTTAGAATACTCTTATTTTTTTTAATTATTATACTGTAGACCTCCTTCTAGGCCAATACATGTAAATACATCTATTCCATTCATGTTCATAACTGTAGGGCTGGAACATACACTGCTCTGCTTACCTGTTGGTGAACATTCTGCTTGTTTCCAGTGTTTTATTGCTACAAACATTTACTCTTACAGTGTCAGCATTATTTTATGATCCTTATGATCATTTTCCACTCAGTGAAGTGTCTTGCTAAAGAAGGGAGAAAGTAGGAACCTTCCATCTTCCGTTGTTAACTGTAATCATGGACTTCTGTAATTAGCGGTGTAGCATGTAGTAATAAGAATTACAGAGATTTATGTGTAGAATATCTCTTTATGTATGGAGCGGCCCTAAACGTAGCTTTTATTTTGTGTTGGAGTCATTTGTGGTTCTCTTCTGTGTGTGCGTTCACCGAGGAGCAGAGGTGATCTCTCAGCTGTCATAATATCCCATCTAGACCCCTTCCACGGCAAATCAATTACCTGCGTGTGGGCAAATCTGGTACCCTAATGATAGACTACCCAATCAGCCACGGTTTGCTAGTTTTACCTTGTTAGACCATGGCCTTAGATTTCGGTGAGCGAGCACCTGGCTTTGAGAGCGAATTAATTTAAAAAGCGCTCTGTGATATTTTGGAATTACAAAGGGAGGGAGGGCTGCTTTGATGACGTGAAAAATTTGCCCAGATCCTCTGGATTGCTTAATATATGATAAATAATGTTTACTGGCCACATGTTTCAGGATTTGGAGTACTCAGGAAGAATTCTTAACAGGGTGATTATGAAAATAACCCATTTCCATAAGTGAAAATGACCTTGTTTATTAATGGGGCCTCAACTGCCTATTGCATTCGATCCCATTTGTAAGCAGCAAGGAGAACGATTGTTTTGCATGATTTAGTGTTTACAAAATTACGGGCGCACGGCAAAGCTTACTGTACCAGAGGCTCCGCAGAGAAGCATATGTGGTCCTTTTTGCAGGTAATAAAATGGAAAATCCAATTTGCAATTGCAGAATACAGCTCTGAGTGATATATGATCTTCATAGCCACATCGGTCAGGGGGTCACCGCTAATCACGGTGCTGGCTGGCTTCCCCTGTGGCCTGGGCCTTCCCACTGAAGAGGGAGCAGAGTGAATCTATGTCTGCGAGCCAGCCAGCGTGTCTGCAGATGCACCACTTTCTAGCTTATTAGATCCTCTTTGTCACAGTGCTTAATCCTGCTGCCTGATCCTTGTTAGAACACCACCAGAGCGCCGCTCTGGCTTCTAATAAAGGAGCTGGGTGAGGGCGCCTAACTAGACGCGCTGAAGCGTGCGGTGGCGAGGGGGATTGCGTCCTGACTGACAGCGGGCTGAGATGCTTCCTGCATGTTATTACTTAAAAGGGAACCTACCTCCGACAGCTGACAGATGAGCTTTGCCGAGGCAAGGGTAACTTGTTGCTAGGCTGATACGAGATGGGTGTCATCTTTTCACACAGTATAATGGCCTAGCTTTACTCTAATGATATTAACCCCCTTCTGAAATTGCTGCATTCCGGCCCGGCGCGCCGTGCGGTCGGAAAGCCGGAGGCAGGGAGCTGGCTGGGAGGATCACAGCCGCGCGGAGGCAAGTCTTGTATTCTGCGCCGGTGAATTGAAGTTGAAAAACAAAAATAAGCACGTCCTATCATGCCAAGCCCGGTGATCACGCTGAAGAGTCCGTGCCTGGCTTGGCTCGTGCCATTTCCGTCTCTGTCACCAGCAGGAGTTGCCTGCTTTCAGGTTGGCCATGGACGCTGAACACGGTCTTCATGGTTCTTTGTTACAAAGCAAGCATAGCTTTGACCACAGAGCTGTCGTTTTGGGGGGGCTTTCTCCTCCAGGGAACCTGAATCGCTCTTCTCGAGTGACCTCCATCCCTGGTAGCCCTGGGAAGACCTGGGCCTCTGATTCAGTAGCGTCGTTCCATAGGAAAATAAACAAATGGGGGTGGGGGAGGCTAACCTGGGCCCCCTCCCCCTCCAGCTGGAATGCACAGGTGAGTGTGAAGGGAAATGGAAATGCTCGTGAAGATCTATCCCGTAGTCCTTTGTGGGTACCCCGATTCTCACATGTATTTTCCCCAAAGCGTGTGTGTCTGGCCTGCATCCAGCGTCTCTTTCGTGCTCTGCTTAGCAGCCGTCATTCGCAGTCCCCTCTGCCTCTTCTGTCTCCATTGACAGCACTTAAATAGAGACATTGCTAGGGATTGACAGATCTCCAGGGGGTTAGAGGCTTCAGACAAAAGGGCCCAGAGAACACGGCTGACCTTTCTTGGCATTATTCCCCTAGCTCTGTCTTCCATGTGTGGCAGTCAGGGAGCATGGAACTTGAGTACGTGATTTTCAGAGGATTACCACTAAAAAGGCTCGCAGGCTTCACAAGAGGCTGTTAATAAGTTAACAAGAGGCCGTGTACGTTCCCAAGTGGGTATGTAGGTTGTAGGTGGTAGAAAGCAGGCTCGTCTTTTCCCCAGAAATATGTACCTGGACCTCAGGTTCAAAGCTGATCCATTAAAATTTGCTTTGCTCATAGTATACCTGTACTTTTTGCGTTCTTGGGGCAACCCTTGAACCTTGGTGGAAGGGAGCTTATGATACAGCCCAGGAAGGAAGAGAGTCCTCTTTCTTTACCGTCCCATGGACATCGTCCCTGAGCAAAGTTAGAGTAACTGAGGATTGCCGGCGAGGGGGTGTGGGGGTCCTCCTTCCTAGAGCCTTTCCCTGGTCCACAGTGCTCTCACACTGACCCAGGGCCCTGAAAATACAGCGCAGTGAGAAGTGCTCAGTGCTCCTACTTCCCTCTCCTCCTCCCCCTGCTCTTCTTCCACAAACTAAAGAACAGTATCCCTGTGATCCCAGTCTGAACCAAAGGTTAAGAGGAAAGCAATCAGTTGAGTTAATTCGTGGTCCTGGATGTTCATCAGATCAAATTATACCCATTAGAAATTCAGACTCTGTTTCTCAGTAGGATAAAAAATTTGGGGCAACAGGGAGGAAGGATCTTTAGGTCAGAGTAGCCACTAACAAGTAGATCCCTTTGCTTAGGAATTGCTTTGGTTCCTTATGCAGTTCATGCTTTTCATGGCTTCTCTTCCTCCTTTGCTTAGCCACTTTGGAATACATATATTTTTCCAGATGTCTCTGTTTGTTTTTTTCCATAGTTGATTTCATGCTGATATCGGTGGGCAGGCCCTAGAGGCAGGAAGATATGTAAGCATAGCTTGTTTATTAGGCAAATGTTTTAAGAGAGGTGTTCCTCTTCTGGTGCCTTCACCCCCCAACTTCTTAGTGACCTGCTACGCCATGGTTACTGATGTCTGGCTTGTGAGCCCTTCCCTCGATGACCATGCTTCCTAAGAACTGTGGGTAACCTATTCACTGTGCATTTAACACAGAACACTTAAGAAGTACAGAACTTTTTAGAGTAATTTTTACATGGAAAGCTTTTTCAGACGTACTCATTTTTAGGAAAAGTGGAACTTGGGGAAAAAAGTAATAAGAGAATGATGTGGAAGAGAGAACGGGGACGTGGAGTATAGCAAACAAGATCCTAGAAGAAGATAGGAGTTACAGAGGATTTGAAACAAGAGATCAATTCTATTCTTGGAAAGCCAAAAGCCCTCCCCAAGTGAAGATACAGACAAATAGCCCAGTGCCTATAAGATACCCAGCTCAGCAGAGAATTGGTGCAGCTCTGGGATTTTCATTTGCCCTAGGCAGTTTTCTGACTCATGGTTTAGAGAATAAAGCCCATTAATTTACCAAATGATTTAATATCTGACTAATGATGTTTAACCATTAAGATGAGGAAATTGACAATATTGATAATCTTGGAGAGAAATTTATCTGCTAATTTTTGTACTTAACACTAACAGATTCTAAGTAGCTCTGGAAAGATCATGATGAATTACTCACTCGTAATATTTGGTAATAGTTTTCTTTAAAAGCGTTTTATTAAATTGTAATCACTTTTATATTGGTCTTCTTCTTTTTTTTTTTTTCCCTAGTTCATCTAACAAAAAGGAGACAGATTGAAACTCTCAGTTCTTTTAAGAAGAAATATTACATCGTTTTCCCAGTAAAAATGTTTGTTCATTTCTAAAACCCAGGTCAGCTAGGAAATTACATGCATCAGGGTACACCTGCATCCCAGAATGTGTTCTCCTTGTCTTGAGTTATCACTTATGACAATATTGGCAAGTAGAGTTTCAAAACAGGACAAACATGGTTCTTTGGATGTGTCTTGGGAAGAATAGTTGCTGGGTGTCTATGTTTACGTAGCCTTGGCCTGTAGACTGGAGGTCTGAAAATGGACTTCCTCAGTAGAGCTTACAAGGCAAGGCCTTCGGTGAGCCTCCTGCCAGGTAAACTGCATACATCTCTGCTCCATAACCGTGCTGTTCCCGTCTCTTGCATAGGCAAGTGTGTGATGGGAAGCTCTTTCACACATAGCCTTTTCCATTTTTGAGTATGCCAAGCAAACAAAAAAAGGCAACTGATTACTAGCAGATGATATTCAGATGGGTGGCACTTACTGGGTTTTTATGCCCCTTCCTTAACTCATCCTTGGTTGATCTAGGACGTGTAACCTGATAGTTTCCCCAGATACTCTAGAAACAATACGAGATTTAGAGTCAGAGCCTTGGGTTCACATCCCCATTCTTAAGTTTTCCCCTCTTGGACATGTTACGTAATTTTGCCGTGTTTCCATTTCTTCACCTATAAAGTGATGTCAATGACTGACCTTAGGGGTTGCTGGAGAATCAAATGAAGAAGTGCTTTTCTTAAAGGTAATTGGTCAACTGATAAGGACAATACAGATGTGAACTTCTAGCATGACCATGTTAATGCGCTTCATGTAGTGCTGATTCTGTGATGTGCTCATGGTACCTGAGGAATGCAGTAACAATTTTACTTGGGTAGCATTCTTCCTTCACTCATGTTCTGCTTTGATGAATAGTGGTGTTGATTGGATTGGGTTTAGATCAGATTGGACAAGTGGTGATGTACATTGTCAAGTAGAATTTCAGGACGTTCTGATATGATTGTTTCTTTCAATCTTGGTTGGGTCGTTTTCTTCTCTGTAACAAATACCTAGAAAAAGAAAGCATTTGCAAGACCTCCTTCCAAGTTTACTTCCTTTCTGCCTTGTCCCCCCACTCCCTTTCTCCCTCCCTCTCTTCTTTCCTAATGTCTTTAGCCAGAGTACTAGGACTAACATTGCTTTCATGCCAGTGAGGACTTGAAGTAACATATTTTTAAAAAATCAAATCAAATGATCCACAAGGTACTTGAGGTTGTGCTGTGGTGACTGGGCAGGATTCCTAGACCTGATTTGTGTTGGATGAAATGAACTTCACCTTTTCCTCTTTCCTTCCATCATTTCAGGAAACTTGGATTTAACTGGTCAGAAGCAAGTGTTCAAAGCAGAGAACAATCCCTGGGTTACCCCAATTGCCGACCAGTTCCAGCTTGGCGTGTCCCATGTTTTTGAATATATCCGTTCTGAGACGTACAAGTAGTAAGTAGACTGTGATTCTCTAAAATAGTAGACTGTCATTTTATAGTATTTGTAATTACACCATTTATAAAAACTATCCTATGGCATTGTCATATTGGTGGCAGTTAGCTTATAGTATTTTTAGATGTTTTATTAACCACATGTAGTGATTGTCTCTGTTTTTTATAGATGATTTTTAATTGATATTTTCAAAGGGAATTTATACCACATTAGTTTAGAAAAATTTTAAGGTATTAAATTAGTTGAATGTTCAAGGCACTAGCGAAATCCACCAGACACATTAAGATCAGCACATACTTTTCTCTCCTTTGAATGCAAAAAATAACAAATGTTATGAACAAAATTGTTAAGCGGTTTATTTATAGAATCAGGAGAGACTACTAGGGAATCATTCTATTCTTCAGAAGCTTTTACTCTAGCAAGATGATAATCTCTCTAAGAGAAAAAGAAAAGGCAGAAAAAGAGGAGGAATCAGCTAGCTTAAGTCACAGCATCAAAATCCCTCAAGTCCTTGCCCTGAGTCAAGGACAGCTTGTGGGGAGCCAGGCCCAGACCTAACTGTCCCCACCTATTTGTTCCTGCTTGCGTCAGGGTCTGCAGGAACTCTTCCACCCCTACTTGCTCTATTGTTGTATCTTCTGACGTCATTTCCCCCTCATCCGACCCCCGCCCCCAAATTGAAATGATCATTCTTCCCAATGCTTCCGTGATCCTTAATACTGAAATCTAGTCTCCTCTAGTTCTAAGCAAATATAGAAGAGACTTGGAAAAAACAACAATAACAAACCCATAGTCCGGTTTCGTCTGATTTTGTGTACAGCCCCAGCATTTGAGAAGTTAACATTCCAGCTAGTCAAGAAGAGCTAGAGGATCATTAAAGGTCACGTTTAGTTAAGAGCTTACGTTTTTGGGATCAGAACAATGCCCCCCACTCAATGCAGGCCTCGCTGAATCTATGCTGGGGCAGTGGGTCAGGATTAACCAACAGCGCAGAATCCCTGTCTATACACGACAGGCTCTGGTTCTGGACCTGCTCCCATATACCATGTTCCTGGTTCCCGGGCACATCCAGTACTTGTTTTGGTCCTATTTCCATGGGGCAGAATCCCAGAGAAGATAAGCTGTGAAGAACAATGACATTAAAACCAAACAGACTAGAATTGCTTAAATGATCGCATATCCTCATCTATGAAAGCAGCGGAAAGCGTGGTTTAGATTTCTTTTAAGATAATACTGTGACATTTGCAATGTATCTTAAGCCTTACCTATAAGAGTAAAACGAGAGGAGTATAAAATGTGTTTTATTGTTTCATGAGCCACAGTTATGTGCAATTATATGTAGTTTCTTTAAATATGAATATAGCTCAGCCTTGGAAATTAGTTAAGTTCATTATGAAAATGTGTGAAAATATAATTGCAAATTAGCAGCTTATTGTTCATTTTGTTCCTCTTAAATTGTTAATCATTGCTATCGTCAATTTTAGATGGATGTCTAATTTTTTTGTTAGTAAATGGCAGTCTCCATAGATCTTGGTTTGTAGGTTATCTTTTTAGAAAATCCTTGTATACATTTTAACATGCAGAAAAATCTACAAGCAAGCTTTTTTGGACTGAGAACTGGGAAAAAATAGTCTTTTTTCTTCTGGCTAACGATCTTTTATTGTATCATCCGTTAATTTATAACATAGCGTATTTACATATAAAAGCACTTCTAATTCTAATTTTATTTTAAAAGATTAAGTTGTGAATTTATGGATATTGTATTACCTCGGAGTCATTATTAGTCATTATTACAACTAATCACCATTATACACTATTTATTATCTATTATAAGCTACTTTTGGTTATTTGAACATGGTGAGGATTTCAGATGAGTGGGGTTCATTGCCTTCATTGAGTTAATTGGTCGGCTAATTGAAAGGCAGTATATGGCATGACGTTTTATCAGTAACGTATCTGTTGTCTAGGCTCTCTCTCTCATCAGCATCCTAGTTTTGAGGATCAGAGTGAGCTAAGCAATTTGCCTACCAGCTTACCTTTTGATTTCCTCATGGAGAATGACGTTACCTTTTACCCAGTGAAATGAACGTTCAAAAGCTTAAGTAAGCATAGGAGAGTCGTTGACCCCTTTTAGGGGGGACCAGTTCGTACCCCGTTCACTGCTTTTAGAGGAGTCCGTGAGCCTCTGCGGGGAGGATACACTTGACGTGACCTCCTCAAGGGCAGGGCCCCTGGCAGATTCCCTCAGAATTCTCCTCTTCTCTCCACCTTGGGACGAAGAGTGTTAGCCGTTCTCTATTTCAGCTGTCTGTCCTTCACCCATCTGCCTGTAGTCGCTGTGCTCACTCCGTCACCAAACATACTAGCCAAACACGTGGACTGTTACGTAGGTAAGACACTAAGTCAGACTCTTACTCTTTTTAAAAAAAAAAAAATACCTGCACAAAAATGCCACCGTTATGTTTCACTGAGTTGTAACATGTAAGGTTATAGCTGTGTGTATACACGAGCTTCATGTAACTATAACCCGACTTCATTCTTTAATTTTTTTAAGTAGTGACTTCCTGATCAGAGGCCTTGGAGCAGAAAGCTGTGCCTGTGATGACTTCTAAGGAGACTGTCTGCTCAGCTCACAGTTTTCCGAAAAAGCCGATTTCACACTCAGTACCTTCATCTTAGGTGTTCTGTTCTAAAAGCTGCAGTTTCTACTCTTCGCTCCCTTACATCTTCCTCTATAAGCCGCGTATGCCCCTTCCGATACAAAAATCCTTTTTTATATATTGGTCTTCAGACTACCATGAAAGCGTATTTTAATTTTGCTTTGGCCCTTAAATTGCTGATGAATCAATCTCCTTCCCTTTTTTCCATTTTTCTAACCAACTGATTCGTTACCTAAGCGAGATCAGTGAAGTACTTACTGGCATGTTTCCTTTTCATCCACGCCCATGGTCGACTTTCACAGCGACCTTCGTGTTCCAGGCACATCCTCAGAGGCCTTCTGGGTCTAGAGCAGAGACAGGCAGAGAAGATGGATGATCTGACTTCCAGGCTCTCATGGACTCCAGGAAGGGGACGTGGACATTTGAAACAAAGCAGTGAAATCAGCGTGCAGGGAGAATTAGAATGCTCTGAGATAATGTAACGAGGTGAAGCTAGGAACTTGTGCTCCTGGGCAGGAGGAGCTGGGGGTCGGTGTGGCCCAGAGCATGTCGAGGTGTCGTTTCAGGAGCTTGTTGTGTTGAGTACACTTTGGGCATTCATCCTGTCCTCCTCATCATTTCTCCGGTGGGGACTGCTCTTTGTCCATTTCTCATACGTCCAGCAAAGGGAACGTACTGGCTGGTGTCCTTGCATTACCCATTCATCATGTTACCCCCTCTGTTCAAGTACAGTCATTTGCTCAGTGGTGTTGCTGAGGAGCAAACCCTACAAGGTCATTAGCATTTTCCGGTTGTGGTTGAGCTATCTGGTCACCCCTTAACTCTGTATTTGGTGGTGGTTTTCTCTTTGCGTGCCCTCTTTGATTTCTGCGAAGCAGAATTATGATCAAATAGTCACCACTTGTTAAAGTTTCCAGAGTTAGATTTTTTCCCCCAGGAGGAGAAGTCAGATTAGAGTCAGGATCCTTGACAAGATGCTTTGTGAAAGGGAGTAACTCACACTTTTCACATTTCCATCAAGGAAGGTGGATAGGAACTGCAAGCCATTTTAAAAGCTGACAAGTTAACTCTTAACAAAAGAAGAGGTTTGACAAATGTTCAGCTGAAAATGTGTTGGTTGAAAGAGGCATTCGGAAAACAGGCATGCTCATGAAGGCTGCAATTTGCGAAGCATGGCTGTCCTACAGCCTCATTTCCAGAGCAGCGTCACTCAGAGGATGCTTCCTCGTCGTTCTTCCTGCCCTGTGACTTGCTTTTGTCTCTAGGGGGAGGTGCCATGCTCACATTTTTATTTTCTTCTTTAATCTTGAGTGAAGACTGGCCCTACGATTATTCATGCCAGTTAGTGGAAACATTTTCACAAAGCAACACTTGGTGGATGGTGGGCAGTGATGAGAAAAATGCTGGCAATTTCTTTTCACTAGGAATCTAGCAAAATATTAGTCATCCTGTTTGATTTGTAAGGAGGAACACTTTTATCTGTTGGTTATCGTCTCTGAACTTACTTTGCTTGCACAGTTCAAACTAAGAAATGTTTTCTTTTTTCTGTGCTGTGTGCAAACCTGTGTACAGGCTGTGGCGGACGTAAATGGGCTTTTATTAAACCACTAGCGTATCCTCTAATGGCTGCCACGTCAGTGACCTAGAAGACCCTTGAATGACAGATCTGTCTGGTCTACCAAAAGGCCGCAGCATTTCAAACCTAGTAGGTGATGTCGTTCATTTTGAGACAGCCCTTTCCGGAAGGAAATCCCATCTAACAAAACTCTCCGAAACTTACTATTTTCTGCTAAAGTATAAATGGATACACAGAACTAGCAGATGGTTTTATAAATATCACAGAAGGATGAAGGAGAGGGTTAAACTTCCAGGACCTTTCTAGCAGTTAGTGAATTTTACATAGTGACACAGGAAGGCAAGAAAAATGTAGACTTTTCTTTCATTACTGTATCTGAAAATAGCTCAAATTAAGCCAGAGAAAAACAGTATTTCTTTATAGTAGACATGAAAATGAAGAGCCAACTTTTTTTTCCGAAAGCTTTGGACATAAAAGATTGTTTTTATTTTTAAAAGTTGACCGTGTATTGGGTTCCTGGTAATTTAAATTTCCTTTATAGATGTTACATATGTATATTTTGGTTCTTTCTTAAGTTAATAAATGTATTATCACATTTCCTCCATAATACAAAAAAATGATTCAAACTTCTGACATCTCTGGATCTATTTGCATGCAAATATGTTGCATTTACCTAACATTGCTAAGAAATAGCAAATATGTTGCATTTACCTAACATCGCTAAGAAATAGCAAAGAGGAAAGGGAAACCCATAAAGTGTATTTTGGATGGTATCGTGTCATATCCCTTATCTCATGTTGACTTTCAGTGGTAAAATTGTGCAGCATTCCTTTTTCTCCAGATAGTATGTTGCCAGCACACGGAGTTGAGACGTGTCTATTCCACTGAGTAGACATAAGTCCAGACAGTAATGTCAGCTGTGGATCATTGACACAGTCACTCACCTGTTGCTCTGTGTTGCCGTGAGCTGTTCGTTGCCCTGGTAAACTAATACGTCCTTCTTAAGGTAGCAGGAGGAAAACAGATCATGCAAGGAAGAGTACATAACAATTTTTTCTCCCTTCCAAGTTTTTTTGATAGATTGCTTAACATAATTTACATTTAAAAGGTTTTTGCTTTTCTGCTGTTAACTTGTTGAGCTCTTTTATTCAGGTATACTTCAGAGGTCGTTAGTATTTTTCCATTTTCTTGGTGCGTGTTCACCATTTTTTCTATACATGAAGTTTTTATATGCCTCTTGAAACTTTATTTTTCTATAATTTTATAGCTCATGCAAAATGGTTCAGTTTTTTTAATGGAAAATGCTTCCCGTTTGACATTGCCAGTGCACCTGGATTCCGGGGCAGTCACAGTAGGGACCTCTGCCCCCTCAACCTATAAAGGTCTAAGGTGAACCCTGCCAGCATTTAAAAACCAGCTTTGGGGGGCTGCCTGGTATTCCTAAAGGCATCTAGGAAGCCCCATCTTATACCTATTCTGGAATGTCTTTTACTCTGACTTGGCTACACATGGAGATTGGAGAAGCTTCCCTCACAAATCCACGTTCAGCATGTGCCGGCCTGCCAGCTCTGTGGGGACAGGCTCGGTCAGGTTTGACCAATGAGCAGAAGCTCTGTCAGTCCTTCTGCATCTTATTCAGTGACTAGTATACTTACCATTAAAAAGTTGTGAATACATTTAGAATAAAGGGAAAAAACCCCACAACTTCCGCATCAAAAGGAGAAGAGTGTTTATTCTGAACCTCACACTTTTATGTAATATGATTTTAAAGAGCAGTCATGTCCTCCGTCCCCACCCCTTATCTCAACTTGTGTGTTCACTGTCAAGCTTGCATTGAGCCTGTCTTGTATAGCTGGACTGTAATATACAGCGTGATTTGTTACAGTGTCAATTTAAGGTGAATAGAATATAGATAATTTGTTCCACTTGAAAGAAGAAAATCAACATAGGCTAGACTCAGCCTGTGCTTGAAGAAGGAAATGTGTCAGGTTACTTCCTCTTCAGGCACTATTAAGAGTTCTATTCTTAGATGAGACTCACTTGATATAATCATATTGAGCTATTAAGTATCGACCTCCTCAATGAAATGAAATTGATCAGCCCTGCATATTGACAACCTTTTTATTTTTTTTTAACTCCCAGTAATCTTAAAGTTCAATGCTTGATGCTTTCCATCGAGCTAAGATGAGCTATTGCCTGCATTTACAGTTTTTATTTGAGAGCTAAATTAATAAGTGGTGCTTTTATCATAAAAAAAACCCCTGTGACTTCTATTCTCTGCACAGTAATATCTTATTATATGCTGGCTTTTTATTGATATCTGGTTTCTTATTATGGTCGAGAATTAGTAGAGAGTTTTGAGGGGGTTTTCTTGGTAATTTTTGGCAGTTCAGAGTTCATCTATACCGTCAAGTATTCTGACTTAGAATGTGTATTATGAAAGGAGTTTCCATCAGTTTTATCAGATAAAACACTCAACTGTGAGTTACGTTCATAGGCATCTGTTGATGTTCCAATTTATTTGCCAGCCATTAAGGAAACAACTTCTCATATTTTATCCTGTTGTGTTTGTATATTATTTTATATGTATTTTGAAGACTCGTGGTATAAAAAGTTTTCAGTCAAGAAATACTATTTCCACTTTTTAAGTAGTCTCACTTGGAACATACGCTGTTCAACCACCTTCACATCGTACGTACTTTTGATTCTCCATCTGATTAGATAATGTATAGAGAATAAATAATCGTTGAGGTTTTGGTTGTCTTATATGTCAGGTTTACCAAGTAAGCACGTGGCTTTTTCTTTTTCTTTTTCTTCCTGCTGATACCTAATTTTGTCCAAGTTTGGCTGTCTAAGCCATGCAGCAGAAATTTATTGTCTTACCGTTTTAGAGGCTGGAAGTCTGAGATCAAGGGGTCGGTGGCGTTGGTTTTTTTTCTGATGGAATGATCCATTCCAAGCCTTTCTGGTTGGCCTGCAGATGGCAGTTTTCTCCCTGTGTCTCTTCACATCATCTTCCTTGCTTGTGCATTGCTGTCTGCATTCAAATTTCCCATTTTTATAGGGACACCAATATGGTGACATTCTGAGGTGCTGGGGGCTAAGGCTTCAGCAGTTGAGTTTGGGCGCAGATAGGGGTGCAGTTCAACCCGTAACACTGTTGTCACTCGGATGCCCAGAAAAAGCATTCAGCCCTCTGTCCATGTGTTCCACCTCTTTACTCTTTTCCTCCACAGTCCCCATAGCTTCACAGTAGGCATGTTTTCTTTATTAGCGAGTACGTTTGAATGACTCTGTGAGACTTGATCCATCCCCCGCCCCCATGCCTCTCCTAATAAGCTTGGCTTCTGAAGTTAGAAGTTCCTCCAAAGCATGCAGATGGACTCCAGTTTCATTTTAGGGACGTGGGATAGGCTCTTACGCCTGGCAGAGGGGTCAGTGTTTTTATTTCTGATCTTTTAACAGTGGACCATGTTAAAACAGAAACTGGTTAAGATTTAAGGGTCTCTTGGGAAGGAAAGGCACCTAAAAAGCCCCCTGCTTTGTCATATTTGGCTAGAGAATTCAAGAAGGGAGAGTTACACAGAGCACCACCCGCCGGACCACAAGAATCTTCTAGAGGGAAGATGGTACAAAGAGGGCTTTTGTGCCTCCTGTCTGCTTCATATGCCATGGGACCCACTCTTGTAGGTATGGAATCTTCTCCCTGGGGCTTTGTGGTCCTGAGTGGTAGCTACTGGCATGTTACTCAGTAAAGGGTCAGAGATTTCCTGTCTCATCCCAGAGTTCCAATTACCACATCTGGAGCCCTTATAACTTTGTTTCATCTTTCTTACCTTAACAGGCAAGATTGAGACTACGAATAACAGGGCAGGGCATTCTGTTCTCATGTAATAAAGCTGGTTTGCCCTCCCAGCAGAGAGAGAGATGTCAGAGATGGAGAGCATATTTTCACACGATGCCCCGTGGCATCGAGACACAGGCATACTGTGAAGAGAGGCTCTGAGGAAAAAGAAGGGAAATAAGTCTGTTCTTAGCGTGTGTACTGATTCTAGAGGTGGGCCTCTGGTCTCAGCTCTGTCAGTGGCAAATGGCCTCTTCACACCCATGCTCGGCTTCCCCATCTCAAAGAGAGTGATTCAAACTAGATCATCCCAGAGTTGCCCCAGCAATGGTTTCTCATTCCGATTTTTTTCTTCTGGGAAACATGTTTTATTGTCTATATTAGTTCATTCTTTTTTAAAAATTTAGTTTAATTCCTGAATTTGCCCCCATGTGGACTTACTTCATTGATATATTTTTTTTAAAGGCAACGAAAGATGATGATGACCCTGAATATAAATTGTTATAGGAAAATGGATACAAGATAAAATTACCAGATCAACCTTTTTATTCTATATTTTATGGAATACCTAATATATGTTTGGCAGTAACTTATTCGTACACATGAATTCCTGACACTTTTCGATTCTTCAGACTTATTAATCAGTGTAGTCAGCACCAGAGCAATTTTATGAGACTTACCAGTCATCAAAAATTTATTATCAGATAAATCAAAGAAACAACGAGCATCTTAATAGGGTAGAGAAAGTGGCATGTAAAGGATCGTTTAAGACTGTGCTTTTTGTCAGTTGCATGTTATATTTACAACCCGTATCAGAGAACTCGCTTATAATTTCATGCGAAGGGTCACAGGGTGATAGTTAGCTTCTTAGGTGAAACGTCTTCTCTTTGTTTTTCTCCAGTAGAATATTTTGTTGGGTCTAACTGTAAGAGGAGGATGCTACGTAGACAGAAGGTAGGAAACCTCATGTTCGAAGGTGAAGCGTGTAGCATTCGTTTTAAACTAGGATCTGCATTTTCTTTGGAATTCTGTTACAGTTGTCATCCAAAGTTAAGAATTTGCAAACTCAGTCCTCTCCTTTGGGACAAGATTGCTGAGCTTGAACTCTTGGAAACGGCGTGGGGAAACCACACAGTGGGCTCCGTGTGTACCTTCTGAGAAATGAGACTCAGGCTTATGTCTGCTGTGTTCTTGGCACTGTTTCTGACACCATTCTGAAGGAATCACAGAAGACTTGGATCTCCATTGTGTGAAACGAGCTGTTTGGAGGGGAGCTTTTCTGTCCTGAGCGTGCCAGACTCTCCCTAGTGTCCAGGACGGAAGGATCATGGCAGTGGGCCAAGGAAGGGCTGAGGGGCCGCTGTGGAGCTTCTGTACCGATCCACTGGGAACAGACCCGAACGACAAAGCTGGGTTATTTCGCAGCAGACATACAACCTGCTGCCCACTGCACATCTCCTGAAGTGCTGTTTTCTCTGCCCGGAATGTTCCTTCTTCCCGTATTTACCTATTGAAAGCCCATGTGTTCTTCAAGTATCACATACTTCTTCCTCAGAGACCTTTTTGTCTGAGTATTTCCCGGTCACCCATGTTTTCCAAATCCCTTTTATCATCTTTCTTCAGAGACTTTGCTTTTCCTTAGTAGCAATTTTCATAATAATAGTGATCACTTACTGAGTATTGACCGTGTGACAGACATTGTGCTAAACTCATTACCGACGCTGTTTATCACTTTACAACATAGTATTTATTTCTGTGAATACTAACCTTTATGTGGTGGGGGAAGGGAGCTGAGTACATGTTTTCTCTCCCTTAAGAGGCTGTAATCTTTTTGAGAGCAACACTCAAGATTCCTACAAGCCTGGGCTTTGCGTGTGGCATGCCCTCGAAGTCTTATATAAATGACCTGTCTCACGCGGAGGAGACTCTGACAGGTTGCCCTGATTTCTGAAAGAAATCAAAAAAGAAGAAACAAAAACCATGCCAGCCTCTAGCATGGACCAAGTTACAGTTTCTTTTGTTTTTGCCGAGCCCGGTAAGCAATACCCAAAACATTAAAATGCATTCTCAATATATAGTATTGAGTGAAGATGATGTCTTCACAGTAGTCTTTCACTGTTAGTGTAGATCTCTTTTTTACCACACTACTCCTGTATTAGAAACGAACTCGTTTTTTAACCACAAATCAATGAGCTGTGTTTGAAAGTGAGCCCTTCGTCTCTGTGAATCCACAGACTCTGTGGGGATTTTATGCGCCTTCTCTTTGTCAAGGGAGTGTTTCATGGTATCCGGAGGGTGTGATTGTGTCACAAATGTTTGGACTCTTTTAGAGAGAGACTCGGGATACCGGTATGGGTGGTTATCTCTAGAGAAGGAAACTGGGTGGCTAGAGGCTCGAGGGCAGGACGTATTGTCCTCACTGTTTACCCTTTGGTACCTGCTGAATGTTCTGTTTTGTACATGTATTCACTATTTAATAGATTGCTTAAAAACCAAAGAAGAACCTATAAGGCCCTTAAAGTTAAGAAACCACAAAGAATGTAGCCGTAGATAGGCATACCTCGTTTTATTGCACTTTGCTTCATTGTGCGTCTCAGATGATGCATTTTCTTTACACACTGAAGGTTTGTGGCAGGCCTCTGTCGAGCTAGTCTCTCGGAGTCATTTTTCCAATAGCATTTGTTCCCTTCTTGTCTCTGTGTCACGTTTTGGTAATTTTCACAATATCACAAGCTTTTTCACTACTAATATATTTCTGATCATGATCTGTGATCAGTGATCTTTGATGTTACAGGTGTAATTGTTTTGGGGAACCACAAATTGTGTGTAAGACAACACACTTCATGGGTGGACGTTGTGTGTTCTGGTTGCTCCACCGACTGGCCAGTGCCCTGTGTCTCTCCTGCTCCTCAGGCCTCCCATTCCTGAGACATAGCTGCAGATGGGGTGGAAAGAGCAAGAGAACTAGAAGTAGAAGTGGAGCCTAGAGATGGCACTGAATTGCTACAAGCTCATGATAAAACTTGAACAGATGAGGACTTGCTTCTTATGGGTGTGCAAAGATAGTGGTTTCTTTTTTTTTTTTTTTAAGATTTTATTTATTTATTTGAGAGAGAGAGAGAGGTAAGCAAGAGAGCAGGAGTGGGTGGGGGAGGGCAGTAAGAATCAGACTCCCCGCTGAGCCGGGGAGCTTGATGTGGGGCTGGATCCCAGGACCCTGGGATCATGACCTGAGCTGAAGGCAGATGCTTCACCGACTGAGCCACCCAGGTGCCCCAAGAAAGTGGTTTTTTGAGGTGGAATCTAGTGAAGATGCTCTAAAAATGGTTGAAAGGACAACAGGATTAAGAATATTACATAAACTTAGTGGATAAAGCAGTTGCAGGGTTTGAGAGGATTGGCTTAACTTTTGAAAAAAGTTCTCTGGGTACAGTGCTGAAACAGCATCACGTGACACAGAGAAGTTGTTTGAGAAAGGAGTCAGGTGAGGTGGCAAATTTCATTACTGTCTCTATTTTAAGATTCTATGTATTTATTTGAAATAGAGTAGAGGGAGGAGCAGAGGGAGAGAGAGAGAGAGAATCCCTAGCAAACTCAGTGCTGAGCACGTAGTCCGACAGAGGGCTCAATCTCAAGGCCCTGAGATCATGACCGGAGCCAAAATCACGAGTCGGATGCTTAACTGACTGAGCCACCCAGGTGCCCCCAATGCTGTCTTATAAAAAATTGCCACAGTCACCCCAATATTGAGCAGTCACCACCCTGATCGAACGGTCAGCAGCCATCAACATTGGAACAAGACCCTCTGCCAGCCAAAAGATGAAAGCTCACATGGTGGTCAGGATTTTTTAGGAAAAATATGTATTTATTAGGACATACTACTGTAGCACACTTAATAAACTACAGTGTAATGTCAACACAGCTTCTATATGTGCTGGAAAAACAAAAACTTCATGTGACTCACTTTATTGAAATAAATAAATACATGTTTGCTTCGTGGTGGAGGTCTGGACCTGAACCCTCGGTATGTCTGAGGAATGTATGCCTGAAATTAGTTTTGTCTCCTGTGATGGCAATTCTCCATTCATTAACCAAGTAATCCCAAAACCTTCCTGAAGGGTCCTGAGTCTTAGAAAGGGACTCTCTAAATAAGAGTTTGAAAGAAGTTTCTCACTTAATGCAGTGATCATGCCTGTTCTTGGCTTAAGTATTGTGAAATCTTACACGTTTTTTATAATATGTCTCAGCATCAGGCTTTCCTGTATCCTTGGAAGAATCTGTAGCAATCCATTTTTCCTTCATCATCTAATGTGAAATGGGAAAAGGTAATCATTCACAAAGAGGTAACAGAGTAGAATAAGGAAGAAGAAACAAGAAAATGTACTTTTGTGTTGAGTATCTTTAAATAGGGGTATTTTCCCACCTCAGAGTTTAAGTGATTGGAAGTAAGGCTTTTTATATTAGAAAGGTCATGAGGGTTTGAAAGGAAGAATGGGATGTTGGAAGAGTTCATTGTGTATCAGAGGATGAGGGTGGGCTTCAGGTTCCCATACAAAAGACATGGATTTTTTTGTCTTAATTCCTCTCTCTCATTTAATATTTTTGGCTGTAAGCTAAGATGACGTGTGTGTTTCAGACTGTTTATGTGAGATTATGAGCATTTTTAATCTGTTCTTGTGCATTCTCAATAGAAACTGCGTGAGTGGTGATCTTTTAATAGACTATGTCTTGCAACTAGCAAATTTATTTTGGAACTAAATTCCAGATAATTCCTAAGGAATGTAAATTTTGTTAATAACAATTTTTGTTTTGAAATACTTAAAATTTTAGAAGTGTATTTTTTTTTTTTTTTTTAGCTTTCTGAAGCAGACTTCTGCTTTATCTTTATAAGTTGAATTACCAAGATCAACAAGGAAAATACTGGTCATTAGGTTGATTGAATGAAAGTATTCTTTATTATTTTTATACTGAAACATGGTTAGAAAAAGAAATAATGGCATGCGGGAAAATGCTCCTTCAAAACCACCATGTGAATACATTATACAAAACGACTTTGGTTTTGCTGTGGTTGAAATGCTGAATTGAGCAGCTTCTACTAGAAAAATTCAGAACATGATCAAGTCCAGTCCCCTCCCCCTCCCTCCATTTCTTTTATTCATGGACTAGCATCCAGGTGGATTCATGAGTGAGAGAAGTTGCCTCCATTGCACTGAGGAGAGAGAATTGACATTCACGGACTTTCTGCTATGGTTGAGGCCCTGAGGGGGTTCCTTATAGGCTTCATCTCCCATAATTTCATGACTCCATGAGACGTAGGTATTCACCTGGCTTTCAGATGAGAAGACAGAGAGTCGCAGATGAAGTAAAATGACCAGGGTTTGCCCGACGGGTAGAGCCAGAAATCAAACTCCATCTGTCTTATTCAAAAGCACACTAATCTTGTATTCTCCTTGTTGCTTTTGAGTCCTATCTAGGAAGAAAAAGAAGCAGCCCTGAGATTATGTTGACATTCTCATAGGTACGTTAATGTTTGATGCTTCATGGTACAGTCATAATCATTTGGCTTCTCTGGTTCTTAAATCAAGCCCATCCCGTGGTTGAAGGCACAGGCAACAACATTCAGGTGTCCCGAAACAGCATCCCTGAAAGCCTTTCTTCCTCCTTCTACCCTGACTCTGATCTAACGTTCACCTGTGTGCGTGGTTCTGGCCCAAGAAACACAAATTCATCTTTTCGCCAGCTACCCTCTCTGGTCCAGTGGGTGTGTATTCATCTACTGTGGGCTACACATTGTTTCACGGTTGGACTTTAGTCAGTTAATACCTATTCCAAGGCCTCTCTCTACCATTCATCAGTGACTGAAATCAGATTGGCTAGTACAATCCCTCCGAAGTTTTCCCCGTGATCTCTTCTTTGTGTCTTAGTTTTCTTAGTAGCTCCAGTCCCAGGTTATAGTTCTCAACAAAGCCCTGACTTTTCTCCAAGGAGTCTTGGTTCTTTTAAGTGGAAAATAACATTAGCATGCAAAAACTGAGGGGCCAGAAGTACGTATTTTCCAAACACGCATCAAGGAAGGGTTAGAGTGACATGAGATCTGCCTGCCACTGCAGTGACAAAGCAGAAAAATTACCTGTATTCAAGGGAGCATGCATTCTGGTTGATGGTTCCAGTTTACCTGAATCATCAAGTTTGTTTTGGCTTTACTCTATGATTGGAGTTATTAATCCACTTCCCCCTTTGGGAAGTTATCCACACTAAAGCATGCATGTGTTTACGTGGCTGGCGATCGCGCATTGGCATGTCTTCCTTTTCTTCCTGGCCCTGGTCTCACGTGTTCTGGAATTAATTGCTTAGTGTGTAAGTTTAGGGAATTTTGTCACTGTCCCCAGAGTACCTAAAAAGAAAAAGAAATAGTAACTTCCTCTAGGTTTTGTACTAAAGAACCAAAAGTGAAGGCCACTCAGTAATGCAAAGGTGTAGATCACCTGGTTTCTAGACAGACTCCCATTCCGTTATGAGATGGTAACAGTGAAGCAGGGAAAATGTACCAGCACAACCTTTTGAAGTTATGTGTGTTCCCTCTTTGTTTATTTGTCTTTTAACACAAATAGTTTTACTCTCATGTTCAATTTCCAGATGACATTTGGCTTGTCCTCCATCCCATTCAAGTTTTTGCTCAGATGTCATTGCAACAAAACACTTACCGCTATGTCTAAAGCAGACCCCACCACCCACTCCTGCCTGTATTTTATCCATCCCCTTCCAGAATGGAGGTTCCCCCAGGAGCTGGGACTTTGTTTTGTGCACTGCTGTGTCGCCAGGAGCCTCAGACAGTGCCTGGCCCCTGCTCAGCTCTCAGAATACTTGATGAATGAGAGTTGTTGTTCTTTCACGTATACGTTGTAGCCTGCAGGTTCCACGTTTCTGCTTGAGGAACGTTTTTAAAAGCCTTCTGTCGCACATCCATTACACATTTTTAAGTGTTTCCCTTTTTCTTCTCGTGTCTGAGTTGCTAAGATTTCGTGATATTATTAGTGTCGCTTCCATCACCATAAATGTTTCTGTGATGTTTCCAAGGCTGCAGCCTTCCCTAGCCAGCTCTTCTCCATCAAATCTAGTAGCTCTTTTTAGCTAGGCTTTGAAAGAAACCCCACATATGGAATTTTAGAGGGTAATACGGGGAAAAAAAAAAAGCAGAGCCGGTAAGGGGGTAATTGACCTAGACTCAGACCATTAGCCTGTTTTTCTTCCTGTTTTTGAATCCGCCAG
Organism: Ursus maritimus; assembly: GCF_017311325.1. Lineage (NCBI taxonomy): Eukaryota > Metazoa > Chordata > Mammalia > Carnivora > Ursidae > Ursus > Ursus maritimus. The sequence continues at coordinate 18,126,851 of NW_024425675.1, forward strand.
CCTCCATCCTCTCACAAATACCTCTGTGGGTTTGGGGGGGCGGAACCTAGCTATTGGCCGCAGAGCAGCACCCCACGATGCAGATGTGACTGCTGTCCTCCGTCATGATGGTGTGAGAGAATCTGTAGAAGGTGAATTGGCAGGCTTTGAAATAGAGTCATTGCTTAGAAATAAATAGCAAAGCAGAGGGGAGGGAATGGGAAGTAGTCCCCCCCCCCCCCAGCCCTCAAAATAAGGTTTGTTCACAAGTCAGAGAAACCACTTAGAGCTCAGTCCCTGAACCTAAAAACCTGGATGTGGGAGGGTATAGGAAATCCCTAACTAGGCATTCAGCTTTGGGGGAACAGCCAGAGGACTCCTCATCAGCTGCATTGAGAAGCAGCCATATCCTGCAGTAGCTTAGCTCCCTCACCTGTGTCACTGACCTGTTGAACCCAGGAGCTGCCCACCAAGGGTGAGGAGGGGTGGTGTGCTTCAAGAAATATTTGGCTTGTCTGCACACAGAAGGATCTCGTCAACACACTGCTTCCAAGTGTGATACTAAATTTCTTTGCATTAATTTTGTATATTTCAAACAAAATTCTCCTGATCAAATTTTTATTGTTAACAATGTGTCAAAGACAAAAAGATGGCATTTTATGGGTTTGTCCTAAGATGTGGCAACAGTGTGATGTTGTTTTAATTACATGCACCACAAAAAAGAGAGAGAGAGAGAGTGCATGAATGAATGAAAGAATCGTAACCACTGTGTAACATCATTCCCCAATTCCTGCTTTTGAAAATAAATGTCGCTGCATCTGTTACAAAAGAACTAGAGGCTTCAGAGCAGCTGACAGACCCGCAGCCAGGTTCCCCCAGCCTCCGGGCTCAGGGCCTCGCCACTGTCTGGAGGTGCACACTTGTGCCAGTGGAACTTGGGGACCCTAGAGAAGCATTTCCATGAACTGAGTGGGCTTCTAAATACCCCCCAAAAGAAATGTCAATAAATGGTGAAATGTCTCCTGGTATTACCTGGGAGGGAACCTAGGAAGAGGAGGGTTTAGAGCATCAAGCAGGATGAGCTCACTCCCGGAGGCATGCGGGAGACAGTGCATGTGAGCACAGGCTCTGAAGGCAGATTCCCTGGGTTCAAATCCCACTTTTACACCTTTTGCTAGTTTTGTGACATTGGGCCAATTGGATTTTTAAAAATTTAACGTCTTTTTTGAAGAGCAGTTGTTATACAATAAACTACATATGTAAGGTGTATAATTTAATACATTTTGACACGGTTATATACTTGTAAATTAGTCACCGGAATCAGGACAGTGAACCTATTTGTCATACCCAGAAGTTTGCTTGTGCCCCTGTCTTAACCTTTCCCTCATGCCCCTCACTCCTTTTACCCCGTCTCCAGGCAACCACTGATCTTCCTAACTATACGTTGGTGTTTTGTAAAGTATTATGTATAAACATAGGGTGTGTACCCTTTTGTTTTAAGTGGGCTCCTTTCGTTCAGCATAACAATTCTGAGAGGTGTTGTTGCATTAAGCAACAGTTCATTTCTTTTTACTGCTCAGAAGTCCAGTAAGTGGGTATACTGCAGTTCATTTATCTAGCTCCCTATTGGTGGGTGTTTGGGTGGTTTCCAGTTTGGGGCTATTACAAATACAGTTTTGATGAACTTTTGTGTGCAAGTCTTTGATTGGACATGTGCCCTTTCCATGTGGAGTGGAATGGATGAATCATACGTTAAGTGTAGATTTGCCTTCTTAAGTAACTGCCGTACTGTTTTCAAAGTGGTTGTATCATACCACCAACCAGCAGCGTCTCAGTGTTCCAGTGGCTCCCTATCCTTCTCAACCCTTGCTGTGGCCAGTTTTTTTCACTTTTATCCATTCTAGTAGGTTCCATTATAGTGATGAATAATGCTGTTGAGCTTTAGCCATCCCTATATCTTCTTTAGTGAAATTTTTGTTCAAATCTGTCCATTTTTTTTTTAAAGATTTTATTTATTTATTCGACAGAGATAGAGACAGCCAGCGAGAGAGGGAACACAAGCAGGGGGAGTGGGAGAGGAAGAAGCAGGCTCACAGCGGAGGAGCCTGATGTGGGGCTCGATCCCATAACGCCGGGATCACGCCCTGAGCCGAAGGCAGACGCTTAACCGCTGTGCCACCCAGGCGCCCCCAAATCTGTCCATTTTTAATAGTTCATTTTATTGCTTTGAGATTTTTTTATATGTTCTAGATACAAATCCTTTATCGGTTGTGTACTTTGTTTTGCCAAGCTTTTCTACCTTTCTGTGATTTGTCTTTTTATTCTCTTAGCAGTGTCTTTTGAAGAATAAAACCTCGTAATTTTGTTGAAGTCCAGTTTATCAATTTGTGCTTTTATGGATTGGGCTTTTTGGTGTCGTATCTAAGTATTCTTTGCCTAATCTAAGTTAATAAGATTTTCTCCTTTGTTTTAGTCCAGAAGATTTATAATTTTAGGTTTTGCATTTAAGTCTGTGATGCATTTTGAGTTATCTTTTATATGGAGTGAGGTATGGATGAAAGTTCATATTTTTGCATATAGATATCCAGTATTTTCTGTACCATATTTAGGTGCAGATTGGTTGATTGTGTTAAGTTTTCTGTATCCTTGTCTACTTGTTCTGTTAATTATGGAGAAAAGGGTTAAGTTTCAGACTATAATTATGAATTTGTCTATTTCTCTTTTCAATCCTATCAGTTTTGCTTCATGTAGTTTCAGGTTCTGTTATTAGATTTATAAATATTTAGGATTGTTCATGTGCTCTTGATTAATCGACTCCTTTTTCATTATGAAGTGAAATTCTTTAGCCATACTACATTCCTTAGCCAGAAATTGAGTTTGTCAAATAATAATGTAGCTACTCCATCTTTATTTTGATTAATGTTAGCATGGTATATCATTTTCCTTTTTTTTTTTTTAACTTATTTATATCTTTATATTTAAAGTGGTTTTCTTATGGGCAGCATGTAGTTTGGACCCATTTTTTTCATCCCGTTTGGCAATCTCTGTCTTTTAATTGGGGTATGTTAATCATTTACACTTAACATGATTGGTGATATAGATAGGTTTGAATCTCTTCCTTATAATATATATAATTTATTTATTTATTTATTTTTCCTATTCCATCTGTTTTTTTCCCCCACTTTTATTTTTTTTGGGCCTTTGGCTTGTATATTTTTTAGGACATCATTTTGTCTCTTTTGTTCCTTGTTAGCTGTAATCTTTTATTCTTTAATTTTAGGGTTACTTTAGTGTTTGTAATTTACATCTTTGACCCTTCCCAGTGACATTATATCATTTCACATAGAGTAGGAAAACTTTGCAGTAATATGCTTTGATTTCTCAGATCCTAGGCTTTATGCTTCTGTTGCCATTCATTTTACTTCCAATGTTCTGAACTCCACATTGCACTTTTATTATTTTTATAAGTGAAATATCCTTCATAGCAATCTAAATAGAAATAAAGCATCTTCTACATTTTGTTATTTATTTACCACTTTTTGTGCCCTCCGTTCCTTTGAATAGGTCCGTATTTCTATCTAGTATGATTTTTTTTTTTTCCGGAAGGGCTTCCTGTAGCTTTTCTTACGTGGCATGTGGACCTGCCATTTATGCATTCTTCTACATTTCATATACCTTGAAAACCCTTTATTCCCCATTATTTTTTGAATGATATTTTCACTGGTATAGAATCTTGGATAGACAGGTTTTGTCTCTCAGTACTTTAAAGGGTTTTGTTCCACTGTCTTTCTCTTGCATTATTCCTGACTAGAAATCTGCTGTATTTCTCATGTTCCTGTATATGTAACTGTCCCCCCCACCCCTTGGCTGCTTTTAAGATTGTCTTTTTATCACTGGTTTTGAGCAGCTTGATTTTAATGTTCCTTAGTGTGGTTTTCCTCACTTTTGTTTGTTCTTGGGGTTTTCTGAGCTTATTGGATCTGTGGGTTTACAGGTTTTATCAAATCTAAAAATTTTCAGCCATTATTTTTACAAATATTTTTACCAAGCACTCTCCCTCCTCGTCCTTGTCCCCTAGCCTTGCCTCTTCTTTTCTGTTCATGCATGTTTTAGCCTCTTATAGTTGTTCCACAGCTAACTTATATTCTGTTCATTTGTTTAATCCTGTTTTCTCTCTGAGTGTCATTTTAGATCTTTTTTATTATTTTGAATTAAAATTCCATAATTATCTCATACATTATAGTTTCCATCTCATTATTTGGATCTTTTTTTAATCTTACAAAAGTCAGAGTACTGATTAACTCTAGTGGAAAGGGAGGGAATTTCAGGGAGAGTGGCTCTACCTTGTTTTCATTCTCGTCCTGAGTGATGGGTACATGATTGTTCATTTTTCAGTTCTTGTTAAATGAACTTACATGAACTTATATTTTATGTGCTTTTGGTAGTAGTTCTATTTCAGTAGTTTTAAATGACTTGAAAATACAGTGATTTGGTTTTACATTCTATTGGATTAAACTCCAATGACAGAAAGAACTGGAAAAAATGATACCTTTTTCAGATATATTATTAGTAATAACATTTTCATTGTTTTTGACATTCTTTATTATAGTATAAAGCAAAGAGTAATTATGTTAATGTCATCAGGGAATACGATTTTCAGCAAAAGAGAAAGAAGATAAAAATTGGAGAAGTTAAATCCTACAATCATAAATTAGAATTGGAAATTAAGAGTAAAACCTCATGATATTTTTTACCTTTAAAAAAATATTTCTTTGTTCTGTCTACCAAAGAGACCTAGAAAAAAATGACTAACAGAGTTAGCAATACCACTCTTGGCTTTGGATTATTATCTTTAAATACCATTTCCCACTAAGAGAACTCTGGGATCTTAAAAAAAATAAAAAGGCTAATTCCAGGTCTTTATCAGGAGAATATATAACTGAGCTGTAATATCCTGTCAATCTAGAAAGCCAGGAAGCTATCAAAGACTGTGTCAGAAGAACTCGAGATGCCTGGTTGAAGAGGCGAGCCTCCCATTGGCCAAATCTAGGACAGTTTGGATATTAGTAAGAATAACTAGAGTTTGTTAAAACATTTACATGTTTTTAGAAAATCTCATTCAAAGTATAAAAAGTTGGATTTTTTTTTTTAGATAATCAGGAAATTTTAATACTAGATATTTGATAATATTAAGGAATTTTTAGGTTTGGTCGTAGTTGGTGATTGTATACTTATGTTTATGAATGAACTAATATAATTTCTCACATTTGCTTCAGAAGAATGTGGTGGAGTAGGAAGGTGGGAAGTAGAAGTGAAAATGAATGAAATAGAACATGCCCTGAGTAGATAGTATTTGAAGCTGGATGGGTGGGTACATGGAACTTATTATTCTCTCAACTCTCGAGTATAAATAAAATTTTTCCAAATAAAGTTGAAAATATTTTAAATAGAATGAAGAATAATGAGTGCCTGTATCATAGTATTGTTGTGGAGATAGTGCCTGGTAAGCTCTATATTACATTATTTACCTTAATAAAGAAAATAAAAATAGCTCAGATCCCATGCCCTCCACCCCGGTTTTTCTGCTCAAGCCGTAAAAGATTCATTCATTTCAGTCCACGGTTTAGAGCTGAAAGGTCCCTGTGGAGCTATCCATGGTGCTGACCAGTGCTGACCGAGGAGACATGGGAGGACAGGGAGGAGACAAGGCAGCACGGAATTAAAGATGAGTTTGGTCTTATATACCCTGAATTTGAGGTTTCTGGATAACCCTAAATGGAGAGAGATCTATTAGGTAAGTGGTTTTATGGTCCTAAAATTTAGGAATCCAATTTAGGCTGGAGCTACAGTTCATCTTTCTTCTGGCTGAGTCTTCCAAGGACCCCTCCTTTAATTAGACACTAGCCTGCCAACTAAGGAGGAAAATTTGATCATAAATATATGTTACATCAGCAGTGTGGTAAATGTAAACATAAACGTTAACATCAAGCCATATTTATATACAGCAGTCCTTTTGATAAGACAGAGCTGCCTGGAATCATGTCGATGGATGATCTTCCTGAAAGAGAAAATTGACATTATAGTTAGAGAAATGTGAACCACCTTCACAGATGGAAAACAAGGTTACTGCAGTGTGGTTCCTTTTATTTACAGATGTAGGAAAGTTAATAATGAGGGAGATCAGAACAAGGGGAGTAGAAAGGAGATAAAGTGGGACTGTTCTTAAAATTTACATCTAAGGCCTTTTTGGCTGCATTTAGAACTAGGGAAAGGAGTAAAATGTGTTCAGCTGACGTTTGTTTCCAGTGTTTTGTTTACTGTGTTCAAATATTGTAGAAGCATAAAGATCATGAAATCATAGTGATTATCTAATTTCCCCTCCTTATTTTTCAGATGATGAAATTGAATCCCAAGTGATTAAATGATCTAAGATAGCCTAGCTAGTTAATATCTTAGTGTGTTTATTGAACCTTTTCAAGTGCCTGAAATATTTCTCCTACCCAGCACCCATCCCGCCCCACTGACTGGTTAATTCCGGTCATTGATTCCTTTATCTGAGGAGTCTACCCTCATCACTACCCTCACCCCTCTATAAGGTCAAATAATTACAAGAGCAGAAAGCAACTACAACTGTTCATTGGACACTTACTATTTAATCGTTATAACTCTATGAGGTAGGTACTATAATCTGCATTTTATAGAGAGAGAAATTGAAATATGGGGCACTAGCAAACTTGCCCAGGGATATAAGTATATGTGCTAGAGCCAGAATTCAAACACAGTCTTACTCCACATCTGAGCTCAACTCAGCACACTTACTATTATCAGCATACCTTGTGCCTATCTTGGCACTTATTGCTCTTGTAATGTTATGTTTATTTGTGGGATTATGTAATACATTTTTTCCCCCGCTGTATTGGTAACCTTTGGGAGGGCTGGGATCCTGTGTCTTTTGGTTCATCATTTTTGCTTAGCTTCTAAGTGCCTAACATCTAGCAGGCCCATTATATATTTTTTCATGTATACAGTGGAGTTACTTATACTGTTACATTTTTTCCCCCGCTGTATTGGTAACCTTTGGGAGGGCTGGGATCCTGTGTCTTTTGGTTCATCATTTTTGCTTAGCTTCTAAGTGCCTAACATCTAGCAGGCCCATTGCATATATTTTTTCATGTATACAGTGGAGTTAATTATACTGTATTTTTACACTACTGTTTGTTCTAATTGCACTGCACTGTAGTCGTAAGAACTGTGAGAGAATGCACACGTGGTGCACACTAGTTCATGTCCATTGGTAAGTACTCAATAACTGAGTGGCTTTAATTATAATAAACAGGCTTAGAGCTGACTTAGCTTAAGACCACAAGACAGAGTCTCATCCGGTATTTAAGGCTCTCAACTTTTATTCCTTACTTCTTTTTGTTACCTATACTGAATATAGTTAGAAAAGTGAATCTGGGAAATTTATTTCTTTCCAGAGCTGATTTCTTAACTTAGATAGATAGCTGAAGTATAAGCTTCATCCTTGCTAACTATTGGTTTCATCCTTGAGACCAAGACAGATCCAGAGTCTTTATGATACTGTGATAGTTAATGTAACTATCTGAACCAGTCTCTTGGGCATGGACCATTAGGAAAGGCTAAGATAAATATTTTCAAATTAACATGTAGTTTGAAGGTGTCGTTGTTAATGTCCTCATTCAATTACAGCAGGCAGCGAGTTGGTCTTTAAGATGCATTTGTTTCTACATGTATTCCATGTCGTCTTGTATATATTTTGTATGGTGCAGATAGGATTTATTATTTCAAATCATATCCTTGAACTTAGTTCAGCAGTGTTATCTCTAGGGTATAGAGATGCATTTGGCAAGTGATCAGCAATGTATTCTGGTATGCAAGAACCTAGCTGTAGAATAAAAATCAAGTTATAAAATTAATCTATAAAATAGTCACAGATAAAATGGTGAGGAGACCAGAATTAATCTTAAGAAAGCACAAGACAAAATGCAGATATCCTAAAATCAAGAATAGTAGTATTCATGATAGTGACAATCAATTATTTAATTCCAAGGACAGACACATTATAGTCTAAAAATATATTTCGGATTCACAATTGACTAGCTATTTTATGTGGCAGAATACCAGCTTTGCATATTTATTAAAATTATTCATAACTGCGTAGCTGCCCAGATGAACTGTTGTGTTCTTGTTCCTTGATTTAATATATTATCTTGTCCATTTTATCATGGCATGGTAATAGGAATTTGTCTAAATTTTAGTATGATCCATGGAATATTTTCAGTATCAGCATCTCCCAAATACATATTTTATCATTTCTATTTTGCCTAATGTGATCTTTTACATAGCTTTAGAAGAAATCATTTATCTCCATAGGAAAATTATAAGGTTTTTTTTCCTTTAGGGAATATATCTCAGACAGAATTCTTTATTTAATATGAAAAGGTATTGTATCATCAATTTTTAGGTATCAAAATATTCCTGTTACCTAAAAATTTGGACAGGATGTGAATTCTTTGGGATAGTAGAGAAATAGTAGAAGTTCATAATCTTGATGTAGATTTTAGGAGAACTGTGTTTTAGTTTGTTGAGTAGTGTGTTGCTGTGGTCAGTCAATGTGACAGTGTAGTTGGGATGGTGAGTTCTGGAGTCAGACTGCCTTCATTTCTTCTCCTAAGTGCACCACTTATTATTTATTTTCTTTAACTTTTGGAGCACTGATTTTCTCTTTTGTAAAATTGAATAATAGTGTCTGCCTAATAGAGTTGTTAAAGAAGATTCTGTGAGATAATATGCATAGAGTACTGGGAACTGTGTTGGACACATAGTGAATAATAAATGCCAATGAATAAATAGTGTTAATGATAATACTATATCATGGAATGCCATGAAGTGTGGGCTACGGTTTTAGCAAGAATATGCAGAAAGAGATATTAATTTCCAGTAACATGTCTCTAAATTGGTAAAAACTTAGAAGATGACGTTAGGAAAGAAGAATAAAACCTTTTTAAACTAGAATATTAATTATACTAGAGTTCAGAGAAGCCTCAGACAATCTAGTTTAATCCTCTCTCTGTTTGTATGGGTGGAAAGCACAGCTGTAAAGGTGCATTGACCTCCCCAGGATTACCCAGCTAGGATAGCAGACTCCAAGCCAAGTGTTCTGGCTCAAAGTCGAGTGTGCCATCTGTTTTAAAACACTGGCTTATCCATAGGAACATTCATTGAACCTGTCCTAGATGTCATTGTTTTATATATGTGACTTCTTATCCGGTATATAACATCTCTTCGCTCCTCTTGGTTTGGCGTCTTACTGGTGGTTAATCCTCTAGAAATAGCTTTCCATACACCCAAGAGTCATGGAGAAAACAGTTGACCGTCCCTGAGCTAGCGCTGTGTTCAGCAAGCGTGAGCAGCTCTATCTGAACGCCTCCATGGGACAGTCACTATCGCCCTGGGAAAAGGGAATGTCTGTGAAGTTGTGGAGAATTTCCCTGGAGATCTCATAAACTTCTAACATGAAAATGAATCCTTTCTTCCTTATAAATCAGAGTCATGTGTTAAAGGAGATGCATGAGATGCTTCTGAGCTGGTACATTTTAGTGGGTTCTATAAAATTCTCAGTAAAGGAAAGGTCAGTGTTTGTACCATAAACAGTGTTCATGAAGGCACATTTAACCCCCCGTCCGTTTTGGGATTCCTGGGGTGGGTAGTACTTGAACTTGCTCTTCTTCGAAAGTGCCCCACTGCCCACCACCTCGCAGAATGACCCCACTGCCCACCTGGGTGTCCTTTTTCTTGGAGGTCCTACCTGCCCTGGCTCTGGGACCAGCTCTTCACGACAGGCGGAAACGAGAAGAGGTGATTTTATCTTGTTAGCAGCGTGGGCTTAGGTGCCAGCCTTCCTTCGGGCTCAGCTGCATTTTTGTATTTGTGCTCTAAGTAAAAAGACTCCCAGCACACCGCTTTGTGGGTCCTTCTTCTGTATTTTCACAGAGACCGCGTGTGAGACTAAGAAAGACCAACGCGTGACCTTTGCATGCTGACGACACAGGTGGTTGTTCCGCTCGGCAAGGGGCGATTCGTGTGACCTTTCCGGTTGTCAGCGTAGCCCCGGGCCCGCCAGTCTCCCGAGCTGCACGATGGGAGAGCTAATGGCCCTGCGCTGGTTCTGCAGAGCGGTGTTGAGGCTTAATTGAAGAGTATTTTTAACCCATTATCAAGAGCATTAGGAGGAAAATGTTCAAAGAGTCTTGATGCAGCTTGCAGCTCTTTCCATTTAAGAAAGTAGATCCCCAAATAAGCAAATTATAACCTGAAATAGTAATCCATCTTTATTTTCAATCCCTTCATCTTCCCAAGATAAAGACTCTTCTCTCTGAGGGCATGAAAAGGGGCAGAACCAGCTAGACTGTTACAAATGATTCTCTCCTCCCGCTGTACGTGAACACATAGTGCCCCTTGTTTAGAATTGGGTGACTTTGAATGGACCGTCCTGACTAAAGTTTTCAGGAGGATAGTGAACATGTCTGCTAGCCTCGTCGTGGCACAGAGCGCGATGGCTGGCAGGTACTTAAAGGTGTCCGGGCCACGTGAAGCACAAGCTATAGTCCGCAGAACATGAGTGGGCTTTTCACTGTATCATGATTTCTGGCTCCTTTCTTTTTTTTGTACTGAGTAAGTATGCTTTCATCCTTTCAAACTTAAAGGGGTTTTTGAAGAATTGCTGAGAGATGCCCCCCAAATTATTACCACAGCCAGCATCTTAGTCATGGATTATCATCAAATTTAATCTTATCTTTAACTCCACAGAATGGTCTTCGGCTTGATTTCTTTGATTATTTTGTCTTTTAATTTCAAAATGGCAAGAAAAAGTGCTTCCAGTTTTTTCTTTAATTAAAATTAGCAGGAATTAGCATATGAACTATCAGAGAATGTCTAACTAATTGAAGTCTGAAAGCTTCTTTGCCTTAAACATACACAGAATTTCAACAGGATTTGCATTTATTGATTCTTCTTCTCTGTATTCTCCGATTTTTTAAATGTTGTCAAGTAACCAGAAATATACTTTTAAAGCTGTGACAAAAAATTGCCAAAATTAAGATGCCCAAGAGTCTATGAAGAGTTAAGACTGGTTAGGGACGCCTGGGTGGCTCAGTCAGTTAAGCATCTGCCTTCAGTTCAGGTCATGATCTCAGGGTCCTGGGATCGAGCCCCATGTCAGGTTCCCTGCTCAGTGGGGAGCATGCTTCTCCCTCTCCCTCTGCTGTTCCCCCTGCTAGTGCTTTCTCTCGCTCTCTCTCCCCTGCTGTCAAATAAATAAATAAAATCTTAAAAAAAAAAAGAGTTAAGACAGGTTAGAATGTATACATGAAGGATGGTTTAAAAAGTAGCAGTGTAATTTTAGGAAAGTGAACATGGAGAAGTCTTTGTGGAATCAGTAAGACGCTAAGCTGTATTACATTATTCAACAAAAATTTAAGGTAGCTTCTCTTTCAAGTATGTGATAGTAGTTGATGATGTCTCTTAAATATTGGAACACAAGGATTTTTCAGTCTTTGGTTCCATCAGAAATTCATTCAAAAAATTCACCGATGTTTGTCAAAAGTGCTACCTATGGGTACCTGTGGTAGAATGGTCAGTGAAAATGCTTTGCCTTAACCCTGTGCACATACAAATGTCAGTCTGATAAATGCAGTATCAAATTATACCAGCCGTATGACTGCTGCAGAATGCTTTTGGTCTAAATTTTCTAGTTTACAGAAAAGCTGTTACTTCAGAATCTCTCTTGCCTCCTTGTATGGTCAGCTAATTTTAAGCATCTGTAAAAGGCACTTGCAAAATGGAAAAGTTGCCCATTTTTTGGCTGTGTGGACAAAAAAGAAAACATGGAAATGATTGTGTATGGGAATCAGATATTCTGAAAGCCCTTTCACCATGAAAGACTAGATGCAGAATAAATCAGAGAAAAAGACTTTTTAGATGTTTGTTGAACTTGAAAGAGAATAAGGGAAATCTCCAAAGGGGCAAAAAGTCTGTATAGTAATTGGAAACCGAAAGGGTGTGGTAAAAAGGTCAGGATTGCCCTACTGGCGGTTCCTGCATAAGGAAGCCACAGCTTCACTGCCTTGGGCAAAAAGAGATCAGGAAGTGTGGGGTCTGGGTAATGTTGGAAGGCCAAACATGAAACACTCTCACAGAGCTAGAACATTCACAGAAGGTATACCCTCAGTGAAAGTGAGAGCTGAAAGAAAGTTGAGCTCACCAGGAAAGGGAGCAGATGAGGAAAACTGTTAGCAAAAACATCAACGGCAAAGTTGCTCTAAGTAGAGGAAAAATAGTAATCATTGTATTCATCACCTGCTCTGACAGTTTGCTACTCCAGGCTTCTTTTGGGATGAGTCTGGAGTATAAGTTTTTAATTCTTGCAGGGTCATGGAAACCCTAACCTAAAAAATTTAAATAACAAGTGTCCAGGTGGGCAGAACCCTCTGGCACCCGTTAGATATAATCATGAAGTCCTCTGCGGAGGAAAGCATTAACAGTCCAGCTCCCTCAGAATTCCTCCAGATTCAGCGTATGCAGGGTTACCGTAGAAAATGCCAAACACTCAACAGAGCAATCCAGGAATTACCAAATGGGGAATAACATAAGCCATAGGTCACCAAAGTCAACAAAAACAGTAAACAGATTAGGTCCCCCATGCCATAAGGACACTGGAATGCTGATTTTGAATATAAAACAAGTGCACGGCAAGTACATAAAGGAAAAAATTGAGCCGCGAATAAGAGACCATCAGAAATGTTCAGGAAGATTTGAAAAGGTAGCGAATAGAATTACAAGAAAAAGAATAGAATCATCAGAAATAAAAACTCAGTAGGTTGGTGAAGTAGAGGCTTGCACGCAGCTGAAGAGAGAATGAATGGATTGGAAGATCACGAAGGACATCACCCCAAGGTGAAGCCCAGAGAGACAGAGGAGGTGAGAAACGGTCGAGAGTCAGATGTAGGGATGAGAGTAGGAAAGGATGGGACGTAGGTCAATTTGGAATTCCGAATGTTAAAGTATTGGAAATGAAGGGAGTGGTGAAGAATTGAAGGACCTTGAAACTTCATCATAATAACAGTGTAATAAATAACGAAAGTTTTGTTTTTATTTTAATAAGCTTGCTGCAATTTCACAGATGCTCTCTGAAGACGCAGACTCCTGGGCCAGATACAAAGGACTTGATGACTCACAGCGCATTAAGAGCCTGAGCTGTATGTTCAAGCCCATTCCCCACGCTCCCCGCATCACATGGGGATGATGCCAAGTGGGTCATGCAGGAATTCTGAGTCACATCCAGGGACCCCAGTCTTTTAAAATGGACTGTAAGCAAATCTGCACTTTGGCCAGCAGAGAGAGACATTATTTTTATCTCCAGGAAAGTAAACACATCTGCTCTCTGCTCCAGAGGGGGCGACTCTATCTTCTAAGGTTGTTTGCTCTACAAACATCCTTGTAAAGTTATCTGAGAGCCAAAGCTGTCAGCGCGTGTGCTCGCAGAACATGCAGAAATGTGAGTCCTCTTATTTCCCAGTAGCGGAGAGGTCATTTGTTTAAAGACAGAATTTTCCAGAAATGTTGAACGTTGGGAATGCTCATATAGAGGGAACCCACTGTATACCAGGCACCACAGGCACACATCTTGACATATCATGGTGGAACAGCAGGATATCAAAGACAAAAGAGGAGACATTAAAAGCAACTGGAGAGAAAAGATAATTCAAATTGACAGGCTGGTTCAGGTTTCTTGTTTGGAAAAGCAAAGGGTCAAAAATAACCAAGACCTTCCTGAGGAAGAACCAGAAGAGGAGAGTTGGGATGTCTTGCCTTACAGAGACCACGGTCTGTTATAAACCTAGAGTAATGAAGACTGTGGAATTAGGGTATTAGTGTAGACAAAGAAGCCACTGGAACCGTGTAGGAAACCCATACATAACACATGCATGCGTGCAGATGTGCTCTATGACAGCATGCGTGTTGCAGATCAGTGGGAAGAGGAGGTGACTGTTCATTAACGATGCAGTTACAGGATTATACACGTGGAGGAAGAAAAATGAAACCAGATTGTGACATATAAAGAAAATCAGTTCCAGGTAGATTATATATTTGAATCTTTAAATCACGAAACCAACTATTGAAAGTAAAACTATGGAATTTTCAATGAACAACAACAACAACAACAACAAAAACGAGTGAGCAAGAGAGATCCTCTCTGGGAGTTGAAGGAAGAAACTGGCAACAAAGGTGATGTTGCTGAGTGCTCTCTAGCTGTATGTGTGGGTGCACGCGTATCAGACTGTATCATACACATGGTGACAGAAACTGTTGTTGAAGATGAGGCTGCAAATTTAAGATCCGAGGCAACGCAGGATGGAAAGTTTGTGGATGTACTTTCTTTAGCTGAGGGTGACCGCGGAGGTGACTTGATACTCTGGGGGCTGACCAAGGCCTTGCGGCGGTCACAGGGTCTGTCCCTGTGCTCTGGCACTGAAACATGCAAGTGCAAAGCCATCCCAAGGATCCTTTCTGAAACTTTAAGACCTAACGACAGTGCTCACAGGTTTTTATAAACGAGACCACCAGGCTTCCTACACGAAGACTTGGTGTTCAGCTTCGTTTAATGTAGATTTGAAATTAGCTTTTTCATAAAATAAGAGAAACACAGAAATAAAAAAAAAACAAAAAACAACAATCCAGGAAGGATTTCTTAACCAGACTCAAAAAAAACCCCACAAATTGTGCAAGGGAATAAAAATTGATAAATTCAACTATACCAAAATAAATGTTCACTTTATCAAAAGGGTGTGTTTAACAAATTGAAGAGACAAGCCACAGTGGGGAGACGTAATCTGCAGCACGTACCACTGAGGCTGGATTAGTATCTAAAACAGATAAAGAAATTATATGAATAAAATAATACTAGGTCAGAGATAAACATTTCAATGAAAAGGAAACATCAACGGTGAAGAAACAGGAAACACCATCAGCCTCATTAGTAATCAGAGCACTGCAAATTAAAACCACAGTGATGCCATTTTATATCTACCAGTTTGGCAAGATTAAAATTTGGAACAGTACTGTTTGTGGGGAAGGATATGAGAATAGCAGGGATTCTCACGTACTTATCATCTCATTCCCTTCAAAGACCCAGGCAGCCAAATAAAGTCTGACATTCCTTGCATTGTAGCACATGTGAGGAGAAAAGTGACTTAACCAAAAAGTTACTCTGCTTTCTTAATAAACACTGAGTTATCTTTGAATCTTTTTTTTTTTTAAAGATTTTATTTGTTTATTTGACAGAGATAGAGACAGCCAGCGAGAGAGGGAACACAAGCAGGGGGAGTGGGAGAGGAAGAAGCAGGCTCATAGCAGAGGAGCCTGATGTGGGGCTCGATCCCATAACGCCGGGATCACGCCCTGAGCCGAAGGCAGGCGCTTAACCGCTGTGCCACCCAGGCGCCCCCTTACACTGAGTTATCTTTGAAGCCAAAATATTCTCTGGTCAAGCCTTGAACATGGGGACAGACTTGGTTTATATTTTCAAGGAGAAAGATCTTCTGAGAAAGATCTACAGTATGCCAGATGACACCAGTGTTGTTGTTGTTGTTGTTGTTGTTGTTGCTGTTGTTGTTTAAATCTCAGCTCCCAAGTTTAGATAATTCAAAAGAGAATGTTAAGGACTAGTCTTCTCACAGATATTGTGGTTTTATTTCTGTTGTAATTGAAGTGACGAATGGACATACAAAATGAACAGTCAAAACCCAAGATGCACAGTGATGAGAGGAAAGGAAAAGGAGGCATAAACCACTAAAACTTGTGTTTGAGATGAAGAGAAATGATAGCACAAAACCTGATTATCCGCTAGAAGAGGAATCCAGTGGACAATCACGCTGTGCTTTGGTGTGGGCCAATGAGGACTGCAGACTTTGATGACCACAGGTTCAAGAGCTACCTGTGGGGGTGACCCTGGGGCAGCTGGAGGAAATTGTGGGAGAGGAAGAATGAGAATTTTCCAAACTCTCAGTTATACATGCACGCACAAAAATCTAATTGAGAAGAGTAAGTTCTAGAATTGTTTACTGAACCGTTCTTGTTGAGCATGATTAAGGTGTGTGGCAATATTAAAACATGACCCAACCCCCCCGCCCCAAAGCTAAAAATCTAACCTAGGATAACTTCATGGAGAGTGTTGCCAAGTTCTTTCAATTGTTAGTTTTTGAGCACCTTTCAGTATCCATTGAGGTCCATGTGTATATACTCTTGTTACCCAGCAGCCTGTTTATTAAAACGTTCTTAATGCATGAATTAAACTAGATAATCAAGTTAGTTACCAGGTTAGCCAGACGAGCTCCAGGAAGTACTGAAAGTTACCATTTGGGGGAGAAATTTCCCAGCTCAGATTAGAATACTTGTCAAACTTGGTGGCAGGAGACTAGGTCTGAATCAATATTTCTGCCTGGAAGTCACATAACCTCTATGAGAGATTAATGTGGTTAGTGTTGGACTCTGTACTCTCCATCAGCTAAGTATGTGCACTTGTCATTCATATTTTGTTTTTAGCTTGTAACACTGACAGAAAAACCTCTGCGGAATAAAGAACTCGTTTCCCGAGTATATGAAGCTCTATCGTATTTGCATAGTTCCAGGATTTAAAGCGAAGGACGTTTTTCCTTGAAACATTGTTTGTTTGTTTCTTCTATTTTTTATGCTACTGAAAAACATTGATGGGTCTTAACATGTCTGGCTCCCATTCTGTTGCTGCTGATTCTAATTTTGTTGATTAAGTAGTACAAGAAATGAGGATTTTTTTAAATTAACCTATTTCCAAGAATTTTTACTGTAAAAACCGTGAGTAAAATTTGTCATTTGTCAGAGCCACTTTTCTTTTTGCATTACATAGTGTGTTTATGGAAGTACACCGTAAGCCAGTTCTGTGAGGTCGTGTAAGCCATTGCAGTTTTACCTCTATTAATTCAAGAACATGATTGGGCATATGCTGTGTATGCTCCGTTGGTCAAGGGTGTGTGATGGAAAGGAATTCTGGAGTTACCAAGAAATCACTTGTTGAGACACATCAATTTCCTAACAACCCCACCTGACAGCTGCTGGCCAAAGCCTTGAAAGAAATGGGATTCTTTAGCTCGCCTTATTTGCCTTATTTTGTACATGATTATAAGCTTCTTAACAAAATAACCAAGGAAACAAAAACTTAGCCTCATTTATAATAACAGTGATTGGAAATACCAGAGTGCCCCCACAGCTTATGATTGGGGAAGTCGTGATGCAGGAGTATGACTGAAGGCTAGACAGCCATTTAATTAATTAAGACTAATGGCTTTGGAGAGTTTTCATAATATATTACAAATTTTAAAAGCAGACTGTATCCCTGTATTTACATGCAAATGTGTATTTTTAAAAAAAGCTTTGAAGGATACACTTTAAATATCAGTAGTTTTGTCAAGTGGTAAGATTGCACATGGTGTTTGCTCTTTCTCTTCGCTTTCCAGTCCTTCCTGATTTTTCTCTTAACTACATGCAACTTAATTTATCATTTTAAGTAACAATGTGTAAATGTTCTAATAAAATTTCATAAAAGCAGTATTAAGGAAAAAACATACTTCCTCTATTTCTGTTGTTATAGCACTATTCAAAATAACTGTTAGTTGTTATGTATGCATTATTTTGTATACATATTTACAAAACTTTATATAATTATAGGACTTTTGAGCATGTATGCCACATACTCTGCTGAGCTCTTCGTGTAAGTTTTCTTAATGATTCCTCAGGATAATTTACGAAGTTGAAGGAAAATATAATCATTCCCACTTCATAGATCAGCAAACTGAGGCATTGACCAATTAAGTCTTTTGCCCTCAGTAATGCAGCTACCGACTGACAGAGCCCAGCTTTGAACCAGACTCTGAGACCCAAGCCCAAGTTCTTAAGCTTTTGCCTTTATCATCCCACGACTGGTCTTCTATGTCTCACTATGGAAGAAGATACAAACTTCATGTGAGAGAAAATTTTAAGGACACCCATTGAATCGGGTCGTTCACCCCTATATTATATTCTCAAATATCCATCGACTAATGATCAGATGGATTTCGCACATTTTATGGAATGATGCAAAATGTATGTTTCTGTTTAGGAAGGAAAAGGTGTATGTGGGTTGTATCAATGATTTTGATCATTGTGATTTTGAAATATATACTGATGGATTTCCTTCATTTTGGGGTGTGTGTGTTTGAAGTTTGGAATAAGCACAATGAGCCACATGGGGCAAACCACTTGTGCTTCAAGGTCATGCTATGACCCTCTGAGGCTGGGCGGCTGACGTTACCAGAGGGCGTATGGGAGGAAGGGCATCGCTGACGCAGAATCTATGTGTTTAGGAACCCAAGACTGAGGGGGCAGGAGGTATGTGAGAACACTGTTTCCAGGACCAGCCAAGGCACCCATCAGCTCTGGTGTCCTATTTGAGCCTCCGTGAACCTTTGTGACCTCCCTTCGAGAGTACCGTTCTTTCCCACTCCCTATAAGGTTTCCAAAAGCACATCAGTAACTAATCCACAGAAAATGCAGTCTAGTCTGGCATTATCTTCTGCCTGCTCTTCTGAAATCGAGTGCAACTAACTTCAATCAAATCATAATAAAAATTGGGCTACGAGAATAAAATTACACTCACCATATCTAGTCAGAGAGAGCTCTTCAGGCTGTTAAGCATTTAGCTGATACATATTTGCATACCCGAGTATAATGTTGCAGATTTTTAAACCATTGAATGAATGAATATTTAAGAAAAAGAACTTGTGATTGTTTTAGTTCACGCGCATAGTTTCCAGCACATTTATACTCGCCCATCCTGTGTGGAGGCGAGGCGGAAACTTCATCACTACTCTATGAAGCTAACAGTGGTTCTTATTTTTATGTTTTACACACCACACACACACTATGCACACAGAGTATTGTTTTATGAGATGAGCTGTGTGTAGGAGTCGGAGATCTATTTGCATCCTGGCTCTGTCCTAGCTGTTATCCTTAGGTGCATCAGTGAATGTATCTCACCGGCTTGGAAATGAAGATGCCGTTCATAGCCTAGTTTATTAAACAAACGCTTATTTCTTAAATATAGATCATAATATGTCAGGTTATACGGAGATAAGGCGTAATGCCTTCTCCTTTTTCACTTGCTCCCGTGAGCACTACTTGAGTCTTTGGAAAGATCTTTTTTCTTTCCCCGTTGGTGACTCAAAGTTTAATGGTTTGTCTCTCTGCTCCACTCCTATTTTGTTCCCTAGATTTCCACAGTTCTCCCTTTCGTATTTTTCTATTTTTTTTGAAAATTAACAGAAGACTCTTTATTTTGCTTCTGATCCATAAAATATATACGTGTTTGGAAGACCTAAGTTGTTTTTTTTTTTTGAATTGAAGTTATGTACATATAACACAGACCGTAAGCATGTAGTTCCCCGAGTTTTGAGAAATGACTATATCCACGTATCGAGCACCCCAGTCAAGGTAAAGAGCATTCCCATCACCTTGGGAAGTTTGTCAAAAGCTTGCCTCCAGATATGGTTTATTGCTCCCGATTCTGACTTGATTTTCTTGCTTTGGGGCAGGGACATCACCTCCTCAGGTTGTCTCTGCCTCTTCCCCGGCCTCAGAACAGACTTTCTGAATTAATCCCTTTTGCTGATGACGTGCTTTTTGAATGGGAGACAGTTTACTTGCTTTTTCTATATGAATTTTACTGATTTTCTCCCCCCAATGTCTCTCTTGCCATTACTAAATTCCACTGGCAATATATTTTATGGTTTACCACCACTGTGATTCAGCCTCCAAAGAGGTCACCTGAGGGTTATGAAGTGATCCATGTCAAACGTTTCTGTGTTGTCTCTGACATTATCTGACCCCTGCCATTACTCAGAATTTACATAGTTCTTGTGTACATGAGTCTTTCTCCCCAACAATTAGTAAAATGTGCTAAAAGCCCAGGTGGTTGCCAGTTGTAGGAAATTCCACTCAGTGGCAAACCAGCTGTTCCTGTGGAGTGGAAATATTTGCTTATTTGCCTTATATCTTTCCTCCTGCATATACATGATGATTCTCTAATTAGTACAGAGCTCTCCATCTTGTATTTTAAGTCAATTATCTGTGATTTTTTTAAAAAGCCTTCCATAGATATACAAAGGATAACCATAAGTAAAGTTTCTCGAGTAATACTGAAAGTCTCCAGCCGTAATTCTGTTTTTATTTTTTGAATCAATGACTAAACTAATACTTTTAGAATAGTATGTCAAATGAGCATTGCTTATTGGAACTATTTTTAAAAGATCTAAAGTGTGTTGGCTCCACCTTCCCCGTGTATTTACACCTCTTCGATTTTGCTTTATGAGCAGCAAAAGCAAACTGTCACTATTTGCTGTAAATTGAAGCTTTTAATAACTATGTCTGTTCCTACCACATTTGTCAGCTTTGAATATTCTGTCAGTAGAAAATAAAAATAGCAGGGAAACTCAGCATCCGTGACACGGAGAATTTATCTGCTTATGCTAAAGGAAGGTAAAAAAAAATCTTGAAGGGTGAGCATTTGGCATTTTTCCTTCAAATGATGTAAATTTGAACTGGTTCTTCCTCGAATAAATTTTAGATGAAAAGTCGGCAAAAGAAATGAGTAAGTTTCATCACTAAACACAGAGCACCTTTTTAACCTAGAAAGAATAGAACACCTTTTTAACGTAGAAAGAGAAGAATAAAGAGGCTATTGTAGATCACTGATTCAATCATATATGCCTTGTTTGACATAAGCTTGAAAAATAAATTTTGTAAGTACATCAAAAGAAACAGGATAGTGCAGTAGTAAAAACTTCGACGCATATAGCATTTAAATTTTTAAACTATTTCGTAGTAAAAATTCATGTGTGGGGGATCATCTTGGATATGTGACAATAAAAAATTAATTTATCTAATAAAGATGATTCGAGTAAATCAAATCTAAATAAATTCCATAGTTCACAGTTTTTGTTCGTAAATCATGTGTCAGTTATAAATATTAAAAACACGAGTGAAATATATATTATGAAAAATTCACTGCTCGCTCTCTTTTAGATAAAAACGTAAAGTTTTCCAGGACTACTACTTCTTGCTGATTTTCGGTTAATTTAAATTCAGTCATTGCCATTATGCCTCTTTCTTTTCTGAACCCGTCTGTTAAGTCTCTACTTAAAAGATACCTTTATCATTATTGTTATCGACAGCAGTGAACATCTGTGCAGCACCTACTGTGTGCCGTGTTGGGTAAACATGGACAGTAGGTCAGTATTGTGAGGAGGAAGAAAAACGTTGTTCAAGTCGTGCTTCACTGTGCTACTGTACGATCTTTATTTAAACCTCGATTGGAACAGAAAGGTGATTAATGAGACACTACGAGCCTGCTTATTATCCTGTCAACCTTGCGACGTGCCTGCAAATACAGAGCATCTTTACAATGACCGTAATGCGCGAAGGAGATGGTCTCTGCTTTTAGAGAATGGACATGCCTGCATACTCTAATTTAGTTTGGTATTAGTGTTATTCCAATATTACACATGGAGCCTGAGGGAAAGAGCAAGTTAACTCTTATCCCACGGAATGAGATAATCGCATACATGTAATTTAACAAAGCACTCTACAGGTGTGTTACTTGGTGATGAGAAATGCCTACTTCCTAATTCATCCTTCGTAGGGAGTGGAGTTGGAAAAGAGTTCTGGATAGCATAGCAGAACGTGTTTTGTTTTGTAAACGGAAGTCCAAAACTGGTGTTAAATCCTGTAAGAGTTTTTGATGGTGTCATGGGGGGAATTTATTTTATCGCTGTGTGTGAGTGGGTTTATTTGCTTTTTTTCCCCAATAAATGTCCTTATGTCTTAAAAAAAAATTCATTTATTATGGAGTGATTTCCAGTAAAATTGGGCTGCTAGTCAAACATTAATGATTTGTGAAGAGAGTTGTGGTTTTTTCCTGCCGAGGATTTTCATACTGAGATCAGTGAAGAATTCCGTTGTGGTCTGTCCACTCCCCCTACAAAAGTCACTTGCCTGTGAAGAACTTGGTAGGGAGGAGAGGAGAGGATAATTCTCCTCCTTGGCATTTTTTCTGTCCTGATTTGCAAGATAGTGGTAACAAAGCCTGTGATTTAGTTTTCTTTCTTTTTGTGCCTCTCCCGTGTAGCAAAGTTAAAATTTTTGTTTTTGTCTTCTTTTATTAGCTCTGATTTTAAGTACCTCTTAGGATTTACAAAGCTCTGTCTTGGGTTCTTTCAGGTACCGTACTTCTTTTTAAATACTGATAAGATTCTTCCCTTTGAATGTGCTTTTTCTTTTTAATTTTGTTAATTGATTTGGATAAATAAGTTATCCCAGTTGTTTGAATACTGAAGGCATAAGATGCCTATCTCAGAGAAGGAGAGTGATTTAATTCCCAGTTTTCACACATGCTGAATATTGTGCCTTCGTGATTCACAAGGACCCCTTCTAATCTCCGTTCTGTTAGGGTGTTTGTCTTGCTTATGAATAAATTTGAGTGAAAAAGCTTTTTAAGTTAAAGCTGCATTGATGGTTCAAAAAAATAAATTAAAAATAAAAATGAGATTGTTTAAGTCTTGATTTAGGAGGTTCATAAGGTTCTTGTGGTATTTTTTTTTAAAGAAATATTTAAATGGATTTCCCGTAACCATTTAAAAGCCTCAGGAAAGAATCTCATTTAATAGGACCCCTAGTGGAAAGAAGAAGAGGGGCGTACCACCTCCTCATGTGGAATCTAAAAGTCCTTTGTCATCACTGATGCTTTTATACTTTGTGACTGGGACAGACTCAACACTTCTTACCCCATTGTTCCCTGTTTTTACTAGTTAGGTTAAGCAAAACTAGTAATTAGAAAACAGTATCTTGCTTCTCAACAGTAACCGTGGAAACTCTTGTTGTAAGTCTTCTGTAGCGAATCCAGGTACAGTTAATTCTCTGCAAGCCATTGCTTTTAAGTCTAAGAGTGGATCATTGCATTTCGTATTTAATTTCAGAAAAAAGATGAACGTTTATTGTTTGTGTTGGTCCTCTGCATACTTGCCCCCCTCCCTGTTGTCTCCTTCCTGCTTCCTCAAGTTATAAACTTGACTAATTGGAGATTGCAGCTTCTACTCCTCCAAGTAGCTCCAGTCAGAGAGGCCCGTAACAAGCTTTGACATCTCACAGGCAGCGTGAAGGAGAAAAGCAAGAAGCAGTATATCCAGAAAGTCAGCAAATTGGTCGAGCATCTGAGAAAGCAGATTAGCTGACCTTGAGAGTTTTCACTGTCTTTAACCTTAGTGTCCCCAAACGATCAGCCTTTGAGGGACTGAAGAAGAGAGTCATCCAGAGAAGACCTCAGTCAGAAGCAAGTACTTAGCTTAGTGGCCATTCCAGTTCCTGCTTACGTGAGGGTCAAAGACTAGTCAGGTGCCAAAGAGCTCACGTGCCGTTGCTCCTTTACTGGCTTCACTGAGGGATAATTCACCAACCATACAACTCACCCATTCAGAGCGTACAATTCTGTGACTTAAGTATATTCGTCCGGTCTGCGTCCAGACTGTTCTCCAAAGGGTATGCACCATGTTACGTTCCCACCAGCACCGTGGGAGGGCTCCAGTGTCTCCACGTCCTGGCCGTCGCATGCTGTTAGGTGTCTTGTTGACTGTAGCCATCCCAGTGGACGTGAAATGGGACTGTAGTTTTAGATGGATTTCCATAATGGCTGTGGTGTCGAGCATGTTTTCATGTGCTCACTCACAGGCTTTCATGTTGTGAGTTACAGGATCTCACAGATTGATGCTCGCTACCATTGTACCTGGTAAAACTATTCCCCAGAAGTGTCTACGAACATGGGCCGTGTCCGTCCTAACTCCCAAAGCTGAGCAGAGCTTTGGGCCCTGCCGCGGCGGCATGCAGGCTAGGAGGGACAACGTTTGTTAACAAATAGATGAAGTCTTTGGGGAGCTACGATGGAAGGAGGTGTGGGCAGAGAACAGTGGGAACATAAGGGGTGGAAGACTTTACCTCCGGGAAGAAGGGGCTCGATCAAGAGGGAGAAAACATGGCAGAGGCGGTGTTGGTTATGTTGTGAACAGTTCTGTCTCAGGCATTGGAGCAAGAAGGGGCCTCTAGGGTAAAAAGACACAACTCCTGACCATAGTAAGAGCCATCAGTGGCCCTTATGGATCTTGATTCTTGACCGTCGAAATGTTGGAGGCCACGGTTTCATGAAGCATGGCTTAGCTGGTGTGTTTCTCCTTAACTACAGTTCTCATGACTGGGGAAAGTGCTTCCTCATATCCGTTAAGACGGGGCAAGATATCACGAAGCCGCTGAATAAGAGCTGTGTCCATTTGGTCCAAAAGCCACTTTTGTTATTGTTGTTGTTTTTGAATGCATGTGAGCATTTCTTTTCATGCCTGATTGATACCTGGAAAAAAAAAAGATTTCTTTTGGAAAAATATGTGATTTGTAATCTTAAATTTAGGAAATACAAAATGACCTCCCTAGGTCTTTTGCATGTATAGACAATTTTTTTTTATAAAATATGTTACTATTTTCCCTGATTATATGTTTATTTTCAGGGTTTGTTTTGTTTTTCATTCTCTTTCTGATAGCATTTATAATGGTTTTGGAGAAAGAGATCAGCTTCTGTACTAAATCTCACCCTGGACACTTCTGCCTCTTAAAGATTCTCCAAGATTGTCTTTGAAAGATGTACAGAAGTGACTCTCAGCATCCCTGAGGAGCTCAAATCCTCATTTATGTTTACTAAATTTGCAACTCTGACACGATATTTTAGAAAGCCATATAACATGTTTTTGCCAATTGGTTCTGACGTTTGATGGCTTAAGGAGAAATAGATTTGTGTCTTGAAACTTCGGGAACCTTTCCAACCTTGCTTTATTCCCCCCTGAAAGAGGATGCTGAGAAATCAGTGCTATTAAATATTGACACACAATTTCCTTGATTTTATTTTCCTGTAGTTAAAATGAGATCAGGAACAGGGAATTTTCTGGAAGGCTTTCATGGAGAAACTGGCTATCACAAAAATGCTGTGAAGCAGTTGAAGCTCAATGACTTGTACTAGTGTTTTCTTAGATATAATTAAATGTATATTACATATTTTTGCTTAAAATCACTATTACTAGCCATGAGAAAACTTGCCTTCCTGGTGCCTTCTGCTGTGACTATTACTCTACCGTTTACCATAAATATTCCTTCTCCTTTCTTCTTTCTGCACACCCTGTTAGCATGCACAGGCTGGAACTCGGCACTCCATGTGGTGGTTAGTCCCAAGGCCTTGGGGCCCCGGGGCCCCACGGAGTCTGGTCACTAGCGTCACTGCTTGAGCACGTCCTTTAACTTCTCCTGCATCCCCCTGCCTTTGTTGTAGCACGTAAAACCGGAAATAGGCCCTACATCCTAGGACTGCCATGAGGAATGACTAAGACGGCACATGGCAAGCCCGGGGCCGAGACGCCGGCAGCAGGGACGCCCTGATCATAGGACTACAGTTGCTGTCACTGTAGTGAGAATCTCCTTAGCGGGAAAGGCCAGTGTTTACATCCCGATCCGTGAGACCGTCCAGAAACATACTTGTTATGGTGATAACTCACTTGGAAAACATGAACTTCCTATGTAACTTGAAGTTGTCTTCCCCCAGGCGTGCAGTGGTCTGTGGTTGATAATTGCCGCAGGTTGTATTTAGTGAGGGCGGGGTGGGCGAGGCCCAGCTTGGGGGGCAGGAGGTGAGAGGTGAGGAGCTGCACTTGTGTTTTCTAATTCAGCTAAACAGCCCTGTCAGGGGGCGCCTGGGTGGCACAGCGGTTAAGCGTCTGCCTTCGGCTCAGGGCGTGATCCCGGCGTTATGGGATCGAGCCCCACATCAGGCTCCTCCACTAGGAGCCTGCTTCTTCCTCTCCTACTCCCCCTGCATGTGTTCCCACTCTCGCTGGCTGTCTCTGTCAAATAAATAAATAAATAAAATCTTAAAAAAAAAAAAAAAAACAGCCCCGTCAGGCTTACCGCCATGATGTAGATTTGGAAATCGAGGCGCAGAGACGGTCGGTGACTGGCCCAAGGTCGCATGGTTAAGCGAGGCGGCACCAGGGTCAGCAAAACAGATCATGTCGTGTCTTGATCACTTGGATATTATTTGGGTGGGAGTGAACGATGATGCAGAAGTTGTCACCTTAATTCTTGGAAGGAGGTGGCGTAAAGTAACAAGAATTTACCACTTTTCATATAATGAGCGTAATTTTTGTATCTTCAGGTGTCCACCCTAAAGCCACTCTGAAGTAAAGGGTGCCCATCATTTTGAAGGCAATCATGCTATTTCTCTTCTCGGTCACAGCTCCCATCTGTTACCCTTTTCCACAAATCATCGTTATGTGTTTGATGTTGTCCCGACGAATCTATGATTCACATGCCAAGATGTTACTGGACTTGCTTCTCCTGCTGTGTTCCGGTGCGTCACTACAGCGGCTCTGTGCAGATCCTTAATTCTCCTTCATGCTGGTATCTCTGAATAGCCGTCCTATTTGTATAAATCCCTTCATTGTGAAAATATCACTCAGGCTAAAGAACCTTTTACCTTTTCACCTTCTAGAACATTGGTGAACTTTTGTTTCGGCTTGTTATTTAAAGAATAAGCACGAGATTTTTCTGTGCATTTATTATATCCCAGAAACTTTTAAAAAGAAAAGAAAAGCATAAATATTTGAAATCTTGAGACTAGCAAAGAATCCTACGTAAATTCAAAATGGCGAATTACGAGGATTTTGTGCTAGTGGTGGTTAGTCTTTTGGAAGTAGGCTTAAGGTCAGCGCTTTTACGTAATCAGTTGTTATTGCAGGGTCCCTGAAGAGATTATCTGTATGAATGGAAAAGAATGTTACAGAATGGGTTTTAAGAATAATCTCATTTTGCATAACGCCGATATCCCTCCAATGCCAGGCATGATGTTTCTTTGTTTATTACTATTTGAAAGCGTGCCATCCTGGATATAATTAAGGGCCAGAAAATTTAAGACAAGAGAAAGCAGCTCTTCCTCAGCACCCAGCAGACAGTCTGTGAAGAATCGCTGAGAAGAGTTAAGAGACCCAGATGCTGTGGCTGGTCATAGATTCTGTTGTCAACCAGAGTTCATAGTCAGAGGCTGGTTGGTGTTGGTGTTGTTTCTGCCTTTTCTAACAGTTTCTTTCCCGTTCTCTGGCTCTCCACAGAGCAGCACCTGATTGTTCTGTGGCTCTTCCGGAATTATTCTCTAGTCCAAACCACCTATTACCATGTTCTTTGCTCCCCCACCCCCCGCCACCTGCCTGCCTTTGCATATCTGTCTGCTTTTCTGTAACTTTATTAAAGAGTGGATGTCGGCGTACTTCTCTGTCACCAGGTAATATGTGAGAGGTTCGAGGAAGTAAAAGTTAGACTAAAATCACACTGAGCAACTCTACACAGACCCAAGTCCTTGCTCTATGACTGTCTTAATGAAGATGTGTTCACAACAGCCCAAACCATATATAGGAGTGTGTGTATGTGTGTGTAAGTAGCCTTGTTTAATTCTTCCCTCCACTTTGAGGGGAAAAACTTGATAGTATAAACAATTTGCTGGCGGCAGGTCATCCTGTCAGGTGGTTGCCTGTGTGGCTCTACGGAGCCCCGATTTTAATGGTGGGAAGGATAGTAGAAGTCTTCTTGCTTGATATTAATGCGGTGAGGGACCCATCGTTCAGCTCCCTTGCTTCGGCGGCATTGATTGAGAACCTGTTCGACATTCACGACAGGCCCTCTGCTGAGGGACTCGTGTGTGAAGACAGATATGTCCCTTGCCCATATGAAGGATACAGTGCAATAGGGGAGTCACTCCCTAATCAGTCTCATGAATAGATATGTATTATAAAATGTAGTAAGTATGGAAAAGGAAGAGTACACTGTGCTGTAAGAGCTTGTACCAGAGGACTTGATAGCCCAACAAAACTGAAAACTGGCAGGAGCTAACAAATGAAGGAATGAGAAGGGTAAGTGGAGTCTAAAAAGCAAGCATGGAAGGGCGTTTGTGGCAGCGAAAGATGCACGTGCAAAGGCCCTGTGGCAGCAGAGGGCAAGGTTCATTTGAGGAATTGACTATGCTTGTAGCAAAGAGAGTAGTCCCAGGTGAAGTCAGTGCTGGGCAGAAACCACCCCATGCTAGTTGCTAGCTCCGTTTGAGGAGTTTTATTCCAGAGTGAAGAGAAATGGCAAGTGTGAGTGGGTGGGAGTGTGATCCAGTTTGCTTTGGAAAGGTCACTTTAGACTACAAGTGAAGGGGCCAGTGGAAGTAGACCACTTGCTGGGCCATCTCAGGGGCCTAGGAATGAGACCTGAATGGTAGCTGGGACCAGGGGGTGAAGGAGAGGTTGGAAAGAATTTGGGAGCATGTATTCACGTGATGATTGGATAGGAGGAAGGGTGAAGTGTCCAGGGCTGTTTTGAGGGATTGTGTTCTCGTCGCAGGCAAGATAAATTCAGGATCTAAAATTAAAAGCGCAGTTCAAAATAACCAGAATCCAAGCTATGTGTTGTGTTCTTCCCCCTCCCTCCCCTTCCTTCTCCTTCTCCTCCCCTCCTCTTCCTCCCACCTTCCCTCTTTAATAATTTTTTAACTTTCCGGTGTAACTCAGGCACCAAGATCCGCTGCTTGGAAAGCAACTTTAGTTTCTAACTTTACAGATGCCCAATACCAGATCCATTCCTATTAATATGAAATGGGGGTTTGCTATGAATTTTTCCTAAAATATATTGTCTCGTTTATGTTAAAAACATACAACTCCAGAGCACTTACTTTAAACTCTCTGGTGATGTAAAACATGAGCTGGCTAGGTTGTTTCTAGGTGCTAAAACCAAACGTCTGCATGAATTGCAGTGTTGTTGTAAATATTTCCGGGCACAGACAGGTAGATGCAGTAGGAAAAACCCGAGCAAATTCTTAGGATGCCAATATTGTCACAAAGTCTCCATGCAGAATGAAGTTGTTTGACAAAGTGTTTCCCTGGTGATTTGGCTGCAGATGAAAATGTCTTCAGCAATAAAATTCCGTGCCTGAGCCTCAGCTCTGTGCACGCATCAGTCAGCCAATGACATATCAAGGATCTTTTTTGCTGTATTAGTTAATATGGTGGCAGAAATATGTGAAACATTGTTACTCCCCTCAATTTCTGTGCCTGGGTGTTTTTTTTTCCCCCTACCTTTAAACACGCATTACTTTTACCAAAATATTTTCCAGCCATATATCTATGACTAGTCAATAGGATTGCATTATAACAGAGGTAAAAAGTTTTTTTATTACAAGGGTTTTCTTAGTTACCAATACCAGAAGACGTCTACTAGCAAGAGCTGCTGTTTTGTCATCATTTGCGAATAGTTTCAGGGAAATTTAAGGGTTGGTAAGGCAATTAGTGATGAAGCATATTTTAATTATAGGAACTGGATAAGCTGCATACAGCTTTATGAATTAGTACATTATTGTTTAATAGGTCACAGTCACGTGTGACTTTAATCACACTTCTTGTAACCACAGTTTTATTAGCAGTCGTGTTTTATAACTTAATAATTTATACATAATGAGTTCAGAAGTTCCATTTGCGTGAAATCAGAGAAATCATTTACCCCATACGTTAGCACTCATAAACAGCAGCAGAGTCCTGCAGGATCGCAACCGAGTAACTGTCCAAGATTATTTTACATTAAAGGGGTACTTTTAATAATGAGACCATTTCGTATGGCATTATGTCATTTTTGTGGATGCCAAGTCTGGCTTTCACGAAGTGATTTAAGAAATAGGAGGGAAGATGAATCACAATCCTTTCCCATGTATTTAATAAGCATGATGATCCGGTGAGGTCTGCATCCATTCTTGCGGTTGTGGAAAACCGTAAGGGATTGGATTCGTGCTGTATTGGAGAATTCTCTTGTCCCAACACTGCCCCTCCGCCCCGGTGCCTCCCGGCTTCGGTACACGTCAGAAGCTATTAAATGGTCTGCACTGAGCTGCGCGTATCTTAACGGCACGCGTGTCATAGTGGAGCAAAGCCTCCCTGCATCCTCGCCTCTGGGCATCGACTGTCATCTCAGGGAAAGGACAGTCTCCTCCCATCCAAAGCTGCCTCTCGAGGAGGCCCTGTGAGAACACCTCTGGCCCCTGTCCTCACACAGAAGCCGGGAAACTCACACTCAGTGATTGACTACAGCAGGCAGGGGGCTGGGCTGTGCTTGTCATTTTCATCAAGATTTTATTTTAAATCACAGACCCACTGGGGGCCTCAGTCGTGGAAAGTCTTTTGAGGCCACAAAGTGATAGTGGAGAATCTTCGGGCTAGGGTGATCTGTGTACGTTGCAAGGATATTACAAGGCCCACAAAAGGGCGTTAGGTTCAAATAAGCCTGGAAAACTTCGGGCAAAGCCATTTGCTGATATGCACGTGCTCATCTTTGATTTCCAGGGAGGGCATTGAGGGTGCAGCATTTCCCAAACTTTATTGACCTTAGAAAGTGGTTTTGGAAGAGTGTCTTACCCTCAGTTTGTCTATGAAGTATATAAATAAAAGTATATAAAACATATCAAAATTATATAGAGTTAAACAAAATTCAGCCAAGTAAATTTCAAAATCTAATTGGTTTTATTAAACCATTCGTGAGTCAGGCAGCATCCTATCTAGCAAGTTAGACGGTAGGAGCTCTTCTAACCTTAAAAAAAAAAAAAAAAGCTTTTAAAGGCACAGAGAGAGAATTAAAAGAAGGAGGAGGAGGAAAGAATTTATTAGCAAGGAATGCATTGTTGAGGCAAAGTGACCCTCCTCAGGGGAGCAGAAGGGGTCTATCAGTAAATTTCCTAGTATTGACCAGGAAATTCTATATTAATTCGTTAAAGGTTACATACCTGGAAGGTTGAAGCTGTGGTTAGGTTGGGTGTTAAGTCTTGTTTTGCTGACTCGAGGGCTTTAACCTAAGTGACGCCGTTTCAGGCCTGTTTTTGTTTCTGTTTTCTTTTTAACCTCAGTTACACTGTTGTGTCCACAACACAAATTTTGTCAGGAGGAAAGAAATAATGTATGTTCATGTGATTTTCAAGCTGCGAAGTACCATAAAAATGTAACCGATTATGCTTGCTTTTCTCCTTCGCTCTGGGAGAAATAGTGTCAGAAAAAGGATGTGCCAAATTCTTTAATTGTTCAGATTTCTAGTGATCTGGATACTGTTCTTTGTGGTTTTCTCATTCTTCCTGCCCAGCTCTTTTCTGTGCTGGGAGGGTCTCTTCTTTGTTTGAGGGTGCACGTCACTTACTGCGGAGAATGACCTTTGGTGTGCGGTCGATCTGAGTGGTGATTTTCAGTGGTTTTTCTAGTTGTGTTTATAGTATCTTCTGACTGTTCGCTATCAGTTATTGATAATGCCTAATATGGCTTTTCTTTATATTAAGGCAACCCTGTAATTATCTGTATGTTTCCCACATTCAGCTTTTCCAGATTGGTCTAAACTTCAAATAAAGGGGGGAGGGGAAGAAAGGGAGTGAAAGTCACAGTAAATTCCTTGCTTCACAGATACGTAGACAGCCTGTGCCACAAGAAACCTGCTTCTGGCTCCAGCTGCCTCATTTCTTCTCTTTAACTAGTTTATGCTCACAGTTGCATGTTTGCAAATATTTATTGAATTAATAAGTAACTTTGCGTACCGTAAGTGCTATTTTGATTTCATGTGGAGGTAAGATTGAATTTCTTCATGGTTTGATCCGGCACTATTGATTCTCTTACGGAGATTTGGAGAACAGAGCTCTCATGGTCCCAGCGAGCTAATTTGTTGATAATGTAATTTATTTATAATGCTTTAGTTGCAGGAAGTAGAAGGAACGTGTTCCACTCAATACAAAGCATAGTATTCTTTTGTTATTCATTTATTCACTCAACCAGGATTTATGGTGCCTATTACTGGCCCTGGGTCCAACAGGGAATAAAATACAATCCCTGTCCTGGTGAAGTTTGCGTTCTAGTGGGGAGAGACGCGCAGTGAACCAAATGTTAGATGGCGACAAGAGGCTGAGGGTGGGAAGTGTCACAGAAGGCCTCAGAGACCAGAAGGATATGCAGAAATTGAGGAGAGCAGTGGTGGTGGGGGGTTGGCACAGGTGTCCCCACCCAAGAAGACACAGCGAGGCCACTGCGAGGTCAAAAAGACAGCGATGACAAGAGTTTGGCCTTTGTTCTCAATGAGACAGGAAGCCATGAGTATGTTTTGAGCAGAAGAGTGACAAGATCTGGTTAATCTTTTAGAAGGATCACTCGTCCCCGGAGGGACGGGGGCAAGGGAGGCAGAGAAAACAGTTTGGAGACGATTGCAGGAACCTGAGCAGGAGGTGGTGGTGGGTTGGCTGAGATAGAACTGAGGAGGAACACGTTGGATGTTTATTTGAAGGGGAGAGGATGACAGAACTTGCTGGTGAATCGGATATGGGATGGGAAGGATAAAATTGGCATTCCCCCATGGAATCGTGGGAGTGGAGTAGATTTGAGAGAGGGGCAGCTTGGGAGGGGTTAAGGGTGTCGTTGGCAGGTAACCATCGTCGTCCGGAGACCGGACTGTGATCTGTCTGGAGATCCAAGCGTGAGTGTCCAGGGCGTGTAGTCTGACTGATAGTTGGGACACTGGAGGAGATCATCTAGGGAGTAATCATAAAATGAGCTAAGAAAGCATAGTGTCATCCCAGAAACCACACGAATTAATGGTCTCAGGAAGGTGGAAATTGATCAGTTTTGCCTGTTGCCATTGGTAATTGGGGTAAGATAAGATTGAGATTGCCCTTTGGAGTTAACAATACCGAGGTCTTATCAAAGCTGGGAGCTTGTTTTGTAACAAAGGGGTTGGAGTAGGAAGCTTAGCTTGGAATTAAACACAGAGAAGTCCTGAGTTAAACACGGATAAATCTTTGGAGAGTTTGTTCCCAGTGAAGGCAGGGATGGGCCATCGCTGGAGGAGAATGTTGGGTCAAGACAGGCAGGAGTAAAGTGTCTTTCGTGTTAATGTGAATGGCTAGCAGAGCTCGGGAAATCAATGATGTAGGAGAGGGGACAGTTGCTAGAGCAGTGTCATGTGTAGGTAGAAGGCATGGGGCTCTGGAACGCAACTAGAGGGGTTGGCCTTGGGCTAGGGGTCCGGGCAGTTCATGCCGAGGAACGACAGGAGGCATGAGGTGTGGTGCGAGCCCCAGCAGGTTGGAGAACTGGTGTTGGGACTGGGTGGAACTTCTCTTTGAAATGTTTCCATGTTCTCAGTGAAATAGGGAGCAAGGTGATCTGCTGGGAGGGAGGATGGATGAGGAAGTATTATAGTATTTGAGGTTTGAGAGGAGAGGATATAAAGTGGGCTAGCAGAGGGAGAAAAAAGGTGTTGAAGAGATGAACCAAGATGGCCAGGAGGGCAAAGGGGCCTGGGGGGTCATCCAAGAGAATTGAACCTTCCTCTTTCAGCTTGCTGTGTCAGGACGACTTGCCCCGAATATCTACAAAAGTAACCAATATTCCGTTGTATAAACACACCTCAATTTGTTTATCCATTGACCTATTATTGAACGTTAATATTGTTTCCAGTGTGGGGTTATTATGAATACAGCTGCTATGAACATTTTTTGTACAAGTCTTTATAGGGACATATGTTTTCATTTCCCCTGGGTAGGTTCCTAGAAGCAGAATCACTGGGTCGTGGAATAGACATATATTTAACTTGGTAAGAAACTGCCAGTTTACTGAAGTGGCTGTTCTGCAAAAGTAAACAGGCACATGCTTCACCCTGTTGGGTAGAAAATAAGCTTATAGTAGATGGAAAGTGCAAGGTAGTAGAAATTCATTGTCTTGGCTTAGTCATTACTGAATCTTAGCGGAGTCACTGAGCTATTATAGACTCCGTTCCCCCAAAAGCTACGTGGAAGAAACAAAGTAGGTCATCTCCAGGGTCCCTTTCAGATCCCACATTCTGCGGATTTTGCTGAAACTCAACCACATGGTTGTAAACAGACAGAAAGCCACATATCTGCACATTTTTATTCTGTGGGAGTTGAGCTGCATTTCATGTGCTGGACACGGGAAGAAAATCTCGAACATAAGGTGCAGAGGCAAAAGGATTCGGCTCATATGAAGCCCACAAGTTGCATGAGAAAGTGACATGTTCTTTAAAAGAACACATGGTAAGGTGATAGAGAATTCAGCTCAGAATTTTATATTAAGCGGTTGTGTACCTGTGGATGGCTCCCATTTTGTTTTCATGAGGGCGTATGTGTTGGGAGATGCAGTTGGGGGCTTGAAGAACAGACAGCTTACGCGTGCACTGTGTGGTTGCTGGGGCTTGCTTTGAAATGGGAGCCATGCAACACTGGCCCCTGTTACTACTGCGGGACCCCTGGACAGGGGTTCTGCTCACCTGGGCACTCTCCAGCCAAGAGCAGAGAACTTTTTTTTCTGTGTCCTGCCAGTGACAGGAGAGAGAGGGCCCCATTGCCGTCTTGTCCATAAATGGATCTGCACCCATCTCCAAGCCGCCTTGGCTGTCTGTCCCCATCCTTCAGCTCTGCACAGTGAAAGGTACACTTCAGCAAAGGCTGAAGAGTCATGGTTCACATGGTTGAAGCTGTCTGATAAATAGAGGATGCTAGAAAAGACAGATTGGACATCAGCGTGAGATCCCGTACTTCTGTAACTTGTCTTTCAGGTTAATGAGAATTGGTGGTGGGGAGGGAAAACCGTTGGACACTGCCCCAAGCCAGTGAGGAATCTTGACTAAGCTGTGATTGGCTGTAGAGGCAAATGTCCAGTTGGTGCCTGTCCCCTCCTGGGGGTCCTGGGGTTGTGAGATCCTCATCTACTTGGGGCAGGACGAATGCCCTCTGCTTGTCGCAGCTTTCTGAGAAGGGATTCCGAAGGGTCTGAGTATCAAAAGACATTCATAAGGGATCTTGGATTTGAACGTTAGAGGTCAGGCCAAACTCTTGGTGCATGCAGAGAACCTTCCACAACACCGCTGGCCTGCTTGGCCTTCTAGCCTCTGCTTAAATACCTGGAGTGACCTGGAACTCACTACCTCAGCACATTTACTAGAGAACACATGTGTTTTTCAGGACGTTCCCGTAAGGTACCACCTTACCGAGCCAGTGCCGTGGGACCTTTCTTCCATGACATGAGGAAAGAATCTAAAAACAAAAGCAGGGCGCCTGGGTGGCTCAGTCGGTGAAGCATCTGCCTTCGGCTCAGGTCATGATCCCAGAGTCCCAGGATCATGTCCCACATCGGACTCCTTGCTCAGCAGAGAGCCTGCTTCTCCCTCTGACCCTCCCACCTCTCGTGCTTTCTCACTCTCACTCTCTCAAATAAATAAATAAAATCTTATAAAAAAAATAAAAGCAAAAGCGTATGCACAGCTAGCATGGGGCAGCAGCTCTGGCTGGTTGTGTTTCTCTCTAGGTGGGAATGGATCGGCACACAGTAGGCGTTTTACTTGTGTTGTTTCTTGGTGGTGTGAGGAAGCCCCAAGCAAGCATTCTTCTCCCGAGTCAGGGACCATGATGTCTTCAGTGGTCCTGACTTATCTTTACGCTGATCTACGAAGATGACTCCTTTCTCACATTGGGCTTTACATTCTTCATAGCTGTTGAAAGTCCACGTATTTGTAAAGATAAAGCAGTGATTTTCCACCAGAGCAGACTTTGTTCCCCAAGGAACATTTGACAATTACTGGAGACGTCGCTGTTGCCACATCCGGTGTGGGGGATGCTCCCCAGCATCCCACTGTGCACCGGACGGTCCCACACAACAGAGTTATCTGGTCCAAAGTGTCTTTGCAGGTGCAGTGAGAAGTCTGGTCTGAAGGAGCTGGTGGTTCCAGCCTAACAGTGGACGGTTCTGTGCTGGGACACACAGCATTCTTAGTGTCTAGGGAAACTTGAGGGGTTTAATTTCATGAGCAGAAGAGCTTCTGCACTTATTTATATTCTTTACGGTTCTTACAGAAGAGTTAGAGTAGAAAACCAAGATGTGGGCCATAGAAAGAATTCGTTGAGAATCTGTCGTTGGGTTGTGGTTATGACATGACGCCAGCGGCATTGTCCTTCGCTGGCTTTCTCCCCACCTTCACTCAGGATGGCAGGTACCTCTGAATCCTACATAGGGACTTATTTTAAAAGGCTTCTCGGGGTGGTTATTATTATTATTATTATTATTATTTTTCAGGTACATCTAACATCACTAATAAACCAAGGAGGTCCATGTTACCCCCAATGAAGAGAAGAGTGAGCAGTCAGGATCAAAGAGATTGAAAAGACTTTGTGTTTTCAGTTTATTCATAACGTTTCAGAAAGCGATTGGCTTGACTTGGTTTACCTGGTTTTCTCAATCTGGTGTATATTATTCAGTGGTGGTTTTTTCGCAGGTTTTGTTTGTGTGGGAGGGGACACAGAAGGAAAAGTGTTTGAAAGGAGATCACGCGAGTGTGTTTTTCACGTTGTCATGAGAAGGCCAGATGAAGATCGGTGCGGGCTTTGATATGTAATAGTAGCAGCACAGACACAGCATTGAATAATTGCCCACCCACCCTTTTTGGGGTAGAGCCCATGCTGAGAGAGGGCGCAGAAGAGCTTGTCAGTCAAGGCCGCAGCTAATTAGATGAGCTCCAGTGCCTCTCTGGGCGGCTTCCAGAAGCACCCGCCCTGTCACACTTCCCACCAGTGTCAGTTCGGGCTCCTTTGTCCCCCCATC
Organism: Ursus maritimus; assembly: GCF_017311325.1. NCBI lineage: Eukaryota > Metazoa > Chordata > Mammalia > Carnivora > Ursidae > Ursus > Ursus maritimus. Next base: position 18,163,711 of record NW_024425675.1, read on the forward strand.
CCTTTGACTCAATCCAAACCAAACTTGAAATTGAAACATTTCGGGGGTGCCCCCCTGTGCGCTGGACTATCTCTGCAAGGTATGGGGTAGTGAGAGGGAAACAGGAAGCATACATTCTTTAGGGGCATGAAAGTAGGGTCAAGGAGGGGTTCCTCTGGGCCCACTATGGATATAACTCAGGGAAATAATGGGGTGGTAGTATCCTGGCGGAATAAACCGAGGATGGTGGGATTCTGAGTTACCTCACCCCGTGAACTTCTCTTTGTCTTCTGGCCGGACAGCATGATCTTTGAATGACTGTTTCACTTTTAAAGGAAAACTAAAATTAGCTGCTGTTGAGGGATTGGTAGACCCTTTGGAATTGGAAGATGTTCTAGAAATCCTCCGTTGGTAGTGCTATTTAGTTATGGTAATAAAAAAAAAAATCACCCTCCTATGTTTCCTTTTATTGTGAGGCTCACGGAAACACGGGGCCGGCCGAGGCCCCAGCAGTGCACGCCGCTGGACCAGCGCGCACTCTCCGAAGAGTGACTGCTCCCCGCCGTGCAGGCAGGACCCAGTGCCAGCGTGCCTGGGCTTGTTTGCGGCTTAAATCATCTCAGGGCTCTGATTTCTTCCCGCCAGAGATGTGGTCTGAACTGTCCCCCGCCGATCATGGCATTGCAGCGCTCATGCAAAAGCTTGTCTTCTGATCTTCTCCCATGGAACATGACAGGTTTCTCTGTGATGGCCGAATTAATTATCAGAAATGGTTTGTTGGCAGACAGTTGGATGCTAATTATGATTGGAACCTCTGGGCCCTTCCACCCAAATCTGTTGATGTTTGTTGGTGGTGGTAAAATGAAAAAACCACAAAATATGAAAGGATTTCTTTTTGGGGGGAGGGGGGGGCAACTCAAAGCAAGGCCGATCAGGCCAAGCAGCTTTGCCTGAGTTAACTGGGATCTGAGCTACAGCTACTCACCCCGTGGTTGTGAGGAAAGGATTGAAGAAGTGGTTAGTTAATTGTTACTTTCTGGTAAAGAGGGGTTGGAGATGGGATGTCTCAATGCAAAGCCAAAAACTGGCACTGATTAAATTCGAGGTGACATTTGGGGAGGTGTTCTCAGAACGTCTAAGTTTGGTTATCCAATTTGACTTCACGCTGTGCCCCAGGTTTGTGAAATCTTTCTAGCAGAATTATTTTCAATTAAATGGATCATGACCACTGGAGAAAGAATCATGAAACGCACCTGTAATGTGGGGTCATGTTGGGAACAAAGCTGCCCAGCTCACAAAGGGATGTTTTGGGGGTCGGCCTATGCTAAGATGGGCTTTGGGTATCCTTTCATTCTCTCTCAACTTCAGTTACGTTAATGAGGTTTAGACATGAAAGGCAGGTGCGTACTTCATGGAGCTGTGTGACGCATGGTGGATGCGGTCACCGGCTCTCATTGGGGACAAGCAAGGAGGAGGCCAGCAGACCCTTGATCTCTGGAAGGAGATGATAACCTATTAGGAGATTGTAAAAGGGCAATCACGTATTAGTCGGGAAAGTAGAGAAAATAAGAACAGGAAACTTTTTAATCATTTCGTGTAGGTACGTGAATGGGCTGGCTTTTCTTAGTGAGGCTTATGATATGACATAGGCAGTTTTCCAGCATACATTCTTGAATAATCTCTAATGAGTAAATAAACAAAGAACACCCCTAAATACTCTTGGGAGTCCCATCGATTGTAAGAGGGTCTTCTCCTCAAGGAAAGGAAAGTGACTCATAATTTCTGGTTAAATTTGGTGGCCGATCTATAATGACAATATAAAAAATAGATGTCTAATTAATTTTGCATCACAATCGGTAATCATCAGATAAAGTTGTCTGGCAGAAACATAAACTTTCCTTTAGGTTTTTCTTGGGGAAGCAACAGTACAGTGAGTCCCCACTCATGAACCACTCTTAGCACAGAAAATATACACAGAGGCAAAGACAGGTGCATAAAAATAAACTGCTTTGTTCCACGGCAGAACAGGGTGTGCTTGAGGACGTGACTGTGCCAGAAGCGGCTATTTTAAAGTCCCTGAAGTTTTTCCCCACTTACACTCTCAGTTGAAGTTCCTGAAACTTTTTCTTCCAAGGTATAAATGCCACGTAAGATGAACGGGAAGTCTAAGGGAATTATACTCATTAAATCTCATTTCTCTTTGCCTTTTCCACCTTTTTTCTTGATGATTTTAATTCTTACCACGCAGCAATTCAGTGACCTCAATTCTCCCTCTCAGGAGCCAGAGAGGAAAGCCCTCTGTGTTTAAAGAGACTCAGAGCCGCCCCTCCATCCCAGTTCCCCTCACGGGGAGCTGTGCTGTCGCAGAGCTCCCCCTGGCACAGGCAGAGATGGGCAGTTTGGCTCTGTCGGAAGGGGGAAGAAGTTCGGGGCCCAGACAACAGCATGAGCACCTGGATTGGTTCATGAGTGTCTTCATTCATCATTTGCATGCTCGTCCACTCACTGGTTCACAGAAACTTGCAGGGTATTTCAGAATGCTGGGAGCCACGCCCATCCTTGTGCAGAAATCACGGGCCCCACCCTCGGGTTCAGTTCCCAGCTGTGCTTTCTGGCAACTGTGCGTCCTTACCAGGGGGTGCAGAAGCCAAGTTAATACAGCCCAAGAGCTGGATTTCCAGCTGGGCATGTTCCTTTTTTAAACAGACGCAAGAATTATAATTTCACACACCCTGGTTTTCGAATATTGGAAACGCACATACATCAGCAGTTTAATAAGGTGGGTATCTCTGTTGGCTCCTGTCAACTTGTTTGAGACCTTGTGGGTGCCTTTGGGTAGGTGAGGCAGTCACACCGACAAGAGCCTGGCCCCTGGGCTTCGAGGAGGCTCTGAGCGCATTTCTGCCACCAACCACCTGTCACCTTGGCCAACTCATTTGCTCCATCCACACCCCAGTTTCTCATCTGTGAAACAACATGTTAAACAAAGTCCATACTCATTTTTTTGAGTAATACATACTATGTATTTTTTATATTTTAATAGGTAAAAAAGTGATTTTAAAGTTTAATTTGTCAAAGAATTGTGTTGCTAACATGGAAAAGGAAACCAAACAAAGCTATTTTTTTTTTCCTGTTTGGGACAAGTTAAATTTCAAAAATACCATCATCTGTGCTGAGGTTAGAGGCAGTATTTCTAAGTACACCTGTCATCTAGTGAGTGATTAGATGCGTCCAGCCTAACAGACATGATCTCATTCATTCTTCACAACCTTAAGAGGGAGGTTCTGTTTCCTTGTACCCTTATGATGTATGTACTGTTCCTATTTGCAGATAGGGAGATAGAGACCCAGAGAGACGAGGTAACTTGTCTGGGGGACACAGCAGTGAACGGTAAGATGGGGTTTGAATCCAGAGCTTCTGTATGACTCGCATAATGTTCTGATTAGCTTTCTAGCCACACCACCTGTCACAAAGAAGGTGTCCAGTAATCGGTGGGTGCGTGGTGGGTAGAATAATATGGAACCTTTGAATGTGGTCTCTTTGAAGACCTGTACTTAGGTAGCCCTATTTCCCGTTGTTGAATATTTTATGTCACGATGCACGGAGGCTACTGTGGTCCTAGATCAGTGTGGCCAATGGGTCCTGTTTTAAACCCTCACTAATTAAAACAATGACCTGATCACTGGCCCCTTGATACTCGAGTGTAGTCTCCTGAGCAGCAGCACTGGCTTCACCTAGTAATTGGTCAGAAATGCAGGATCTTGGGCCCCACCCCAGACCCCCCGAATCAATATCAGCACAGGTACGTAGTCCCCAGGTGCTTGCTGTGCTCACTGAAGTTTGGGAGCTTTGCACATCTGGCAGGACCCCTAGCGAACCCTGCGCCATGGGGCAGAGGAACACAGGTGAGGGTCACGTCACCATGACCACGCTAATAGTGTCGTGGCCAAGAGTGAAGCATTTGAGGAACATGTGTAAGGTCCTGAAGAACGTGGCGCTCAGGAGGCATGAATGGGGCCTGCATGCAAGAGAAGCTGTAAAAGGAAAAAATCGTTTTCCACGGACCTTGAGGTTGAGGAAGAAAGGGATTTTTCGTTTTTGTTTTTACTTTGGGAAAAAAACCATCCCCGGTTGCTTGGGAGTTCAAACAGTAAAGTCCAACTAGTCGAAACTAAGAATTAATAAAAAGAGAGGTGGCTAAAACTTAGCAACAAACCAGAGTTCTTGAGGTTATTATTTTGAGCTAATTGCGGGACTCCATGCCCCTTTGTTTTTCCCCTAGAAGTTTGTTATTTCTTATAAAACAGCTCCAAAGTGAAAAATCATATATGTCGTATAAAATAATTACTCGTATTTATCATTAAGAACAAATACACAGCAGGCAGCAATGAATGCCTTTCCTACCTGTCTCGTGTGGCTGTTTCGTAAATGCACAAAGTTTTATAGAATGTGCAAGAAAATGTAAAATTTCTTGCCACCAGTGGATTCTGCCTAACAAGTGAAAATTGAGGCTCAGCCCATTTAGAGGCAGTCATATGATGTGTTGCAGGGAGGTTTTTTAAGATTTATATTGAAAAAATTAAGTATTATGTACAAAACATAAACAGATTATATAAATAAATCGAATCTGCTGTGAAATGTGAGACTGTAAATGTGTTAATACGTGTGTGTACATAATGTGTTCTGATGGGGAGGAAGATTATCACTAACTCCTTGTTTTTATAGTGTGTTGGTATTTTACAGAAGGTTAAAGTAAATGAGGTGTTGCAAGGATTTCCAAAACTATCCATCGTAACTTCTAGGATCGTGTTCTCCAAAATGCTAATTAATGTAAAGTCAGCTTCATATATTGAGATGTTTAATCAATTGGCAGACTGCTGTCAATAAATATGTGTCTTAAGTGGTTTGTAATAGACAGGCTAATGAAGTACCCTCTGTGAGTGTCAGAGCTATTGGGAAAAGGCTCTCTCCCTTCTGGGTGTCTTGCCATATGTTATTAGTCTCCCTGTGATGCAGGGAAGAACGCCCTTCACCATTGCCGGGCTCACCTCTGGATGGAGTAGCTGGAGAGCCAGGAAGTGAGTTTCATTTTCTGGGAGCAGTAAGTCAAGCAGCAGTTAGGTGGAAAGGGTGGCTGCTGGTAACATTAATGATATTAAAAGTAGCTAAGGTTTCTTGAGCAATTATTCCATGGTAGGCCCTGATTCCGTTACCATATTTAACTTCACGGCAGCCCCTACGAGGAAGAGCAGTGTTTCTCTAATCTTCCCAATCCTTTTGTGATCATCGTTTTGGTCATGCCACTGCAGTCCTGAAACAGGATTGTAGGTAACACAGCCTACACATGTAGTTTTTTAAGAAGTCATGCTCATTTTCCAACTGTAACATGATGGAGAAATAAAAGGAGTATGGTTTCTTACTGAATAATATAAATGCTTACTTCTGTCTACACTAGAGGATGGGGAATAATAGATGTTTGCACCTGTGTATGGAAATCCTCTCTGTGCCTTTCGCAGCTGTGACGGCCAGCTGATAGAGTTGTGACAGACTAGCTACCCAGATGCTTGAAGTGGTCTCGATGTTAGTGACGTGACTTTCCAAGATGGTGAACAATTCTTAGCAAAGCTCCAAAAACAGCAAAATACAGCTTCATCTCCATTTGCACAAAAATTACATTGCTGGAATGTCGAGTATACATTGATACTGGACAGAAAATACTTTGTGTTCCAACATAAAACAAATTTAGGTTCTAGGGTTTCCACCCACACAAATGTCCCGTGGACATAGAGAACTTCTGTAGCCCTGGAGACCATTCTATAAACGTAGCAGGTCTGGCTTTATCGAAAGACATGGCATCCTAAACCTTCATCCAGTAAATGCCACTATAGCCCTCCAGTCATTAGGACAGCCACAAACACCCCCACCGATTTCTAAAAAGTCTCCAAGGGGCGATAGCCACTCCAGGAGGGAAGGATACCTTGTTTTTCAGCTCTTTCACAACCGAAACTCAGTAGTTTCCCCAAAGGCACATAGCCAGGAAATAGTAGAGTTGGGATCTAGACTGTTCCCCTTGACTCCAGAGTCTTTGCACTTAACCCCTGTTGAAACACATGTAGGCTTTGTGGGTCATTTCTCAGAATTGTAACATGACTTTTAGTGAGAACCCCCTGCTGACTATCTCCTATGTCCAGGTGTTTTGATGCCTGATCAAAGTTCATGTAATTCTGTCTGTTCCCTTCACACAAATTGGGAAGCTTGAGTCTGAGCCTCTTCCCCAAGTTTGCTCAGCCTGTGAGAAACTGGGTTTCGCATTCATTTTTGACTTCAAAGAGCAGGCTTCTGCCCCGACTCCTTAGAACTGGGCCGTCAGGAGGAGGGGGCATGGGATAACCTGTAATACTGTTTGCCCACCTCTTCTTGACGTCCTTTTACTTTCTCATTACCTGAGAAGTAAGGTGACCAAAGAGTTGATTGGCCAGAAGAGGACGCTTCTGAGAGTGAAAGCAGACACTGTTATACTAGGACATGGATGTGGGTCGCTCAGTGGTTCCCCCCTTTAGGGGCTTGAAGAAAGGAGCGCTCACCAGTTCATCCCTGATGATGACACACAGAGCTAGAAAACGCCGTGTGCTTCCCAGTCGGAACGCACTGGGGGCTCTGTTCTCACCGGAACTCTGCTTTGCTGCCCACAGTGACTGTGTGACCATCTTGAAAGGGACAGTACCTTTTCTCTTTCGAGATCTTTTCTAGTTTAAAAAGTCCACATTCCGGCCTTTCCAAGAGCACAGGAGGTCTGGACGGGCAAGCCTTGAAGAGTGCCCCTCAGAGCGTCACGAAAATAAGTGGGGGTGGGGGCAGGCCTGCGGACACCACACTGGACCCGCAGGGGACAGAAGCTCTTTGTAGGCGGTGACTGGGGCAGAGAGCTGCTTCCTGCAGGGAGCCTCTTGTCTCCTTCTTGGAAGCAGGACAAGAGAAGCCTTCCTTCCGCTTACACGTAGAGCTTGTGCTCAAGGAGTACAGTGACAAATTCTGCCTGAATTTTCCCCAAGCTTTTGCACTTGTCTTTGTTTATTATATTAATAAATACTATGCAGCTAATGTTCCCATCTGGCAGGGCAGAGAAAAGAGCATAAAAATGAAGCCGTGGTTACAGCTCTTAAATACTAATGAAGGTGGTATCTACTTGGCATGGTAGAAAGGTGGGTCTTTATTTTAGAGTTCTTAATTAAGAACTGTCAAGTGCCTAATATTAATTAGGAAGCCAGCTGTATCCTTCAGTTTCATGGTATATTTCTTCTTAGGAACCTGGGAAGGGAGTAAATCTGAGCCTCTTTTAATCAATCAGCCCACGAGCAATTATGTATTAAGTATACTTTGTGTGTATGGGACCAGGCTATGTGGACAGAGATTTATAAGACACTGTCTTGGCCTTCGGGGTCTCTGCTGGCTCGAGGAGTATGCACCACCATAGAGCCGGTGTCAGGACAGTGAAGTCAAATGCTCCAGGTGGTATCTAGGTAGAACTGGATGGTGGCAGTGCAGTGGGAGGGAGTTTTTTCAAACTATGCAGTGCCCCTCCTCTGCTGGGGTCTCCCAGGGAAGCCAGTGTAAGCTCTGGGAGAGCATCGTGTCCCCAGTTACAGTGGCGTGCACAAAAAGGTTGAGGACAAGCTGGCAGACAACAGTCCTGGGTAGAAATAGGATGGCTACAGCTGGGCTCTGGAGAAGTCTAGATGATTTCCAATGGTTGCGGAGCCCTGGGCAGCCCCAGGGGAGGAAGGAAAGGAAGCAGGCCGGTCCGACCAGAAAGGGGAGTCGCGGGCATCACCCTGGCACACGCACTCCAGCTCCTCAGTGCCTAGTCTGGCCACCAGCGGTTGCAAGAGTGATGCCCTTGGAGCTGCTCACACCTGCACACGCACTAAGGCGTGGCCTCCTGCGGGTTCCTGGTACCCTGAGCGAGAGGGCAGGGGCGGTGGGTGAAGCAGAGACTCAGTGCGTTGTGTATTCCTGGCGTGACCACTCAGCTCCTTAATAAAATGGCACCTGGAACAAGGGGCTTAATGGGAAGCACCTCAAAATCTCTGTCCCTGTTTCTGCGTCCTAAGTCTCTTTTGACATTGATGTGTTAATATCCATTGAATTCTGGTTCCTTGAGTCACTAGCAATTGAAGAAGGATTTTATGAAGATTTAGTTGTAATGGGCTTTCTTTTGACTTTGCCTGACAGAGTGTTAATTTTTGCAGTGTTTTTTTTTTTTTTTAAGCTCGAATTGTAGTCCAATTTGCAATTCTTTCTCTTAATTTCATACCTAGAAATTCAGATTGCTCAGTTGAATCTGTAAACTGACACCTTCATGAAAGTGCCTGACCGGGCGCTGTGGCAGGTGCAGCCGTCCCAGTGCAGAAATCTTCAAGTCTCCACCCCACTTCACTGACTTCTTTGAGTAGGCAGCCCTTCTTTCACAGGATCCAAGGAGAGCTCTCGGGCTAGAATCCTTAACTCTGAGCTTGAGACGTGGTCACTGGCGAGGGCTTGTTCTCTGTTAACGTAGGCTCCTCTGTAGGGGCTGAGTGCGGTATGCTTCTCTCTCTCCTCACACTATGCCATTGAACTTGGAGGTTTTACATCTCTTCTGAGTGCTAATTTCCATCCAGGTCGCACCTGTGTGTGTGTGTGTGTGTGTGTGTGAACTCTCTCCGTCCTAGTTTATACACAGCCTTTTCCTCTACATCCAGGTATCCAGAACAGTCCTCTTCCCAACTAAGAAACTCTTTCACAGAGTATTTTCCGGAATTCTGCCTGCTGTTTTTGGTAAAGTCCTGATCTCTTTTTGTTTTTGTTTTTGTTTTGTTTTTTTTTTTCACTGAGAAAAACTGAAGCTTAGCTAGGTCAGAGGGCTTGCCCAAAACCACACTCCTCAAGAAGCTCTTCTGTTAAACCGGAATATTGGAAGCAGTCTGTCCCCAAGACAAAGAAATGTTTGCCTTAATGTTGAAATGCAGTGTGGACTCACAGGTAGCCTGTCAGTGATTGTGTTTATGATTATGTGGCAAATACACAGTAACAGTCTGTTATAAACCTAGGGGCACCCCGCTGGCTCTCAGTAGAGCCTGCAACTGTCGATCTCAGGGTTGTGAGTTCGAGCCCCACGTTGGGTGTAGTGGTTACTCAAAAGGAAAAAAATCTTAAATAAATAAATAAAAGTATAAACCTAATTATAACATAAAGTATGATTACTATTTAAAAAAATACTTGGGATGAAAACTTAAATTTACAAAAATGCTAGTAGAAATTATGTTGAAGTAGGAGACTTCTGGCAGTTTTCTTTTTAACCCAGTTCCGATTTCTAAATGGGTTGTAATGTATTTCTTTTTCTTTTTAAAAATGAAACTTGGAAGTTAAAAATGAAGACAGATGTAGTTGGGATTACTGTCAGAGTTAACTTTTTCTCTACAATTCTAGCCAAGGAGCGTCCATATTTGGCACATTACAGATAAATGTTCGTGTGCCCCTGTGTCTGGGGCCAGCAGTCTTTCAGAGTTGAATTGCTGTAGGAAACACGCAGGATACTTTTGTTGAAGAAAACACGGAGGATACTTCCGTGGGGTATCCAGCCAAAGTACATACCGACGGAAAGTAGGCAGTGGGGCTGCTCCCTCTGTGTGTTGTTACTATTTCTTAATATGAATGCATCTGGGATGAGTTGAAGCCTTGCCTGCAAAACAGAAGGGCAGGGTCCTTGCCGCATGCCTGGATTCGTTTACTCCAGTGAGAGTGGCCCCTCATGTTGCCGTCATGGAAGGGTAATTCATTATGGACCATGTCACCATCACCTTTTCCCTAGTGAGGACTTGTAACTGGGACCAGCTTGGCAAGACTGTGAAGAAGAGAAATGGCTGGCCCGGTTACATAAGCCAAGTCGGGAATGGTTTGCCGGCAGCATGCACAGAACATGTTTTAAACGACATGAATGTTGTGTCACGTATTATTTTTATGGAAGCACCCTTCCATCCATGTGCTTCCATTCATTCTTAATGTCTTAGCATGTGATAACAGATAGATGCGCTTTGAATGGATTCCTTGGGTAGTAGCTGTTCCCTGCATGTTCGAGGAGAACCAGGTTCAGGTGCCAAGTACCTGACACTCGGTCCTCATAACGAACCCTCCTAGATGGCACGGAGAATACCTGTTCAGATAGGAGCGAAGTGAGGCTCCAGCAGGTTCTGTATGGCGATATATTCCATAGTGGTTCCTCTCGAATGGGGTGTAAATCAACCGGTCCATCGTACGTAAGCCTTCTTTTTAGCTTCCGGTGAGTATAGTTGTACTTGTCAAATGCTAGCTGTTTCCTAATTTAATATCTGCTAAAATTTTCTGGTGCTTTTGCTTGTTTACTGTTTCCATGTGTTACACCTAATGTGAAATTGAGATTTGGGTTAATTAACTACTCAGTGTGATTATTTCCCTCAAGTACGGGGGAGCTTCGTTCACCAATTTTGTCCTTCTCGTTGATAATGTTAGAGTGCGTATGGCTCATCTCAACTTTAAAATAATTAACCTCCTGACCTATATCTTGAACTCTTATTTTTTTGGCCTTGATTCTATGGACACTCTCCCCACAACTACAGAATTCCCAAGGAGTATGACCTGGCCTGGGGTTGTGGGACGTCTGTTCCCAGTACACGTGATCTTCACGTGCATCCGAAGGTAGCCTTCTGCCCTCACCAGAAGCGCTGGAGCGTGTCTGGGGAAAAAAAGGTTTTAATATTTTTAAAGAGCTGCAGACATTTTAATCAAAGCTTCTTCTCAGCTTTTGTCTGATGTGTATCAGAAGAACAGCACAGTAAAAGAGAACACGGCATTACTCTAGCCTGCCTGTCTGAATACATTTCAGCTCATTGAGCTACATTTCTTCAAAAAGGGAACATTTCCAGCCAAGTCCGCCCTAAAAAGATATCCAGGGTGGCAAACCCAGAACTTTGGTGCCTGCAGGTGCCACTTTTTTTTTTTTTTTTTTTATCCTTAATGTTTCAAATTCTTCTTGGGCATCATGGCAAACACGATGAAACCTAATGGCCTAATGAACAGGGAAGATGCCCGGTCTCAGAGGGGAATGGACCGAAGCGTCAGACTCAGAGCGGTACAGCCCGCAAATGTCGGTGGCCAAAAATCCAGCCCACGCGGTCTCCACGCCTTTGTGCTGCTGACCTCTGAGGCATGGCAGTGACGTGTCTGTCTGAGGACTCCTACCCTGCTTGTAAGCAAGAAAGTCCAAGAGGATGATGCACAGCGGCATATGGAAATTCCACTCTCGAGCTTAATATACCAACATGCAAAATGAATTTTTCATACTGGTTTTGAAGAAATGGAAAACTTCCAGCTTTCCCTTGCTGGTGTGCCTTTTGGAGTTAGTACCCTTTAAAGCAGCCGGAGGGGGTATGACTGTAATGTAAGCAGAGTGGTGTTAGCAAGTGAGAGCTATGTGAAAGGCAATGATGATTTTGGAAACATTATTCTGGGTGTCGAATTGAACAAAGAGTCATTACTGGAGGAAAAAAAATACCCAGAAACACTTTAATAGTCTCTCGGATTTGGGCCCGGAGAACCATACTGTGAATTGAGTGGAAGATAAATAGAGAGGAAAATAGCAAATTAAGGGGGACAAATAACCAGGGAGGGGCGGGCGCCCACTGGCATTGGTGAGGAGAGCACATAACTGGCGTCTGATGCATTTCCTTAAGAATCAGTGTGTTTGCAAATCGCTTCTTTGCATCTTAGCAGAATCTAATCTGAGTAACGAAGAGCTGACTAGCGAACATAGTTGGATGAATTCCCTCAGTACTCCTGAAATATAACAGAGCAAGGAACAGTATAATGAAAAATAACAGAGAGAGTAGCTAGGGGCTTAACTTATGATCAGTGTTCATTACAACAAATGACACTTTCACTGCAGAGTTACCATAAAGATTATTGACTCTTACGTAATGTGGTTCCCATCTGAATAGATCTGAGAACAGCTCAGCCTGTGAATGAGAGGGCTGGAGCAAGAGGAGGACAGCGATGTACTCATGTACTGGATACCCTTATTCATTTCTTCACTTAGTTCTGGAGAGTCGCCCATTCAGAACCGTGGACAGAGCAGAAGCCGATGAACATTCTTGCAGGAGGATTCTCCATGATTCTCCTTGACAAGCATGGTTGTTTGTTATATTCAGTGAACACTGGGCTCAGAAAGTGACTAAGCCTTTTTTTTTTTTAAGATTTATTTATTTATTTGAGAGAGAGTGTGGGAGGGGGGGAAGGGGCAGAGGACGAGAGAGAATGCCAAGTAGACTCTGCACTGAGCATGGAGCTGGACGTGAGGCTCGGTCCCACAACCCGGAGATCATGACCTGAGCCGAAATCAAGAGTCGGACGCTTAACTGACTGAGCCCAGCTTGTTAGTAGTTTTATATTTAAGATCCTCGCCTGATGTTCTTTGCCATTTGCTGTTTTCCTCAAGCATACATGTTACAGCACTTTAAAAAAACATCTCTTTGGAAAGAAACTGTGTTTTGTGTAAAAACTTTCAGCACACAACCCAAGAGCGTTTTGCAGCTCTGGCTTCAACCAGGGTTAGAACGGACGGCCGCAGCCCAGAGCACAGTGTGTGTAACAGCCTCGGTTTACCGAGCACCTGTGTGGTACCTGCTAAACACTTTGTTATTTCATCCTCCTAGTGACCCTGTGAGGTATGTGCTGTTGCTCTCATTCCCACCTTCCAGATGAGAAAGCGTGTTCAGAGAGGTTAGGTGAGTTTGCCACGGTTACCCAGCTGCCGCCTGTTATAGATGAACCTCAAAACCAGGTCTAACAGTCTGCCAGACGTTTTAACTCCCACATGGATGCTGAGCACAGAGAAAGACACCCTTTCTCTCTCTCTCTCTCAATCTCTCTCTCTCTCTCTCTGGAAAAGTTGGCTGGATTTGGAAATCAGATGAGGGCTTGGACCCTTCCTTTTTCATTTGCTAGAAATCCTGCAGAACTGACCTACCATGTCCTAAGAGTGGTTTAATGCAAAAATAGTTCGTGTTTAATGCGTGGCTAGGCACAGTGATAGGCTTTTTGCATGATTTCCTCATTCATTCCTCAAAACCGTAGGCAGCGTAGGTCTGTTTTGTAGATTGCAGAACTGAGGCTTGGAGCGGTCCAAGCTGCACAGCTGCTAGGTCTGTCCAGAACCTGCGTGTTCAGCCAGTGTTATGTGGCTCATTGTGGGCAGCTTCAAAGTCAACCCTGTAAAGTGTTGTCCATAAGAGAGGGTCACCGACAGTGTTAGCCAAAGGCAAAGGCGACAGCCTCCAGGTAACATGGGAGGCAGAAGCAGAGCAAGGGAACCCAGAGAGGCTAGTGGGTGAGGGACTGTGTCATTGCAGGGAAAGAAGCAAAGTGGCTTTTGGGAACAAGTCAACAGTTGTCAAAAGAATAATGAAGGCGTCTCTGGGAGCTCAGTAGTAGACAAGTCTTTGGATCCCACCCTTCCTTTAGTTTCAGTTTCTTATTGCTAAGTTGTATGGAAAAAATACTTTGGTGAGGAATGGAGAATTTAAAAATAATGTTAGCCATGGGATAGCCAGTAGATATACTATTTGTCCCCAGTCTCTTTCAAGCACCCAGTTTTCTCCTTTATAATGGGCACGATTGGGATGCCCTGCCTGGTGACCATCAGCAGTGAGCTTCTAGAGCCCTCCCTGTGGGTCACCCTCCAGACTTCCCGGCCCAGAGGTCAGAGATGAACAGGGAGACAGAGCAGGGTGACGTGCCAGAATCTAGAACTAGTATTAGCCACTCACAAGGAGCACAGCTGAGTGCAGAAGTCCAGCTTGCTTGGGAAATGGCAAAACTCTGTGAGTACACATGGCCTACAGCTGCTCCTTCTTGAGCCCGTCGTAGTGGAGAGTGCCACCTGGTTGGCTGTGAGTTGTGGACCTCAGGCTCCTATGGCTGTATTTCTGTTTTCTTGCTTTTGGGAAACAGAAGGACCGACTATACTTTTCTCCAACCAAGTAATGTTCACGGGCTTTGGGAGTCATTTGTATTGGCCTAAAGACTTTTTCAGGCTCATACGGAGAATTATTAGAAATAGTTAAAGATAGTGGAAGAACCTCTCGCTAAGTGAGGTTACTTTTTTAAAAAAATTGTGTGTGTGTCGGTCTGTCCATCCTTCCTTTTTCTGATGTGCAAAGACAAAGTGCCAAGAAAGAGTCCCTCAGCTTTCAGAATGCCTTTGATCTAGTGCAAGAAGTGGCTCGACTCCCCCGCGGTCACGGGGTCTGTATTTGTTGTGCATCACGGAACCACAAACAGCATGCGGCTCCTGAGCTGTCGAATTACAGCGTGTCTGATTGGGATGTGCTGGAAAATACTCACTGGATTTCAAAGACACTTACTACAAAAAAAAAAAAAAAATTAAACTTACATATTTCCTAAGTCACTTGTCTTTAAATTAAGGATAAAGTAGATTATTAATCGTGTTTATATTGATTACATGTTGAAATGATCATATTTTAGATATATTGGGTTAAATAAAATATATGAAGGTTGATTTCATTTGTTTACTTTTACTTTCTTAATGTGGCTACTAGAAAATTGGGAGTTACATTTGTATATTTTGTGTTTTGGACAGAGCTATTCAGTAGATCTGTGAAAGTCTGGAGTTTGTCTCTACAAATTAGGAGTACTAATATGTGTTTAGAAATAAGATTTTAAAAATACTTTCTGAAATATTGATGAGGGGAAACATAACTCCCTGTAGTAATTCAGTATAGCAAGTACTGCTGACTCAGAGGGGCTTTGGCCGTTCCGGGGGGAAATATACTGGGCAGAAATCTTGATTAGCAGCTATTTGGGGATGAATATTTTTCCCTGAGAACATAGGTCTGTGTGAATCAATTGATGCAGGACACAGTTTGTTAGTATTTGAAATAACTCTTGTGCACGCATTTCTTTCTCATTTTTCACCCAACTGTCATCCTGTTGGCCCCCTCATGACCACAATGTCATATCTTGGAAACCAGAAGAAAAGAGCAGCCCGGGGTGGTGTTCCATAGATATCCTGGTCCTCTGGCTTCTCCACCTCCTGCTTTGACTTTCACTGTCTGTATTTAGAATGCTCTCGCACCTTCCAGGAGTGTGTTGTGGGTGCGATTCCTAGATGAAACACTTGAGGTTCTTGGATGAGGTCTGTTGTGACAAGCGTGAGCTCCTCCTTCCCCACCCACAGCCACAGTTTTGCTCTGAGTTGACAAGGCCTGTTGGGGGCATCAAACAACGAAAGCTTGAGCC
The DNA here is from genome assembly GCF_017311325.1 of Ursus maritimus. Classification (NCBI taxonomy): domain Eukaryota; kingdom Metazoa; phylum Chordata; class Mammalia; order Carnivora; family Ursidae; genus Ursus; species Ursus maritimus. The sequence continues at coordinate 18,179,020 of NW_024425675.1, forward strand.
CCAAGGGAGAGTCCCATCCTCTTCTTGATACAGTCCCAGGATCCCCACTCAGATTGATGGCTGATGCATGGATCCTCCAAGGAGATGCTTTTTAACATCAAGCAGAGGCTCACAAACACCTTCGTTTTTAACCTTTTTGCACTTGAAGACCATAAATTTCCCTGAGACTCTTAAAAATCTGATTTACAAAATCTAGGAGGAAGTGGATGAGATACATTCAATCTGCTAAATATGTTAGACTGAAAGTAGTTTTTTAAAGGTCCCCATTCCTTTGTGGGGTATATTTTCTCCACAAAACTCAGAAACATGAGTGTGTAACGAAAGGAAGGGTGGGATCTAAAGGCTTGTCTCCTGTTGAGCTCCCATAGGTGTCTCCATTATTCTTTCAACAGTTGTTGGCTTGTTCCCAAATACCACTTTGTTTCCTCGCCACCAAAAGCTGGTCTCCTCCCCTCCTGCAGCCTTTCCTGACTCTTGACCAGTAGTTCGAAGATTGGTATCAGAAATGGCTGAAAAGCACAGTTCAACTTGACAGGCCATGTTCCAGGAGTGGGGTTCTCCACTTTAGAGAGAGCTGTTTATAGGACAGGGGGATTCCGCTTTGCCGGGGAAAGAGCCTAGAGTAATGGATAGAGTTTCCCGGTCTGTAGCTGCTGCTTCCTGAAGTCCCCTTGGTGCGAGAGAGCATCCTAGAGAAAGCACTGGGTGCGTAAGTCCACCTATATGTAGATGGGTGCTTTCTGGTTTTTATTTTTAAGTTTTTCTTAAGTTGTTTTTAATCTCTTTGTGAGTTGAACATGGCTCACCTCACAGAGGAGAGGGGCACATAATACCATGCTGTCTAAGATCGCAAGCATCTTGCCTTAATCTGACCTGAACATAAAAGGAACCTTGGAGATGTGAGCCCTGTAAGGTTTCATTTAACGTGATTTTCCTTGAGGGTTAGACAAGTTAATAAAAGCAAAGTGCTTACACAAGCTTCGCGTGTAAAGTCAGCCAGTTCCATTCAGATGTCCACCTCTGACGGATGGTTCCAGCTGGGCGAGGTTTGGGTACCGTCTCGTGCAGCGCCCACTCCTCCCATGAGGGGTGTGGCAGCATGCAGTCCAGACAGTTACCGCCCCTATGTAGGTCCAAACACCCCATCTTCTGTCTAGGGGAGCAGATTACCCAGATACCAGATTAATTCCGAAGCCTTCTGAATCCGTTTCAAGTGTTATTTGCTCTGCCTCTGGAACCGATAGGCTTGTACTTAAATTTAAAGGGATGGCTAGCTTTCCGCTGACCTGGCCATGAGTCCCTTGCCATATCAAATCACCAAGTCACCTGGGCAGAGAGAAACTGAGGAAGGAGCAGTCTCAGGAACAGACAGTCCCAATTGTTAGCCACAAAGAGGAAGACGAGGGGGGTAGGAAGATTAATAACCTCTAAATATGCTTTTACTATTTGTCCTTACCTGAAAAACAGAAGAAAGAAATAAAGCTTCGCTGTTGAGGCACTAATGTTCCTAGTCCTGTGACATTAGCTGTTCATTTGTAATATCACTCTTCTATCTGCAGCCACGCGGCTACTTGCATTCATGGGATATTGCTTCAGGTTTAAATGAGCTGATAGATGGAAAATGCCCACAGAAGCTTCATGCAGAAATGCTAACATACAGTGAGTGCTAGATGAGTTTTGCTATTGTGGTCACTAGCTTCACCACGTTAGGGGTTGTGTACAACCTGAAGCCATTCATGAAGGAACCTTGTGTGGCCAGAAAGACTCTTACCTTTCCATGATTATGAAAATTTATTCTGATTTTTAATTCGTCCAAAGGAAAAAGAGGGAAAGAACCCACTGGTTTTATAATGTTCATTTTAACTTTCATTCCCTTTTAAAAACAATTATTGTCTTCAACGAGGTCTTACTAATATTACATGGGATTAATATTCATTAGAAGCCCACTGTACTTTAAAGGAATTTATGGAAAGCCCTGGTCACGGTGCTGTGAAAGAGAGTCTCCACAAGAGGATGACAGACTGGGCCCCCAGGAGGCCTCACAAAATGGCACAGTGATGCGTTTCCTCACTTCCAGCCTCACCGGCCGCCTTCCCACCTCAGAAATCCTGCAGAAACAGAGGAAAACACATAGGAAACTGATGTACAAGCCAAGATTCCATAACAGAGGATAACTGCCACCAGAGACTAGAACGCTTGCCTTGGCCTGCATGACACATGCTCTTCCGGTAGTCAGCTCTGGATGGGAAGCTGATCGATTGTCACTTGAAGAGCACGGAACTGAGGACATTGGGAAATAGATGCCTTGGCTAAGATAGTCTTGCAACCTACCAGTGAATATTTATTGGGTGACCAGTGGGTTGCAGGCACTGAAGAAACACAATGATTAAGACAGTCCCTGTTTCAGAGGCACTAATGATCCAGTTGGGGGGCTGTCCACAGAGTTAGATGCTTCCAATATATCCCAGTAAGTGTAGTGATGTGTGCTTCTATTCGGTCAACAAATGTTCATGCCATGCCCATGGCGTCCCACACAGGATACCAAACAAGACAGAAGGGGTTCTTGCTCTCTCGGAGTTAGCCTGCTAGGAAAGGTAGTCAGGAAAGAACAAGGAATCAAATAAATAAAATATATTGTGACTGTTGGTGTGAAGGAAATGAATGTGGTTAAAAGATGGGTAATGTGGGCAAAAGGACCTCTCTTAGGATTTACATTGGAAGTAGACGAGAGTGATGTGTCAGTCGGACTCAGCATCCTTTTGATGACAAGAAACACAAAACTAAGAGAAGTGCAGATTGTTTCGTTATTTTATACTAAAAATAATCCAGCAATAAAATAGACTTCAGGCATGGTATAACGTAAGGGCTCAATATCATTGGACCCCATCCCTCTTCATCGTTCAATTCTGCTTTGTCGGGGCTGGTTTCTCTCCCAGGCAGGCTCTCTTCACAAGATGTCAACACAGCTGACAGCACACCTGGGCTCCTCACTGAAATAAATGGGAAACAAAGAACTTCTCTCCCCGACAGTTTGAGCAAGGATCCTAAGTCTTTCTTTAGTTGGCTCAAGTTGAGCACAGGCTAGTGTATGAACTAGTCATTGTGCCCCCAGGCAAAGGGAAGGGTTTCAGACTGAGCCGGGTTTTGACACTAAAGCCGAGGCAGTACGGCCGTTCACCTCCAAGGCATGAAATCTCTCTGGGTGTCCACACCCTCGTCTGTAAGATGGAGATGGTGATCGTGCCTGTCTCTCTCCACGAGAAGAACACTCCAGGCAGAATAAATAGCAAGCACAAACCTCGGAAGGGTGCGGGGGCCTGACATGTTTGCCCATGTGCTAAGGGCTGGAATGTGGAGGGGAGAGAGCTGGCAGGTGCAGCTCAGAGTTAGAAGGGCTGGGGCAGCCGACCGTGTTTGTGTTCTCTGCTTCTTCTTAGAGACATGGTGCTGGGAGGACATGCGCAGATGCACAGGACTCCCAGCCTGGGTCCTCATCACCTTTCTGGGGGTAGGGGGGTGATTCGATGCCCACTGCCAGCATTTACCCTGTTGTTTGTACTGCTGACCAAGACAGACACTCGTGAGGGGCAGAATCTCTCTCCAGCTTTGTTAATACCGTCAGTCAGCTTACTGTCAGGACCCACTGGCCTCGGAGTTGAGCTGCTCTTATTCAGGGTGACTTTTCGTGTTGATGCTTTGATCCATTTTGTGTCAATGGCATCATTGAACACCTAGCTGGATGGTCTTACTGCCTTTAAATTCACGGCTTTGGGTGGTGCCTCACTCTTGCCCCGATTGAAGTAATCTCTCCAGTCAAGTCTTTTTGGCAGGATGTGAGATTTAAAGTAGGCTATATAATCTCAACAAGTAATTTATGGTTATGTTGTATTAATATCCAGATGTCTCTGTTAAGGGATCTGTTAGAGAATTACTTTATTATGTGGCTTGAAAGCCAGATTCAATTTAGTGAATTTTAATAGTAGTGTTTCTTAAGAGTAAATTTGGAAGGGGGCTGATTGCACATATAAAAAAAAATTCCTCACACCCTTGTATTTATGGTTAAGTTTGTATATCTGAGTGTGTATCACCAACACACGCATGTATGTTTGGATGTCTCCATTTTAGTCTCTGCAAATGCTAAGTACTAGATCAAAAAATAGTTCTTTTCATAAAAAATATTCAGGCCAGGTATGGAGTCTATTAAGGAAGCTTGTTTGGGAAAGTTACAAACGCCCTTAGACTGCTTTCCTCTTGCCTTTTAGTTTATTCTGGAAATTGCAACATTTAGCACTTCACAGTTTAATTTAAAAGGATTACCTATTTTCTTAAATGCTTAAGCAGGGAAGCAAGTTGCAGTTATCGATTTTTCTCGGCATGTGTTCCGTGAAAGCTGGATTTGCTGCTTCCCCAGGGAACCTACCCCCTGAACTGCATGCTTGGTGGTGACAGCTCGGACCTCTGATACATAACCAAATACCTTGCCTAATATCCTTGCAACTGCTCGGGGAATTTTTATTAAGTAAAAGCATCATTAGAGTAGACAGGATGATGAAGTTTCCTGAGCATCTTTTGTGCATGAGATTGTTAGCTTTGCTCCGCCAGAATCCTCATTTCTCCCCTCCAGTGGGGTGGATAGTGAGCCTAGAATGTATGGGGTATTTTAAAATCTGCTTTATATTTTATATTTTTGCATAGCCTAGTATCTGTCTTAGGCCATCTGCGCATTCCTTTTGGCTATTTCCATGGCTTTCAAAATGCATGTTTATACTTTGCTTTGGACTGTGTGTTGGGGATACAGAGGAGCGAGGGGTTGTAATGGAGAAAAACGGGAAAGGCACCCACTGCCGTTAGTGAGCTGCATGGAACCATCTCTTGGAGGTTTGATCTCGAAAAATCATTGCCTTTTGAATTAATGAGATTTCTCCCAGGAATATGGTAACTATTAATTTTTTTTTTCTTCTCTAAGACTCAGCAATTTCTGTGCTAAGGTTCTGTCACCAGCCCCTCATAGCTGCTAGATAGGATAAATAAAGATATTGCAAAATGCTTATTAATAATCTAGGCTTCACACTTTGTCCACAGATTTATTTGTGGAGATTTTAAATTTAGCATCCCACCATAAGATTACAGATTATAAACAGAATTATTTCTCTCCATTATTGTCACCGGCCATATAACTTGGATTTTCAAATTGGTTCTTTTCTTGGTCTGTATAAGGACTTTCCATGGAAACACCCAAAACAACAGGAGGGAGGCATATGACATGAGCAAATGACTTAAGAGCAGCATATTGTACCTCTCATATACCTGGCATTCTGAAACACAATATTTACACAGCACACAATGTGCTTCTTTCTGTGCCTTGAGTATACAGAATACAAAAGAAGTGAACTCTGCAGTCCCCACCCGCAAGAAAATGGCAGGCTTATTAAGAAGACCAATCTGAGAAATCTAAAAAAGATGGGAGACAAGATAATTTAGTGCATTAAGAGTTCAAACTTGGGGGGCACCTGTGTGGCCCAGTTGGTGAAGCATCTGACTTCAGCTCAGGTCATGATCCGAAGGTCCTGGGATCAAGCCCTGCATCGGGGCTTCCTGCTCAGGGAGCCTGCTTCTCCCTTTCCTTCTGCAGCTCCCCCTGCTTATTCTCTCTTTCTGTGTCAAATACATAAAATCTTTTTTTTTTAAAGATTTTATTTATTTATTTGACAGAGAGAGACAGCCAGTGAGAGAGGGAACACAAGCAGGGGGAGTGGGAGAGGAAGAAGCAGGCTCGCAGTGGAGCAGGAAGCCCGATGTGGGGCTCGATCCCAGGACCCTGGGATCACGCCCTGAGCTGAAGGCAGACACTTAACAACTGAGCCACCCAGGCAACCCAAATAAATCAAATCTTAAAAAAAAAAAAAAAAAGAGTTTGAACTTAGGAGTAATTGCCTGGGTTTGATCTGGGCCTAAACTTGCTAAGCCTCAGTGTCCTCCTTCGAAAAATGAAGAAAAGCCTCTTCTTCCCTGGATTGTTGTGACAGTGAAGGCCGAATGTCTGGTGGCCATAACTGATGTGTCGTCATCGCAGCACTCTGCCGAGACTTCAGAATACCATGCCAAGAGCAGGAACCCATGTATCATCAAGGACTTATTGGTGAAATCCTGATAAATCCCATAGTGTTTTGTAAAGGCAGAGATTGGGGCAGGGGGTGAAAGCTCTGAAAAGCCTAAACATAGGGATGGGATCCGAATTGCAGAATAGGACCCAGGCAGGCATTCCAGACAGTAGTGAACGCAGATCAGCAAGAAACAGACCAAAAGGAGTGCCGCCTGGCAGGAGGGGCTAATTCCAGGGCTCAGATCGATTTTGCACCATTTTATTTTTCAAACGTACAAAGGAGCCCAAGCCGGTCTGAGTGCCAGAGCACTTGCGAGGTAGACAGTGTGCACATACTCCCATTTGCCAGTGAGGTAACATATTCTGGAAAGAGCGGGGACTCTGAGGCTAGTCAGGTGCTAGGTGGCAGAGCGCACCCTCAGGCCATCTTGACTGTCCTCCGCACTGCCTTCCTCCAGGCCAGCCTTCCTGGCTCAGGTGTGCTAGAGAACAGAGAGATGAAGTTGTGTTCTCCTCCCGCTGAATAAAAACACATAGAGCTCTGCTTGGAGTTTCCGATACTTCCCTGGTCCCAGGCCAAGAATTTCAGAGGAAGCGCCAATCAATTTGATTTACTTGGTCACCAAAAAAAAGAGGCAGATGTCAAGATGACTTCAGTGTTTTGATCCTTGAGGTCTAGAGAACTAGAGGGACAGACCTGTGGAAGTCAGGGTGGGAAACTGTTCTGTGCTTTGGTTGGGTTTAAGGGCTCGGTATCCAAGTGGGAAAGGCCAAAGATGGCGGTGGCATGGGGGGGGAGGGGTTCTGGGAGGTGCTGCTCAGAGGTGGTCACTGAAGCTGTAAGTTAGATGTCCTTTCTAGGGAAGAGAAAACAGATAAAAGCAGAAACATAGGGCTGAAGTAGTGTCCAAAGGAGAGACTAGGAACCAAGATGGTGCCTTGCAGCCAAGAGAGGGCATTTTCACAAGGAATGGGGTGGGCCCCCGTGGTCTTCTGCTGCAGCCCTGAACGGGTAGAGGGTCTGAAGGAGAGCCTGGGATCCAAAAGAAACCATCAGCCTCCTGTGGATTATTTCCCACAATGAAAATGCCCATATTCAGTAAAATGTGGCCGTTAGTATTAGGAGCGCATGCGTATCACACTCCTCGAGATGACTTGCGAACTTGATTCGATTCGGGCGAGCTGGAATTTTTTGCTGCAGTCCCAGCCGTCAATGGGCGGTAGCGTGCCGTTGCTTCAGGTGGCCAGCGTGCAGGCTGCTTTAACCGGATGTGTCTGAAGGGATCAGTCAGCTGACCCCGGCGGCCATGGAACCATTTCACAGGGATTCTTCCAGAGGGGGTCGTTGGCAGGAACTCAGCGGGTGGCGCTTGGAGTAGGGCGCACCCCCGCAGGTGAGAACACGCTGGCTTGCTCACCTCCCCCAGCAGACGGCATCCGGAGGCACCCGCCTTTGAGAGTCTCTGCAGTGACGGAAGCAGCCTCCTCAGACTCCTGTGCGTAATGGAACCTTTCCTGTCACTTTGGATTGTTTTTCGTCGGTTTTTCCCACTCCTTCATCATCTTTCACTTATCCTCTGTCCACCTCCGATCTTGGGGGAGAGGAAGGTTTCTACGACTCTGTGGCATCGGGTCCCTCCTCTGTAGGACTTGAACATCTTGTCTCCCAGCGGCTGCTGCCCTGTCGGTGACCTTGAGCGGGGCTCCCTTAGTCACCACTGTCAAGCTGGCAGGGCCCGATTTCAGTGCCGACCGGAAGCCTCCTCCCTTTGAAGGTCATGATGGCAAGATTGCATTCCTGGCTCTGGTATGTGCTCGAAGGCAACATGTCAGGTGGAAGGAACTAGCCAGCTTAGCCTGAGTCTTGGACCTGTGCGAGAGGTCAGAGGTGTCCACTGCCATTCTGGAATGTCTGCTGTGTCCCTGTGCAGACAAGACCTTTCCCGTGTCCCATTTATCTTCACCGAAGCCCTACGAGGTAGCTAGCAGTGTTCGTCCTCAGGTTGCAGATACGGGCTTCAAGGGTGGCAAATGAGCCACTTGCCCAAAGTCACATGTCATTGAGGGCGAGCAGGGTGTGGGAAAGCAGACAGGAGTGAAGCCCCAGGACTATTGTCTGGGGATCCCCAGGGCAGGGTGCCGTGGGCTCCAGGAGGGCAGGACAGGTGCTGCCTGAGCAGAGTGCTAAGGAGACACGCTGGTCTGGAAAGTGCCTTGTGCCGGGGTCCAAGGGATGATTGGGATTTTCTCAGATGGAGGAGGTGGAAGGAGCAGGTAGAGTCAGAGAAGCTGTCTTCACTAAGGCCGAGGGGCAAGTATGTCATGTGGGGAGTGGGGGGGTGGATATGGGGTCAGGAGAACAGAGGGCATCCTGAAGGCGGTGACTGTATTCGTTAGTCATGTTTCTTATTTTCTGTCTTTTATGCTGTTTTGACATCTTGGAGGTCTTGCTGGCTGGGGAGAGACTGCCCTATGCAGGGCTAGCTTAATTCCTAGAGATAGCAACCAACTTAATTGCCAGGTTGTTTTTTTTATTTTTTTAAGATTTTATTTATTTATTCGACAGAGATAGAGACAGCCAGCTAGAGAGGGAACACAAGCAAGGGGAGTGGGAGAGGAAGAAGCAGGCTCATAGCAGAGGAGCCTGATGTGGGGCTCGATCCCATAACGCCGGGATCACGCCCTGAGCCGAAGGCAGACGCTTAACCGCTGTGCCACCCAGGCGCCCCTGCCAGGTTGTTTTTGATACATAAACCAACCAGTCCAAAGCTAACACCTCGACCACCTTGAGGCTTCAGGGAACTCACACACACCAAGCCAGTATTTCCCCTGCCCTAAATCACCCCAGGGCCAGATCCCATACAACTGGAGACCACCCTTGAGCGCCTAGAAATTATTCAAACTGCCCATCCCTAAATTCGCACAAACCCACCCATTCCTTCCCACGAAACCACCATAAAGGACCAGGGTCCTGCTCCCTGCTTTGTTCCCTGTGCCTCCTCACCAACCCTGGCACTTCCCCATGTGGCCTTGGGTGGCGTGGCATGCCCCCTCCTTTTGGGAAACTTCTTTCAATGGCATTGGCCTCTCCGTGCCTCATTCAATTGGCTCTAGAAGTGAAATCCTGGGTACATTCAAAACACGGGCTAGGGTGTTAGCATCAGAGAATTAGCATCGGAGAATAGAGGGGGGTGGGGACCATCCAGTCCAACTAGAGTAGAGAGGAGACACCTTGCTCCCCTGTTCCCTCTTCTTCTGGTAGAAACAGCACCCATTTTTCCTTTGGGGAAACACTTTGGGGCATACTTTGTCCTTTTTGAAACTTAGTTTAACTTTTCCTTCTTTTCAATGACCTGCTGCCCCCAGAAAGTCTCCCGTTTTTCTTCTGCGGAAGATAAGCAGACGCCTCACTTCTAGGCTGCCCCATCAGGCCCGGAAAGGTCCATTTGCTGCATAAGTTCCCTGTTGTTATAACAAAGTACCATGAACTCGGTGCCTGAAAACAAAACACACGGACCCTCGTACAGCTCTGGAGGTCAGAAGTCTGAAATCAGGGTGTCCGCAGGGTTACATCCTGCTGGGGGCTCCAGGGGAGAACCCCTTTCCTTGCCTTTCTAGTTTCTGGAGGCTGCCTGCGTTTCTTGCTGGGAGCCCCTCTCCTCCATCTTCAAAGCCAGCAGTGTAACATGTTCAAATCCCTCTGACTCTGACCTTCCTCCCTCTTATTAAGACCCTTGTGATTGCACTGAGCCCACCCGGAAAATGCAGCTTGTCTTCCCAGCCCACGATCCTTAATCACCTCCACAGAATCCCTTTATGATATAATGTGTTCACAGGCTTCAGGGGTCAGAATGTCAGTATTTTGCAAGGGGAGGGGGAATTATTCTGCCTACCACACTGACTTACCAAATGGAAACCTCATGGCTAATCCCTGGTAGAGCCCAGAATGGAACCCCAGACTTCGGACCCTAAGATGCTTGTCATTCCTGCTCTGTCCCAGTGGTGTCTGCATGTGCACACGGCCACCGGTAAAGCGCCACTGTCGTCTGCCCACGCAGCGGGAGGAGTCAGGGACCGGGCGGAGGGCCCCACAGCATCCCCGTGTTGCCAGTGACTCAGCGAGGAAGTAGGGGCATGCACTGAGCTCTGCCTTAGTTGCTTTCTTCAAAGAGGATTAAAACCTTTCTCCCAGAGATGCTTGGAGATTTGGCATTGATTGAAAATACCATGTTATTTTTTTTTCAAAGGAAAAAGCCCTAAAGAAGTAATCATAGAATTATCTTTATTAAATCCCTCCAACTACAACCCCATGTCATCGTGTTATTCAGCAAGCACCCACTGACCACTTCCAGGAGACGTACCGGGTATACTGGGCTCATTTTAACCACTGAAGCTGCCATACTCAGAATACAGCATCATTTTTTTACAGATGGAGAAGCTGAGGCACAGCAAGCGAGGGATGTGGGGGGATGCCAGCCCTTTGCCCAGAGTCCACAGCTAGTAAGTCGCAGAAGGAGGATTTCAATGTCAAGCTCACGAATGCGCTGTCTGATCTGGCCCCATGTAGTGACTTGCTGTGTGACCCCAGGAGGTCCAGGCACAGTGGGGTCTGACCCTACAGAAGGCAGACATTGGAACATTGGAACATTCTAGTTCCTCCATAACAAAAGGAGCCTTGCTGAGTTCTAAACAGCTTTTGTACTCCCCTCTGAGATGACCTTGCTGGTTTACCACGGTCAGGTCCACCGAAACCCCCACTTCTTCCAGGAAGCCCTCTGTGCCCACCTCGGCTCATACTGCTTCAGGATGTGACACGTAGGCCCTTGTCAGATCTTCTCTTCCCTCCTCTGACGTCTCCTTTGTGTTGCTCTTGCCAGATTTCCCAGCTCATGCGCTACGGAGCTGTACTTCTGCAGACTTTTGTAACCCTTAACGTTGAATGCTGTCTGTGAGTAAGAACAGGGATGTTTTTACCCCTTCCAGAAGTAAGGGTTTGGGAAATCGAGGAGAGGTAGATGAGGCCAGATGGAAGCTAGGAATGCACACACTGTAGGACTTTGGAGAGGACTTGGAGCACAACGGCCCCTGGGGATGCCACCCTGCTTTGTGAGCTCACATGAAGGAAGCTGTGTCATAGGAGGCGGGGAGGGGCCGGGCCCGCTAGAGGAAAAAGGATGTTTCAGGGTATGTGTTGCTAAAGCTGAGGAATAAGGGAGGTGTCTACTTCGGCTCCTTCTTTAACCCATTTGATGCCTCCAGGAGAGATGCTGCAGGGGTGAGGGAGAGGGGTCCCCAGATAACAGGACGGTCTTGCCATGGCAAGTTCCTGAATCACCTCTGCAGAGCTCTGGTTGTGGTGTAAGGTGATAGTCAGAGGTGTTTCTCCTATGGGGACACAGGGCGGCTCACTGACTGGCAGGCTGGGCACGACTGGGCCTCTCCATGAGACTGAGCAAAGTCTTGTAAGCTCATTTTTACAGAAGTTGAAAGCTAACTTGCAGGCTGTAATGTTACCTGTCAAAGAGACACATGGTCCCTCCTTAACCTGGGAGACGGTCCCCCTTTTACCTGGAGACGTTCCCATCCCCTGGCTGGACGTGCATCCTCCAGCTCGTAGGTCAGTGCTGCCGGCTCCGGCCTCTGCATTCTGAGTTCCTTGCGAGCAGAGACCTAGCTTCATGGCCACTGCTGGTGGAACCTGCTCGTGGCCCTTCCAGGGAGACACTTGGAAGCCTCTGGAGAAGACCACACTATCACCTATCAACTTACCCCTAATTACTCTATCAATTGGCCAACTCTGTGTGCGAGGTCCATCCATCGGCCAGTCGACCACAGTGTCCGTGACCTCAAGAGCATCAGCCTGTGCCACCAGTTTGCCCGGCAAGGTGCAAGCGTCAAGAGAGTATCGACTCCTTGAGTGGACTTTAGAACAAGGGACACCTTGCACCGGGAGGTCAGTCTCGGGCTCCTCCCCCATCCAGGTGACACAGGGCAGTTGCTGCAAGCAGATCACGCATTGCCTTTGCTGTGGAGGAACGGAGACGCACACCGGGCTCGCTCTGGGACACAGTTATATCCATAAGGGAAGTTAAAGTTGAGCTGTATTTATTTGAGGGTTGGCTTTTAATTTTGTTTAATCAGAATTACTCATAAATTATCGATTAATTAGTATCTGCTGTTGGGTTCCATCCTCTCAGCCACAAGCGAGCTTCGCTCTGCGCCGGATGCCTTCCACTATAATTGTAGGGTACTTTGTCAACATTTAATCAACGGTACTTATTAACATGGCATTGATGTGTGGCCGCCATCCCAGCGCTATCAATCACGGGTGAGCAGCCCAAGCAGGCTTGGACACCATTGCTCTCTGTCACATTATCCAGCCCCCGGGCTTTGCCGGCCAGGCGTGATGTTCACTTTTCACTAAGTGGACACTCTGTCTCTTCAGTTCGACCCAGTTTTTGTCATTGTCGGCTTCAACACGCACAGCCCTTCAAGCTTCATTCTGGAACAGCTGGGCTGAGCATCACCGGTTCACACAATCCCCAGGTCCCTCTTCCTTTGGGGTTTTCACACACGGCCCAGTGAGTGTGAAATTCCAGGACCCTTATCCAGAACTGACCTCATAGTGTGTTCTGTGTGTGCACGTGTGTGTGTAAGAGAATTTTACAGTCTTAAATAAAATGTCTGACCCGGACCAAGCAGAAGTGATCTTTTAGTTTTCTTTGGCTTCCTGAACATTCCTGGAGATGAATCTCTTCTTTAAAGCCCTCCCAATGAAAGCTGGTCCTGTGTTAGCAAGGTGGATCTCACCGTTTCTCCCTCTCTCTTTGCAGCCTCTACGGCAGACACATGCAAGCAAACCCAGAACCGCCGAAGAAAAATAATGACAAATCGAAAAAGATCAGCCGGAAACCCCTGACAGCCAAGAACAAATAAAGGGTTGGCATGGGCTGAACTTCTGGTTGCTTCTCTCATTCTGACTTCTGTTCTGTTACTGTATCCCACAAATAAATACCATGAGCGTGTGTTGTTTTTTTTCTCTTTCTAGCACTTATCACTTTACCTTTTAAATGCTTTTGGTAGGTGGTAGATTTTTATAAATTCTTAGAACCATTTCCATTTGTTTGCTTAAAAATGCCAAAGACAGGAAACAAAGCTCTAATTCAACTGCAAATTCCATAGTAGGCACAGAGTTCAGTCCCTTGAATAGATGTTCACAAAGTTGCATATTATCAAAAGAATAATTAAAACCACGTGATCATTAAAATGTCACAGTTAGCACCGTTCACTCTTCTGTTTATTCATATAACTCATTATTTTGCTTTGTTAAAAGCTTTCCGTAACCATCGAGATATTATGTTAAGTGACAAATAATTTTTAATAAAAATCTTGAATTTGTATCACATGTTGCTGCTTGAATAAAGCACGGTCTGATCTTAGGGTATGCACATCTTTGTTTATTTATTTTCCCCCCAAGTGATCCCATCCGAATCGTATGGGTTGTAGATGGTAAACTCTGACACGTTCCAGGAAAGAAATGCAAAATTAAATCAGAGTTGGTTTCTTCCCGCATTGATTTGTCAGGTTGTTTTTTTTTCCCCCCTTTGAAGACTGTTGCTAAATTAGGAAGGAGCAGAAAAACAAATCTCTGGGAGACTCTGCCAAAGGATTTTGGAAAGCAGCATTTCTTAGCTGAAGAAATGGTGACTTCTGCCAGTGGCTGGTAGACAAAAGTTGTGAAACGGAGAGAGAAAAACTCAAGTATGTTTCTTGTCACTGCAGCAGATCTGCTCATAGCAGAGCATTCTTCTGCGTGACTCTGACGGTGCCAACGCAGTTGTGCGAATGTGCACACCCCACCCCACCCCCAGGGTAGAAACTGCAGCTGCAGAGTCATTCAACAACCAATTGTGTAGCATCTGTGATAGGCAGCTTTGTTCTTACCCACAGTAATACGGATGTAAGTGAAAATAAACCCAAGCAGCATCCTGGCGCTATGAGGGCTGCCAACACCCAGTGTCTCGAAACAAAAGGAGCGTGAAGACGTAACACTCTCGGATGGATTGCGGTGTGTCTACTCCTGTCTTGCCTCCCTCCAGTTTCACAATGGAGCCCCCAAGAACCAGGACCACTGGGACATGGAAAAAGCCAGAATCAAAACACAACCAAAAAATAAAATAAATCCGGATTTACGAGATGGACTTCGCATTTGAATCAGAAACACCACTGATCACGATCTACACTTACTGTTTCTGGAAAACTTCCTGATAGACCGTTCCTGTGGGCTAAGGAATTCCCCGGTGCCGTCTCCTCTTTGGGGTTAGGGTAGACTCAATTTTTCTAGGTGCCGTCTTTGCCTCAGCCTGAATTTTTTAAATTGTTGTGGTTTCTTTTTTTTAGCTCATGAAATTGCTGGAAGAAGAACAATGCCTCTGCTGTTGTTGATTGCAAAGACTTTGTCTAAAATTGAACTAGCAACAAAGCATTAGTAAAAGTATCACAATGTACTCTTCGGAATAATTTCTTTAGAAGATGAACACTCTCGATAGAAATATGGGCAATACACATAAATTCACGGAGAGGAACTATCTCTAAGGAACATGGAAAAACGTCCAAACTCACTAGTAATCAAAAAAATACAAATCAAACCAAAAATAAAAATGTGTAACAATGAGAAATGTGCAAATATTTTTTTAAGACTGTAGTTAGTGCTGGGGAGGAACATGAGATAAACATTCTTATCCACTGCTATTGGGAATATAAATTTCTCTCCAAGAAGGTGGTAGCAATTTGACAGTATGTAGCAAAACCTTGAAATTGTGTACTCCGACCCAGAAGTTTTATTTCTAGGAATTTATCCTGAGGACATTATCAGACGTGCACCCAAGGAGCTGTATTTGCAAATTGCCCTTATAGCTTTTTTACACAGTGGACACATGGGGAAAAGCAAATGCCCACGACGTTAAAACTTACAGAACAATAGCTAAGGGCAAAGGGAGATAATCCTATGCTCCAGTTAAGTAAAAAAGTAAAATTTAAAAAATGATATGGTCCTAGCTGTGTAAAAAGGAAATTGTGTTTGTGATGTGTATGTGCAGAAAAATTAAATGGACCAGGATTTTATGGCTGATAAATTGTCTCTCTTTGGAAGGTTAAGATTGTTTTTAACCTTTTTTTTTTTCATTTTTTCTAATTTTTATTATTTTTTTTTAAGTTTTCAATCTTAACTCCAATATAGTTAACGTAGTGTTGTGTTAGTTTCAGGTGTACAATGTAGTGATTCAGCAATTCTGTACATTACTCCGTGCTTGTCTGGATAAGTGTACTCTTAATCCCCTTCGCCTATTTTTTTTTAATTTCAAATACTTATTCTGTACTTTAAATTTTCTGTAGTGATCATGTGTGCTTTTGTAATCTGAAAATATTAAGTATTCGTTTTCAAAATGAAATATACTATGCAATCCAGAAAATAGTATATATTTGAATTCAAGCATAATATAAAATCTCAGGGTGTTTTTTTTCTTGGTCACTGAAGTGAGTTTTTTGCATGTTCTCGTACACTTTTTGGTGACTTGGTACCCTGATTAACATTTTATCCACAGTTCAAAAAGGTAGTTTTCATGGGGCACCTGGGTGGCGCAGTCGTTAGGCGTCTGCCTTCGGCTCAGGGCGTGATGCCAGCGTTCTGGGATCGAGCCCCACATCAGGCTCCTCCACTGTGAGCCTGCTTCTTCCTCTCCCACTCCCCCTGCTTGTGTTCCCTCTCTCGCTGGCTGTCTCTCTCTGTCAAATAAATAAATAAAATTTTTGAAAAAAAAAAAAGTGGTTTTCATTACCCAGTTTTACTGAGATATAATTGACATACAGCACTGTGTAATTTTAAAGCGTACAGCATCGTGATATGACTCATATATTGTGAAACGATTACCACAGTAATTTAACATCTATCATTTCATATCAGTAAAAAAAAATGTTTTCTCCTTGTGGTGAGAACTCAGGATTTACTCTCTTAACTTTCAAATACACCATACAGCAGTGTTAACTGGAGCCGTGATGTTGTACCTTCCATCCCCAGGACTTGGTGATCTTACGAGTGGAAGTTTGTCCCTTTTGACCGTCTTCCTCCAATCCCGTCTCCCCACACCTGCCCCTGGTATCCTCAGGTCTGATCTCTTTTTCTAGGAGTTTTGTTTGGTTTTGTTTTTTAGATTTTACAAGTAAATGAGATCATGAAGTGTTTATGTTTTCTGGGACTAATTTCACCTAGCATAATGCCCTTGAGGTCCATCCATGTTGTTACAAATGGCAGGATTCT
Source organism: Ursus maritimus (assembly GCF_017311325.1). Taxonomy (NCBI): domain Eukaryota; kingdom Metazoa; phylum Chordata; class Mammalia; order Carnivora; family Ursidae; genus Ursus; species Ursus maritimus. The sequence goes on from NW_024425675.1 coordinate 18,195,438, forward strand.
TCTTCTCTATGGCTGAGTAATATTCCGTACAGTAGTATTCCTGCGTATAGACACCGCATCTTCTCTGTCCATTTACCTATCAGTGGACACTTGGGTTATTTTCATGTCTTGGCTGTTGTAAGTAATGCTGCTGTGACCAAGGGGGTGTAGCTGTCTCTTCAACATAGTGTTTTCATTTTCTATGGATACATTCGCAGAAGGAGAATTGATGGATGGTAGTTCCATTTTTACTTTTTTGAGGAACCTCTGTACTGTTTTCCGTGGGAGCTGCACCAACTTATATTCCCACCAGCGGTGCATGGTGGCTCCTTTTCTCCACATCCTTGCGTTGTTTGTTATCTCTTACCTTTCTGGTGATAGCCATCCTGACAGGTGGGAGATGATATTGTGGTTTTGATTTGTATTTCTTTACTGGTTAGTGATGTCAAGCATCTTTTCGTCTGTTGGCCATTTGTGTATCTTCTTCAGAAAAATGTCTCTTCAGGTTCTTTGCCCAGTTTTTAATTGGGTAATTTTTTTTGCCCTTGAGTTATATGAATTATTTATGTATTTTGAATATTAGCCTCTTATCAGATATATAGTTTGCAGATATTTTTTTCCCATTCTGTAGGTTGTCTTCGCATTTTGTTGATTTTTCTTAAGCTGTGCAGAAGTGTTTCAGTTTGATGTAGTTCCACTTATATATTTTTAATTTTGTGGCTCGTGCTTTAGGTATCATATCCAAAAAATCATTGTCAAGGCCCAGGTCAAGAAGCTGTTTTCCTATATTTTCTTCTAGGAGTTTTAAGGTTTCTTGCCCTACATTTAAGTCTTTAATTCTTTTTGAGTAGTCTAAGATACGGATCTAGTTTTATTCTTTTACATGTGGATATCCAGTTTTCCCAGCGCCATTTACTAAAGAGAACATCTCTTCCCTATTGGGTGTTCTTGTCTCCCTTGTCAAATACCAGTTGACCGTATATGCGTGGGTTTATTTATGGGCTCTTGATTCCGTCCCATTGGTCTGTGTATCTGTTTTTACGTCAGTACCATACTGTTTTGATGACTATAGCTTTATGTAATCATTATAGCTTCATGATACAGCTTGAAATCAGGATATATGACGCCTTCCCCTTTGTGCTTTCTCAGGATTGCTTTAGCTATTGGAGCCTTTTGTGGTCCCATATATATTTTAGGATTTTTTCTGCTTCTGTAAAAAATGTCACTGGAATCCTGATAGGGATTGCACTGACTCTATAGATGGCTTTTGGTAGTATGGACATTTTAGCTTAAATAAAAATTCTTTCAGTCCATGAACATGAGACCTTTACATTTATCTGTGTCTTCTTTGATTTTTTTCTTCAATGTCTTGTAGTTTTCAGGGTCAAAATTTTCTATATCTTTAGTTAAATTTATTCCTTGGTATTCTTTTTGATGCTATTGTAAATGAGATCAATATCTCTTTTTTTTTTTTTCAGAAAATTTGTTGTTTGAGTGTAGAAACACTACTGATTTTGCATGTTAATTTTGTTTCCTGCAACCTTACCGAATTCATTGATTAGCACTAACAGTATTTTGGATGAGTTTTTAGGGTTTTTTTTTTTAAATGTTTTTTTATTATGTTAGTCACCATACAGTACATCCCTGGTTTCTGGTTCGATGATTCATTAGTTGCGTATAACACCCAGTGCACCATGCAATACGTGCCCTCCTTACCACCATGTCATCTATGAAGAGAGCCAGTTTTACTTCTTCCTTTTCAATATTGATGCCTTTTCTTTCTTTGTCTGATTGCTCTGTCTAGGACTTCCAGTACTATGTTGAATGTGAGTGGTAAGAGTGGGTACACTTGACTTGTTCTTAACCTTAGAAAAAAAGCTTTTAACCTTCGACCATTGAGTAGGTTTTTCATATATGCCCTTTATTGTGTATGTTCTTTCTATTTCTAATTTGTTAAGAGCTTTTATCATGATTGGATGTTGAATCTTGTCAAATGCTTTTTTGTGTCTATTGAGATGATTATGTTTTTTTTTTCTTTCATTCTATTAATAGGATATATTTGTTGATTTGTGTATGTTGAACCATCCTTGCATCCCAAGGGTAAATCCCACTTGATGACAGTCAATGATCCTTCTAATGTGCTGCTGAATTTAGTGTGCTAGTATTTTATTGAGGATTTTTTCACCCATATTCATCCAGAGATACTGGCTTATAGTTTTCTTGTAGTCTCCTTTCTGGCTTGTTATCAGGGTATCGCCGGCCTGGTAAAATGAGTTTGAGAGAGCTCCCTCCTCTTTATAGACTTCACACCATCTTCCCCCACCCTGGTCCAGGTACTCTGACTTCTCCCCTGGATTATTACAGTATCCTCCATTTGGGCTCCCTGCTTTCGCTCTTGCTCTCTTATAATCTCTGTTCAGCAGTGATTCTTTTAACACAGAAATCAGAACAAAGTTCTGCCCAGGATCTTCCACTGGTGTCTCCAGTAACCATGGTCTGCAAGACTGTGTGTGATCTGCCTTTTCTCCTCTATTTGTCTCACTTGCTTTATTCCAGCCTCACTGGCCTCCAGGCTCTTCTCACTTTGGGGCTTTTGTGCTTTCTATCCTTTTCCTAGAATGTTCTCTTTCACCAACTTCAAATCTTTGCTAAAAAGTCACTTTCTCAATAAGGCCTACCTTGATCACCCTGTTTTAAATTGCAATTTATTTGGGGACACCTGGGTGGCTCAGTTGTTGAAGCATCTGCCTTCGGCTCAGGTCATGATCCCCTGGGCAGGCTCCCTGCTCAGCGGGGAGTCTGCTTCTCCCTCTCCCTCTGCCCTTCCCCCACACACTTAACCGTCTTTCACTCGCTTGCTCTCTCTCAAATAAATAAAATCTTTTTTTAAAATTGCAGTTTATTTCGTTTGTCACCTTTTTCAAGCGCCAGAATGTAGGTTCTGTCATCCCTAGAGTGGAGTCTCCAGGAGGCTGCTTTGGTGCTACTCGTGCCAGCGTGTATGACCCAAAAGCCAAATGCATTCACTATGTAGCTTCTCACAAAAAAAGTCCCCCGATTATTGCGTGAACTGTTATATCTCCAGCACTTAGCCCGAGGCCTGGTATACGTTAGGAGCTCTGTAAATGCTTGTTTAATTGAATTCAGTACAATTGTCACTTGGATACTGTAAAGCTAACACTAAGGAAGAAGGAAGGGGATAATCTTNNNATTCCTGTAGTTTTCTATTTTGTAGTTGAGTCCATTTTATTTAACTTTCTCAAATTTGCATAAGGGAAAAATAATCTCTGAACCCTATAGGTGAGACTTATAGATGAGACTTTATTCAACCCTGTAGAAGTTCAAACCAACTTTTACCTGAACTTTTGGTTTCTCTTGTGATGACCCAGCTGTTGCATACTCAATTATTTAAAACCTTCTTCAAATAACCATCGATTTCTTCTGTAGCCGCTTGGACCGGAAGGGCATTATATCCCTGTCACGCCTTTACATTTAATTTACCTGTTAAGACATCTAGAGGAAAGGCCCCAAAGCAAAATCCAAGCGCTCTGGTCAATGTGAGTCAGTTTCAAAAGAACCTGGGGGTGTTCATCCGAATGCACTTCTCTGGGAAGGGATGTTGAAAGACAGCAGAACCAGCAGCCAAAGTACTACTGGTCTCTGTTGTATCCTGGACACTTTGTGATCATTCATGTGTAGATTTCTTCATCCTAAATATCATAAGATTATACTATGTATGTGTGGGTACATATGTACATTCTGTGTGTCATTGCTCTTTATGTGTATACACATATATGTATACATGTGTGTGTGTATACGTATATATAAAATGCATTTATGTGGATGTGTGTCATTCGTCGTTCCATCCATAGTAATAGGAGACCCCTGTGGTCTTTAGAAATGTCAGATTTGTAGTAGTACTGCAAATAAATATTATGTGGTATTGCCTCTTACCTCATACTCATTTCATACATAATAGAATGTAGTAAGTTGCCATTGCCTGGTTTCCTCCTGAATTTATTTATTTATTTATTTATTTATTTATTTATTTATTTATTTTTAAAGATTTTATTTATTTATGTGACAGAGAGACAGCCAGTGAGAGAGGGAACACAGCAGGGGAGTGGGAGAGGAAGAAGCAGGCTCCCAGCGGAGGAGCCCGATGTGGGGCTCGATCCCAGAACGGCAGGATCACGCCCTGAGCCGAAAGCAGACGCTTAACGACTGCACTACCCAGGCGCGCCCTCCTGAATTTATTTTATGTGACTCTTAGCACTTATTTCCTGATGGACTTCCATGTCTCAGGCACTGTGTTGTTTTGTGGGGTTTTTTTTTTCCCCACTCTTACTCATTGGTTATTGTCATTCTATAGGAAAGGTGACCTCAGAGAAATGAGAGAGCTTTCCTAAAGGCCCAAAAGCCAGTGAGTGGTGGAGCAAGGATGTAGGACAAAATTCTTTTCATTCCTAGAGCAGACGTCCGTTTCTCCATCTGACATTACCGCTCTGCTGTCAAGCAAGACTCCCTTGGTCTCTCAAAAAGGCAACAGTTTCCCTTTGCATCATCCCTCAAATTGGAATGTCTGCTTTTGGTTTCTTGAAATGTTCATTTTATTAACACATTGAAGTGAGTACGTGATGACAGCAAGGTTAGTGAACATTATCCCACTTCTCTAAATGCTGACTTTTGGTTTCCACTCTCTCTGCTTTCGGTGCTTAGGAAGGTGACAGCACCTCTCTGATGGCCAAGAGAAGTATTTACCAAAACAGATAAGCCCCACTCCTGAGAACAGCTCTGGCCTTTTCTTATCTCGTCCAGAATAGCAGCACTCCACACATAACTATTCCACGAGGAACTATTTTACTCCAAATGGGATTCTTTCCCATGGCCCATCCAAGGAGCATTCCCTCCTGAAATAGGTGGCAAGTTTCTTAGGGTTTCATTTTCAAGCAGTTTTGGCCTGGCATGATCAGACCACCTGCACCTTTGTAGCAGCTCAGAGACCGAGGATAACCCCCCCCCCCTTACTCACCCTGTTGCCCTCCTACCTAGCAGAGGACGTAGAGCCTACTGGGCATTTGGATATCGTTGGACGAATGAATGCTATTTCCACGGGATAGTTCAAACATCTTGCGGCTGTTTCACAGAAGCATTTATGCTAATTTTATAAACGGAGAGGTCATGTGTCATAATGGCATATTTAGGGACGTTCTGAAGAATCAGGCAACACCTCTCCTAATGTTGCAGGGCCAGGAACCGGGAGTGAATGAAGGAAACAGGGTTGGGTAAGAATGTAGTGTTACCAGGAAAGGCGTCTGCTTAGGAAAGTTGCTCGTTACCTACTACTTCCGGGTCACATCAGCTCCTCGTGGAAGAGTAGAACAAGCTGTTGGTTATACGGCTGACGGGACACACAGCTCCTTGACGTCAGGGATTCCGTTCTCCCACCTCAGGGAGCATCCCAGTGTCCACATTCACAGGACCAACTTTCTGTCTCCAGAGGTGCCGTCTTCTTGATGCTTCTACTGCCCACTGGCGCTCTGAAATTGGTATGTTCTGTGGACGAGTGTCGTCAGCAAAACTAGCTCGTTCCTGCCCCGGGAGGAAAGCAGCTTCCCCTGGCTAACAATCGAAAGTAGGGAAAGCAGCCCAATCCATTCATAACTCCCCCGGAGTACCGCCCAAAATATCCCTGCCGTCCCAGGCGGGCAGTCTCGCTGCTTGTGTGGGCTGGTGTATTTGTCACTTGTGCAACCAGGATTTTAACAAAGAGCCACTTCTTAAATCACAATGCAGTGCGAGACCAATGTTTCCATCAGGGGAAGCCCTGCCTGGAGACGAGGTCTTAGCTCCAAGCTTGTCCAACCATTTAAAACTCCAGTGTGGGATGGAGCTTTGCTGTTGCCGTTTTGTAAGGATCAGCAATGGAAAAGATTTGGGTGGAAGGCAGTAAAAACCACACTTGATCTAAAAATAAGCATTGTGAGAGCGTGGCGATTTCAATTGTAGGTGTGCGGGGGCCACACATGAAGAAGCTCAGGTTCCGTGGGCTGGGAAGAAGCGGCGGTCGGAGGGCGCCGCCACGTTCGTGCGTTGGGCGCTGGCCTCGGCTTCCCTTGGTCACAGGTCCTCTGCCTTGGGTGCTAAGCTGGATTGTAGAGTGTCCCCCCAAAGATCCATGTCTTCTTGGAACTTTCCAATGTGACAGTATTTGGAAGTGCAGCCTTTGCGGATGTAATTAAGTTCAGACGAAGTCCTACTAGATGAGGTAGGTGTGCCCTCAATCCCGTGATGTCCTTCTGAAAAAGCCATGTAATGACGCTGGAGGGGACATGCATGGGCAAAAGCCATGTGACAGTGGAGGCAGAGATTGGAGTGATACAGCTGCAAGGCAAAGGATGCCGAGGATTGCCGGCGTCCCTTGCCTTGCATCAGACACTGGAAAAGGCGAGGAAGGAATGTTCCCTAGAACATGCAGATGGCATGTGGCCCTGCTGACACCTTGATTTTGGACTTCCTGCCTCCAGAGCGGTGGGAGAGTGAATTCCTGTTGGTTTAAGGTGCCGAGTTGGTGGCATCTTGCTACAGCAGCCCTAGGAGATGAGTGTAGGCGTCTGGAACCAGCTCAGAACAGACCTGGGCGGCTTCTCTGGAAGAGGCCACTGAGGACCACAGAAGAGAGTGTGAGGCCAGCAGTGATTGCCCCACTGACGGGAATGGAGAAACCAGAGCAAAACCAGGGCTGTGTGTGGTTTTCATTCCATTGTTGGCTGACCCAGAACTGGGTGTGGCCAACATCCGAGGGTCTAGTATCAGCCTGGACTGCGCGTCCCAGGAGTGCCTTGGGGAGACGCCGTTCCTCATTCCTGCTGTGCATCCAGTTCCCCAGTTAAGAACGTGAACGATTCCTAGTTCATCAGGCTGCTTCTGCTGCAAAAAAAAAAAAGGCGAAAAATACCATTATCTCTTTTGAGGAAAGGAAAACTTTTTTGGGTACCTCATTAAAGAAATCTCGTTTCTTTATAGGTGTTGGGTGACATTCTGTATTCATGCTTATTTTCTAATGCAGAGTTATAAACAAAGACAAAAAGAATCAATACGAAAAGGTTTTTTTCTGAGCTGGCTAAATTATTTTTTTCTTTGTTGCCTAGGTGAGGCTTATTTTATGTAGTTTTATGCACAGAATGAAAAGCTCTCATCCAGTTGCCCCCTAAAAAACTTTCACAATGGGTTTGTGATAATAGAAGTGATCCATTAATTCATTCCTCAAAGAACATTTATTGGATATATGTGGAATACGTGCTCATTCTCACAGATTATCTCTGCAAGGAGATCTGTATAAAACACAGCAGAGGTCGCTTCTGGGGGTAGAAACTGGGGACTTCCTTTCCACTGTATACTCTGTTTAAAAAACTATCTACAAGTATTAGATATTTAGAATAAGTAAATAAAAATTTAATTTTAACCTGCCAATGGCTCCTCTAAAATAATTTTTTAAATAAGGATTTATGGAGCATGCATTATGTATAGACTGTATTCGTTATAGAATATACAGTTTTCATGCAGACACAATCCCTGGAAATTAATCATCTAGTCTAATGGGAGAAATTATAAATTAATAGTCATACAAATAATTATATCATTAGAAACTTGATAATCCTCTCAAATGGAAGAATTTGGTGCTATAAGAAAGAACAATACAAGGGGCCAAATAAGATTAACAAAAACCTGGGGCGCCTGGGTGGCTCAGTCGTTAAGCGTCTGCCTTCGGCTCAGGGCGTGATCCTGGCGTTATGGGATCGAGCCCCACATCAGGCTCCTCCGCTAGGAGGGCCCACTCCCCCTGCCTGTGTTCCCTCTCTCGCTGGCTGTCTCTCTCTCTGTCAAATAAATAAATAAAATCTTTAAAAAAAAAAAAGATTAACAAAAACTTGAAAGAATGGTGTTTTATCTTGAAGAAGGTAGAATTTAACCAGACGAAGGAAAGGGGGCTCAAGGTGAAGCCTTGTGCAGGACAGGAACTTGGTACATTTCTCAAACTGTAAGAAGGCCTCAGTGGCTGGAGATGAACAAGAGATGAACAGGGACCAGATCCCAAGGGATTTTCATTAATTCAGCAAATGTTCATCAAATATATACTATAGGCCTTGTACTGTCCCAGCACCAGAAACACAGCAGTAAATAAACACTGGGGGTTTTCAGCCATCTTATGGAGTATGTATTTCATTATGAGCCCAAAGGGAATCCATAGAAGGATTTGAAGTAGAGAATTCATATAATCTGATGTAGATATTTAGAAGACCACTTTGGAAAAGTAGAAAATAGATGTATCAGACTGCCTTGGCACAGCAGAACCTGGGTCATGAGCTTTGTCAGGCCACTTTGCTATGTGGATGCCAAAGGTTAACAATACCAGTATTTATTTTGCTGGCCTTAGCAAAATGGCAGCCATTCTATTCCATGGTAGTGGTGTGTCCCTTCTGAAAAAGTCTTTAATAGGAAACCCAAAGTTGAGAAGGTGGTATTGAACCTGATTGTTTTGACCACTAACTTTTAAATAACTTTAGTTTGCCATAAAGAGCAATTAGCAGAAATTAGGTTTTCCATTGCACCATCATTTGGCAAACTGTCATCAACTCAGGGCTATATCATGACACCAGAACAAGACGAGGCACCAAATCATCACCCTCAATCAATTAATGATATTTCTATTATAACTTTTTGCCATTGTACTCTTCAAAGCATACCATCACAGCCTTTCTAGCTGCTCATTAATTTTTTTTTTCTTGATGATTTCTGGCTGCAAGAGAACAGGGATCACCAACTTCATAAAGTAGAGATCATATGTATGCATCGTAAAAGAGTTCTAACCACATTTACATTTTCACATTTTCTCAAGAAATGCTTCCTTGCATATAGTTAGCAACTTATGCCATTTTATATGGAGACGAGAGTGGAGAGATACCAGTTCCCTACTCAGCCGACTTAGTTTGATCAAAGCTTTTGGGAAATAAAATATTGTCATCTTATCTGCATGCCCCCTCCTGTTAAAAAAAAAGAAAGAAAGAAAGAAAGAAAGAAAGAAAGAAAGAAAGAAAGAAAGAAAGAAAGAAAGAAAAGATCATAACATGAAAACAGGCTGTCAGAGAACCTTGGAGGGCTCATTCAGGCAAGGTTTTTGGAGACCATCTTGTCCAACCCCTGCATTTGGCAGAGGAGAAAAGTGAAACCCAGAGAAGTCAATTGACCCCACAAATTCAAGTTTTACAGCAAATTAGCTGCCAAATCAGGACAAGAATCTGGATGTCCAGACATAATTCAGGGATCATGAAATAAAATCCTGAAAGAGAAGACTAGACACAAACTGACAGAAGATGTGCTAATGTGGTCTGTCCACAAAAATTGCATAATCACCACACATCAGTGCCCCTCACTGCCCTCTTCCAAAGAGCATGGTGGAGTGACTTAGGACTCTGATGTGTGGGCAGTGCTTAGAGTTACCGAGGGCAAATCCTCAGTAGCCTAAGAATATGACATAGCAGTTAACTCCGTCCTACTACAAAACTCAGTGCTACCACCGCACCTGGAGATAAACGCCACAGGTCAGATCACAGCTGGCTCAAAGGCCACGTGGCAAAAGCCCCCATATCTGGAATATGATCTGACATAGTATTTATTTGGATAATCCCAGAGATTTGTTGGGGCTGGGGGGTGGGATAAGCCCCAAAAGCAAAAAAGCAAACCCAGTGAGCCAATCTCTTCCAAAGATGAGCTTGGTTGGAAAAATAGAGAACGATCAAGTACAGTCAAGCGCTGGGGAAATGGAATTGGTGGTTTCGTACACATTTTGAAGACCGCCTAAAGTACAGAACTGTATTTGAGTAAAAAATCTATCTAACCTAACTTCACAGAGACACATACTGTCAGCAGATCTCTCTAGGCCAAGCTGTTTATGTCGGGACGAGATTTCCTTCCTGTGGTAACAAAGACAGAAGACACAGGGGACCGTCTCTCGTTTTACCAGCTGCCTAATCGTGCCTGGATTTTTGTGTGTTGTCTCGCCTAAATTTAAGTAATGCCAGCATAATATGGTAGTGCCCAGTGATAGGTTTGCTATCTGAGCTCATTGCTTTTTTCATTGTCGCAGGATGGCCGAAACATTAGACCTAGCTGAAATGCCTCTTATTCTAGCTCTGTCTCCCCTGAGCTCTCTTCCAGCCCTTGGCACCCTCCCTCTCCTCCAGGAGAAGGTTACCAGCCCTGAGCAGCTCTTCCTAAGTAAGGGGGAGCTTGAGTAAATGAAAAACAAGGAGCGACCAGAATGAATAAGCATCTAGAAAGATGTTCGAGTGGAAACTGTTGAGTAGGCTGCTTTGTGGGCACGAGAAGCCTAGCACTACTAGAATAACATTGGGGGAGAGACAAGGGTGGCAGAGAGAGGGTCATGAAAAATCTGCATATTAACAAAATAACTTGAGTAATTAGCACCTGGCATCATGGGAGACACATTTTCATTTGGTATTATTTGCAGTAACAGTAAATAATAATGAAGTCTGCTTCATCACACCTCCATTCTGGACATGCAAATCAGGTTAAATTATTTTTGGTTTCCAGCCACATCACCCGCAATCCTCCTGTTAAGGGAAGCAAAGCGCTTTACAAGTGCAGTGTTAATCCTCCTCCGGGAATATATAGCAAAGCAGTGGATTTCCAGAAAGTTGAAAATGGCAGAAGTTTTTAGAATGATGTTGTCTACCATAATTTTATGCCTCGATCTGCGTGTGGCGCAAGTGACTGTTAAGCGTCAGTAAATGCTGTAGCTAAATTCCAGGACTTAAAAAGGTGCCTAGGGGGTGGGATCTGAGGCATAGAGAGTCACAAAAGGGTTCTGCACTCCATTGAGGGGGTTTATATTATGGAAGAGTCTGTTATAGATGTGAATCTATTGCTGTATTTCAAAGGCTGTGTTTCTGGAAACATTTTAATGTCCTCCCTCAGTTGGAATCATCTGTGTCCAAAATAACAAATGGTCCCATACTTCTTCCCCTCTGTACCTCAGGAGGCTTGTTTTTTTGATGTAGATGGAAATTGGTGTGGAAATCATGAGGGAGGTCCAGAGAAGACTAAAATCAGCCATTCAGAGCTGCCAACGAACCCTGGACCCCCTCTAAATTGCTATTTCCATGTCACAGAATTTTTTTTTTTTTGTCATTTTAAAACATTCTGAGATATTTTCATGGTGCTGTGGCTAACCATTTTTAGTCAGTTAAAAAAAATGCCTTTATCACCTCCCACCAGGAAACTCATGGAACACACTGTTGGAGATGCTAAAACTTTTTTCATTCCTCCTTACAAAATATTAATGGTAAGCATTAAAAAAGAAAGAAAAAGTATTTAATTTGGTTTTCAGAAGACAGCTTAGTTTGAAATTAAAATCGTACCTATGTAAGTGTGAGTAAGGCATCTGTAATTACAATTAGCCAACCTGACTGTTTTAATTGAGAAACAGGGCGAGTGCCCACCCTTTGTTTCACCAAGCAGGTGCAGAGAATGCACCAGCGGAAGCGGCTCTGGGCAGGGTGGCTCCGATTGACAAAATTAAAAAGCTCTGGTTCGCAGACACTTGTAGGTCTGGTGGAAAAGAAAGAGGAAGGAAGAGGGAGGTAGGCAGGGGGCTGGGTTGGGGAAGGAGCTGAGACCAGACTGCCTCTCAGCTTGGCGTAATGAAGAAACCCGCAATCCTGCCGAGAAGCAGGAGGGAGAGTCCCTGTTAGGTCCCCTCTCAGCTTCTCCCTCTCTCTAGAAATGAAACCCAGGGCTCTCTTCCATCCGTCTTCCCTCGAGGCCAAGGACAGGATTGCTATGGCCCCAGATGAAAGGACAGACCGTGCAGACGGTCTCGGGGTTTCCCTCAAGCAGCTGAGAACACTCACTCAACTTTTAATAGCTCACCAATTCTTCCCACACCCAGGAGAATATCTAAATTGGTAAAAAAAAAAAAAAAGTATTATGCTTTGTTTCACTCTGTGGTCTACATTCCAGGCACAGTCTCTTGGCCATTGGGTTTCTCCCCCATGTGGGGAAGAAATGCAAATCAATAAAACAGGATTTTTTTGTTTTTCTTAGAAAGAACAAGGAAATACGTGAGATGAAGTTGGAGGGGAAAAGAGTAAAGGAAGTAAAACCAGGGGAAGACACCATAAGTCTTTATAAAAGAGCTCAGTTTATGGAAAATTTCCCACTTTGGCTTTCACCTCCGAGTGGATAATAAATCCACTCATAGGGAAGGAGAATTTGCTAACTAGAAGGGAGATCTGATACATGGAACACTTGGCCAAATTCCCATTTCCCCACTTATTTCCTCTCTCTTGAAGAAGAAATATTTCCTCTCTTTTAAAAAGACAGGTCTGTTGTAAAGCACCAGTAAAGGAAGACGCGTAAACGAAAGCACACTGATGAACGCTATTACGGATTGATATGTTCCCCCCAGAACGTCATATGTGGAAGTCCTAACCTCCTGTACCTCCAAATGGAGCTTATTTGGAAATTGGGTCATTGTAGATGCAGTTAGTACTGAGATAGGATGAGCCCCTAATCTACTGTGACTGGTGTCCTAATAAAAAGAATGCCACTGAAGAGAAAGACACACAGAGAAATAAGATAATGTGGGGGCACTAGGGTGGCTCAGTTGGTTAAGCGGCTGGACTCTTGATCTCAGCTCAGGTCTCACTCTCAGGGTCGTGAGTTCAAGCCCCAAGTTGGGCTCCATGCTAGGATAGAGCCTACTTAAAAAAGAAAAGTTAATGTGGAGAGACCAAGAGAGAAGTGGGTGTCTGCAAGCCAAGGAAGGAGGTTGGCATAGACCCTTCCTTCACAACAACCAGTCCTGCCGACAGCTCGATTTCAACCTGCTAGCCTCCAGAACTGGGATATAAACTCCTTTTATTTAAGGTACTCAGTGTGATACTTTGTGAGTTTGTATTAGCAAACTAATACAAGCAGTTTCTTGGGAAACACATTATTCCAAAAATAATAATAGCTAACATCCATTGAACAAGTTCTATGTGCCGGGACCTGTGCTTTGTATATGCACTGCTTCTCTTAGACCTCACAGTTTCAATATCAGTTGCCTCAGGATGTGATGCCTGGGGCGGTGGCAGCCACTTGCATCCATGAATAAGGACAAGCCTAAATACTAAGGCCAACATTCTGAGGACGTCAGAGTAGAAAGGCAGAAAATACCTGGGTCCTTCTTGATGACACTGGCTGACTGAATTAACCAACCCTAGAACCTTCTATTTTGAGGTTTTTTGGTTTTTTTTTTTTTTTTAATTTTGACGTGAGAGAGATATCTTTACTATGTAAGCCATACTTCATTGGATCTTTTGTTACTTGTAGTCAAGAGCATCCAAACTGATACAATTCCCACCTGTCATATATTAGTTTACCAACTTCCTCTGAAGGTAAGGGTTATGTTGCTTTCATTTTTACATTTCGAGAGCTACCCACAGGGACCAGAATATGGAGGTAAAAGTCAATCAGTGTTTTTGAATAAGCAAAAAGATGAAGTGTCCTCAAACAGATAATATCAGTAGCATTTAATAGACACAATTGAACTGATTTGCTGAAGATGATGGAGTGAATCCGTGACTCGGTGAGGTGACAGGGGCCCCCTGACCCCCTCATTTTTACACCACATTGTCTTTGGTACTGTTTTGAATGATTATGGAATCCTCTCCCCAGTACCACTCCCTCTCCAGTGCTTTCAACTTACACCGAGTGTGCATATTTCCTATTTCTGCATTGTTTAGAATTTGTTATTCGGTCTGTAAATACTTGACCTATTTGCGTAAGTAAGACTAGAAGCCAGGGACGACATCTGTATTATTATCTTTGTTCAGAACCTGCTATAGTTCTGTTTAATTTGGCAGTAAGTAAATCTCTGTGGATTATGATGATATCTGAAGACATAAAGTGAACTCCTGAGAGAAATCATCTCGTCTTCTCAGCCTGTATCCTATGTGCTCTTCAGGAGGGAATGGCTAAATGAGAAATGAATAGCATTGGAACCATTTGTACCTGTGGTCTGGGCCTCATAGGTGGTTTGTTTGGTTTGGTTTGGTTTGGTTTAAGTTTGTGAGTTCAGGTTCTTTACATTTTGTGTAATGTATATTTGCAAAAAAAAAAAAAAAGGAGATTTGCAAACCTACAAGCCATCTGCAAGATTGGTCTCACCATTTTGGGATCCTATCTGCACATTTGGGACTGGTAAATATACAGTGAGGATCCTTACTCTCTTTCTCCACTTGTCTAGTGGTCATGTCTGTGTGGACGTCTCATTGTGGCTTCAAATTCTTCCACTTATGAAAACACTCAAGATCACTGATGAATGAAAGTTGGCTTCCTTCGTTGACTTTCATATCTGTCACTTTTCGCCTCGTCCTCATGCTCACGCAACATCAGAGACTTCATCATCTTTGATTCTTTGCTCTTCTTCACCTTCTATGTCAGGCCAAGTCCTGTTCATATTCCCTTTAAGATATATTGACTCTGTTGCCCTCCCTTCCTGTGACTATTGGCACCACCCCATTCGGCTCCCTTAACTGCCAAGCATATTGTTATCTGTTCACAACATGTTTCCCTGAATCCAGTCTGTTCCCCGTAAAATCTATCCTTATATCCCACACAAGCCAGTCTCCCGTAAATATTATTTCACCATGACATTTCCCTATTCACACTTGACAATGGCCTTACATTTCCTTTGATGTCTCGGTACATCTGTATTTCCAGAGTCTTATCCTACTTTGCCTACATAACCACGTTTCCCATGAGTCACTAATACACGTAGTTCCCTCAGACTGCCTCATTTCCTGAGCATCCCCCCGAAATGGATAGTGTATTTGACTATCTCATCCCCTGTCTTAAATGCTCCTTCTTTTCTCGTAATCTATTGAAGATCAGCCTGGTTCCCGACGGGGGGTGATTTTTGTCAATGGCATGATTGACTGTTACAAGTAGGAAGCAGAGTTTGACTGGCGTGTAGAGGGTTGGTCCCCGGAGTGCTGCTAAACATTCTGCAATGCCCAAGACGGACGCTCACAACAAAGAGTAACTGGCCCAAAAAGTCACTAGGACCACAATTAGGAAAGTAGTAGGAGGGGCGCACGGAACAGAAGTCAGTCTGCGCTCTGCCGAGTAATACCCGCTAGCTCCCCAAGGCTGGTGCGTGTCATGTGTCACATGAGGCAATTGGGCCACAGTGCCACGAACCCTTGCACCTCTTGTGACTCCTCCTAATGCCTACAGTGCTTGTCGATCTGTGCTCCACGGTTTAAACATTCAGATTGTGTGTTGGAGATTGTCTGCTGTTTCTTGTGTGGGTATTTCTTGCTCAGTTCGATCCTTCTCTTCACCATGTCTCAGTCCTGCATTCCCCCACAGCACCTTGCCTACTGAGTGCGGCAAATGCCTAAGAAGTCTGTGTTGATTGATTAGATGATCATAGTCCCGAACAAATATTGCCAAGCCACCTGAGACCTAAGAGTGTGTCTATGTATGCTCCGTAAACCACAACACTGTGCTTTGTCAGGCTCAATGTGGAGAATGTGTTGTTTTGCCTAATGAGGTAAAGGACATCCTACGCTTTCACGCTAACCCATTTGGGGTGGCTGATGAAGCCAAATTCCAGAGAGCAGAACTCAATAATTTATTATGATTATAAAATTAATACATATTCATTGAGGAAAATTTTAAAGTATAAAAACATATAGAGCACAAAATTAAAAGGAAATCTGAGCCCCACCATCCAGAGAGAACCATTGCTAACATTTTGATCTATTCAAGTGTTTTAATGGATATATATGTGTGTGTGTGTGTATATATATATATATATAATAAAAAGGATGTGTGTATATATCTATCTATATATATAATAAAAAGGATAAAAAGGATAAAATGGATATATATATATGTGTATATATATATATAATAAAAAGTAAAGAGCAATATAAATTCAAATACTTGTATTTAAACACACACACACACACTGTCATTGCAAACATCTAGGAGTTCCGAAGATAACGAAAGATTCCCCTCCCTTCTTATCAATATTTTCCCATAGGGATAACCACTTTTAACAATTAGCATGTATCCTTCCAGATTTTTCTATTCATATACAAATATATATCTTCTTGCTTTCACAAAAATAGTATACATATTGTTATGTAACATATGTTTCTACCTAATATATTTGGATAACCTCCCACATCATGTAAATCTACCTCTTTCTTTTAAACCTATGTGGTAATGCAATTGAATAAATGCAGCAAAACTTTTTAAACCAGTCCCCAGTGATGACTTCTTGGATTATTTCAATTTTTGCTGCTATAAATACCTTTGCAAATAATGGTTTTGTACATATATATGTATATTTCAATACTAGTGCAAGTTTTACCATAAGACAGATCCTAGAAGTAGAAATGCTGAGTCTAAAAAATACAGTCTAAATTTTGTTAGATGCTGCCAATCTACCCTTCAAAATATTTACTAATTAGGACTTCAAATAATGAATTTATTTTATCAACCTTATAAATTAGTAGAGTTTAAGTGGAGGATGAATATATATAACTCCTATATTTATTTTAATATCTTTGCAGTATATTGCAAGGTCAAAACCATATCTCAGATTGACTTTTAGATTTCGTATGAGTCTATTCATATTCTCTGTGCAAAATCTCTCTCCCATTGAACATGGTCGGACTGTCCTTGATGTCTGAATAAGTAGCCACCAAGTTTCCCAGTAAGAAAGTCTCACGCGTTGGTGACTTTGGAGTCGGACAGATTACACTTGACTCCTACCTTGTCTAATTATTAGCTGTGCATCCGTGGGGGAAATTATATAACCACTCTGAATCTCAGTTTTCTTTTATGCGAAATGGAAAAAATAACCACAGAGACTACTTTGTAGGGAGGTTCAGAGGATGAAATTAAAACTCTTTCTCCAGCATCTAGCAAACAAGATGAACTTGTTGGTGTGCTTTAAGGGAGTCACAAATGTGGCTCAAGCAAGAATGTAGTCTGTTACTGAATATGATACAAAAAGAGGTAGATGCCTGACCGAAAATCCTATTTTCCACATCAGATGGGGTTGTGGTGTTTGCTTAATTCGAGAAGACTTTCAGTTTATCCTTATCATTCATTTTCCCTAATGGCTGCAAATAAAAACAAAGGAGAAAGTGAGGTCCCTGCATCCCCCTTCCCCCCCCCCACCCACTGCAACCTACTATAGCTTGGGACGAAAGGGGACCATTTCATCACACATTGTTTGACAGGGCTCTGATCAGCACCTTCAGTCCTTTGATGAACCAGAAAAGAAACATTCTGTGAGGATTAAGGCAGCAAGGAAATGTTGTCATTCTTGGGTAACTGAAGTCTGTGATTTCGCTTAACCAGCGCTCTCTGCAGTAGCACAAAAATCCCCGTTCCCTGTGGATACACCAGAGCTCAAACTTGTCATGGGAAGGTAGTGGCAAGAAATTCCACAAAAGAATAAGTGACAGTAATTGGAAATAATTTAAGGAGGAGTGATATGAAAAAGTAGCTTTTTATTATTAATTCTCTTTTTATAATATAAATGATCGCTTGTAACGTATTTATTTTGACAGTAGTCCAAGATTTTAAAAGTTTCCCCTTTAACCAGTTATAAACGGTGATAATCAATTTGTTGGAGATTATACTGATTAAGGAAATTATTCATCTACTGTATTTGTCATCTCAGATATTTTTCAAATGTCACTGAAGTCTCTTAAGCTTAAAAAACCTTGTTATTAGCCAGTATGCCAGTAAGTGTAAAACTGATGGCACAAATATTATGAATAGTACCTCTTAGGACAAAATTTGATTTGTTTGAAGGCAGATGACATTATAAAGGATAGTCAAGATGTCAGTAGAGGGAGTTAGTATGCTACTTGATTTACTTAGCATCGTTGTCATTTTGTAGATTGAGATATGATTGATGGTAGCATTAATATAGAAAGTATGTTAATATTAGAACAGGCTTTAAGATCCCTCACTAGAAAATTCTCCCCTTCCTCAAACTGATATAATTTAGAATAAAGTGCTCTAAGGATACAGTGTTTCTTAGACTGAAAGCCCTTTGGTGTAAGGATTCTTTGTTTCTTGTCTTTACAAAGTTAATCAACTTTTGAGGTGTACTTTATATATATATATATAAATGCACCCATTTCAAGAATACATTTCAATAAGTTTTGACAAATTTATATACTGATATAAATACTCCACAATCAAGGTATAGGACGTTTTCATCACCCCAAAAGTTCTCTTTCATCTCCTGCCAGTCACCTCTCCTCCTCTTCAGCCCTAGGCAATTGCTAAACTATTTTCTGTCGTTATAGATTGGATTTGTCTTTTCTAGAGTTTTATATCAATCAAATCTTACAGAGTGTGGTATTTTGTGTCTGACTTCTTTCACTCAGTATGCTGCTTTTGAAATTCATCCACATTGTTGCATGTATCAGGATTCATTACTTTCTTGTTTATTTGTTTGTTAGTATTCCATTATGTGAAAGTAGCATGTGCGTATCCATTCTCCATTCACTTGATGGTGAACCTTTAGATTGTTTCTATTTTTTGGTTATCATAAATGAAATTGCTTTATATGTTCATGAGTAAGTCTTTGTGTGAACATATGTTTTTATTTCTCTTGGATAAATATGCGATAGTAGTTACACTCACTTATTAGTTCTAGTGACTTTTTTTTAGACTGTAGGATTCCCTGTATTGGAGATCATGTCATCTATGAATAAAGAAAAGTTTTACATCTTAAAAAAATACAGTAGTAGTATGGTAGAATGCATAGTAAGTGTATTTTTAACTTCATAAGAAACTGTCAAACTGTTTTCAATAGGGGCTGAACAATTTTATATCCCTACCACCAGTTGTTCCATATATTTGTCAATATTTGTTATTAGCAGGTCTTCCTAATTTTGGTTATTGTAGTGGGTATATAGTGATATCTAATTGTGAGTGATAACTAATGATGTTGAGCATCATTTCATGTGCTTATTGGCCATACATATATCTTTTCTTGTGAAGTTCTATTCATATCTTTAGCTCACTTTTTAAAATTGGGTTGTTCATCTTAAAAAAGTTCTTTATATATATTTTTAGATATAGTCCCTTGTCATATATTTATATGTGGGTGTGTGTGTATATATATATATATGTGCATGTATATATATATATATTCTCCAGGTGTGTGTGTGTGTGTGTGTGTGTGTGTGTGTATCTGACAAATATTTTCTGCGGTCTGAGGCTTGCTTTTTCATTTTCTTAACATTGTCATTTGAAGACCAAAAGTTGTGAATTTTGATGAAAAGGGACTCTTTTTAACACCTACTCTTGTCTCCTCCACAGCTTTGAATTCCGAATAGAGCTTTTTAAACACAAAAGTAGTCCCTTAGTGACTCTCTGTTTATTGACAAACTGAGAAAAGCCAAAACATTAGCTCTGAATCGAGAATTCTATTTTAAATATTGACATTCTGGCTTCCTTCAAATAAGTTATGCAAATTTTTTAAAGCAGTCCTGGGAGGTAGAAAAACATATCGCTGCTCCCATTTTATAGAAAAATAATCTGAGGTGTGAAAAAGGGTCGTACATGACCCGAGGTGAAGAAAAGTGGCTGAGGCAGAGCAGGGAATGCAGTGAAACTAATTGATCACAGTGATGGGTCGGGTCCAAGCCCTTTGGGGTCCACCTCCTGGCACCCAAACCCATTGAGCTAAATAATTACAGCAAGCCCAGGGCCTGAAGGGATCAACCCACATCTGCTGATATTGATTCTTTCCATTTTATTTTGTTTCTTTTCTTTCTCCACCTTCCCACCCTTCCTTCTTTCCTTTATCTTTTTTTTCCTCTCTTTTTCTGCCTTTGGCTCCATTATGCGTTCCGCCAGCTGTCCTTAGTTTTGCAGTTCTTTCTACCTTCCTTTCTTCTCCTCTCCCTCCCTCCCCTGTACCCCCTCCCCTCCACCAGTCTTAAATGAGGAACTCACCTTTTATAACAAATCAAGGGCTAATTTTTCTGTTGTGCAGGAAAACACATATTTGATTATATCTGTGTCATCTCCCAACGGTGGTAGAACCAGAAGCAAAAACCAGAACCCACTTCAGAGCCACGGATGCCAGTCAGGGTGGAAACGCTGACTGCATAGACCAGTCAAGTAGGACTGAAAAAATTCACCTCATTTTAGGTGAAACTGCTGATATGTTCTGGCTTTTTTTTTTCTTTTAAATTAAAGTTTGCTAGCAATGATTATATTCCATTACTAATCCTCTGTAAAACAGCAGCCACCTGGGTAGATTTTTAAAGGAGTGATCCTTTCATTTTACAAATCTCAGCATACTTCCCTGCTTCAAACTTAGATGAAGTCCTCACTCCTTGAAGCAGCCTGCAGGGTCCTACATAATCAGGATCTCTCTCCGTCCTCACCTCGGCTCTGGCCACACCCTCACGCTCCATTTTGTGTTTGTGAACCGGGCTATTCCCTGGAGTGCGCCCATGGCAGCAAACGCTCCTTCTCCTGTCCAGTCAACCCTCTTCCTACCTCTCTCCTCACCCCCCTTCCTCTTCATAATAGCATCATAATTATGTTTCTAAAAAAAGTATATACATGCCTGAAATAAACTCAAGCGATACAGCGAAGTTCAAAATATAATGTTTAAAAATTAACCCACTGCTAAGAAAGAACTGTCGTTCACATTTAACCTTATTTCACACTTTGTTTATATATATATAAATACACATATACATATATATGCATATTTTGTATGTATATATATACACACATACACATATCAATATATATTGTACATAACATAATACACGTGCACGCATAAGGAAAATGCACTTCATGTGTGTTTTTACACGAATGACCGGATAGATTCTTATCTTTATTACAATGGGATTATGCTATATTATACATAGTATTTTAAGCTAAAAGTTTTACATTTGGAGTGCCTGGCTGGCACGGTCAGTGGAGCATGTGACTCATGATCTCGAGGTTGTAAGTTCAAGCCCCACGTTGGGTGTAGAGATGACTTAAAAAATAATAATAAAATAAAATCTTAAAAAGAATGTTTTACACTTGTTTGAATTTATTTAAAAAAAAAAAAAGAAAGAAGCTGAAAGAAGAGCTGAACTGCAGATAAAGGTTTTTTCGCCATAACCAATATGACTTCCTAGAAAACCCCTCTAAAGTTAATAAAAACACAGAATAACAATAGAAGCATTGTTTTGTAAGAGCTTTGTTGAGCTATAATTGACACAGAGCAATCGGCACACACTTGAGTGTACAGCTGGGTAAGTTGCACGTGCATACACACCCAGGAAAGCACGCCCACACTCACGATAGCGTGCATCGTCTTCACCTCTGTGGTTTCTGCGCACCGTTTGCAAATCCCTTCCCTTCACCCTCTCTACCGCCCTTCCCCAGTCAAAGGGATCTGTTTTCTCTCACGTCCATGGGTTTGAATGTTCTAGCATCTTCTTTAGCTGCAAACATAGTCTGTACTCGTTTTTGTCTGCCTTCTTTCACGCAGCGTAATTACTTTGAGATTGCTCTTTGTTGCTGTGTACGTCAGCAGTCTCTTTTCTTTTATTGCTGCATAGTATTCCATGCGATGTCCAGACCACAATTTATCATTACCTGCGGATGGGCACTTGGGTTTTTTTTTTTTCTTCCCAACTTGAAGCTATTACAGTGATAAATTGAATTTTATTAAGATGTGAAACTTGTGCCCTTCAAATGACATGGTTAACAGAGAATGAAAATACGAGCCACAGACTAGGACAAGATATTTGCAAAGCACAGAACTGATAAAAGATCTGTACTCAGGATATAGAAAGATCTCTCAAAACTCAAGAAAACAAGCAATGCTTTGTGATTTTTTTAACTACATATTTTGATGTTAACAGAATCTGCTTACTCCTTGCTACAAAAGGTGAGAGAATTAGTACTTACCCTTCTTCCTATGATTTCTCCTTCCTCTTCTTATTTTTGCGGTTGGATCACCGTTTTTATATTGTCAAGGCTTGTAACATTTGCATTGTGGTCATAACCATAATTCCCAGTATATTTATATCTATTCTTAGTCCTTTATTTAAATAGATTCAGTGCTCTGGGCTAGTTCTTCCATTGTATCTTTCTTATTTCTAAAGGTTTAATTTTTATTAGTTCACAAGTGGCTGGATCTTGCCACCAAGCAACTTTGTTCAAAAAGAGCTCCAGCACTATGCACCCTAAGCTCTTGCAAGCTTGCTCATAGCTTTTGGATGCTATTCTTCTTGACTGTTGATCCAGTGCCCTTGGCCTGAATATCAGTGTTTTTTAAGTGAAGTTTTCCATAACTTGAATATTAGGTAATACCCCTGTACTTTTCCTTTATCTAAAGTACATAAAATTATAACTAATTGATTAGTTGTGTGATTTTTGTTTAATAGTCTTCCTAGACAATATAAATTTTAAGGATAACAGTCATGTCTGTCTTATGATAGTGATGACATATCTTCTAGCACAGTTTATAGCCCCAAATAGGTGCTCAATATAGTTGTTCATTTATTTAACAAATATTGAGACGTTAAACGAGATATAGCAATAAGTAAAACAGACCAAAAAATTGTTTTAATCCTTATCCTTATGGAACTTACAGTCTGGTGAGGGGAGGCAGAAAATGGACAAGTAAACATATATAGTAAGTAGAGTATTTTAGAGAAAAAAATATATATAGTAATTTATTACTAGACTTTACTAGCAGAGTGGTATTTCAGGAAACATCCGAAGGAGGCAATATTCACTTAGGACCAGAATGGAGATAGTAAGGGGGAAAGAAAAACTGTAACTGATACAGATACGAAGAAGAAGGCAAGTTTAGAGTAGCTCACTAATCTCTTCGTCATCACACAAGTCCTCATTCAACCAGTAATTTATACCGAACAAAGGAGCAGGGAATGTGATTTGGATCTTCATACATACTTCTTTCTTTCTACCATCCCTGTTCTTGACCCAGGAAGGGAAAGGTACTGAAAGGTCCCCTTGAGTCTCTGTTGGGATCGCCAGATCTCAGTCACAAATTGGGAACCAAGAGTAACCAGAAACTCTTCAAAACAAGGAATTTTAATAAAATAACTCCCCAAATGGGAGAAGCTTCTGTTATCTCTTTATTTCACAATAAGGAAGGCAGGGAGGACTTTCTCATTCTTTCAGTGAGACTCTTTTGAGCACCTGCCATGTGCCATGAACTGTATGAAGTCCTGGGGCTGCAGCATTAAGCACAGCGGATGAGGCTCTGTGTTGCCCTCCACAGGCTTCCAGCTTAGCGACGGACACTTGAGGCTTATGAACTGAGATTTACACCACGGAAATCGGTGAGCGTCACAGATGTGCGCTGGATTTATGGTGGTGTTGATTTTCTAGACTTAAAGTGACACAGATAGGGGCGCCTGGGTGGCACAGCGGTTAAGCGTCTGCCTTCGGCTCAGGTCGTGATCCCGGCGTGATGGGATCGAGCCCCACATCAGGCTCTTCTGCTGGAAGCCTGCTTCTTCCTCTCCCACTCCCCCTGCTTGTGTTCCCTCTCTTGCTGGCTGTCTCTATCTCTGTCGAATAAATAAATAAAATCTTCAAAAAAAAAAAAAAAATAAAATAAAATAAAATAAAGTGACACAGATAATGTTAACCCCACAGATTAAATTTAAACATTTGTTGAGTTTGTAGCGATTCCATTGTGTAGCACAGAAAATGGAGGCACTATTCTAGTATTCAAGAATCATTACCTGATTCAGCAAAGAAGTCACTCATGTCATTGACAAATGAGTGAAAGTCCAATATGTGTCTTCTCCGTTGTTCCACTTTCGTCTTACTCATTAATGTAAACGAAAATGTCAACCAACATTCATGTCGGAACTCTGCTCATTTATCATTGGCAACCATAGCTTGGCTCCAGATACAAGAATTCGTCAAAAAGTCAACAAAAGCATCTTGCAGAAATAATCATCCCACGTGAGAACCCATTGTTGTTGGTTTTCCTGTCCACAGCATCACTGTGAATTCAAAATCAAAGGTCAGAAGGCAAATGCTTTGCACTGCCTGTTGATTCGTAACCAAACATCTCACGTGGGCATCTCTGCGGCACAAGGTGGGTAATGGCGAAACTGGTTGACGCACTGGGCTTAGTGATTCTCCCTAACCACGCTGGTGGGACCGCCGGTATAAAATAAAACGTGCACAGCGGGAGGTGGCTACACTGATCCTCCATTGGGAGTTAGATCGCATAAATCGTTCTTCTTTCTTTGATGCTACCTTTGGGCTACTGGTGGGCGAGACAGCTGGGTAGGTCTAGAGACTGAGTCAGCATTCATGCAACAGTTTTACCTCGAGAAATGGAGAGCTCATGTGGAGCGTTAATCCACAGTCCAGGCCCCTGCCTGGACTTTCAGTACACGTGCAAATGTTTCCGTACACTGAAGGGATGGTGCAGTCGCTTCGTTTCTGTTCGGTCACAGAGCCTTTGCATCTGAGTGTCCCTTCCCCTCTTAACTTTCCTTTTGTTTTGTTTTTTTGTAAATTTAAGCCATAAATGTCATGCCATAAAAGGGGCAAGAATGTTGAAATTTTAATAATGATCTAAGAACTCACCCCTTTGAGGAAGTATCTCTACTTCATAGCAAATTCGCCAGCATGACCAAACGAGTAGGTTTCTTTCTTTTTTTTTTTTTAAGATTTTATTTATTTATTTGACAGAGAGAGAGACAGGCAGCGAGAGAGGGAACACAAGCAGGGGGGAGTGGGAGAGGAAGAAGCAGGCTCATAGTAGAGGAGCCTGATGTGGGGCTTGATCCCACAACGCCAGGATCACGCCCTGAGCCGAAGGCAGATGCTTAACCGCTGTGCCACCCAGGCGCCCCACGAGTAGGTTTCTGAAACATATTATTTGACTTTAGATGAAGTATGTTGTTGAATGACTAGGATACTCCAGGTGTCCTTGGTTCCAGGGCTTGCAAATTCTGGGCTTTGTGGATTTAGGCCAGTGATGCAACTTCATACTGGAGGTATGAGAAGATGGTGGGGGGCGGGGGAAGAGGAGGTGGAATTTTTCTTCAGAGTCCCTGGAATTGGCTCAACTTCTAGTACAGAAGACTGAGGACGCCCAAAGATTAGTGATGCCATAGGTTAGTTGGCAAGGCTAGGCTTGGGATTCCCAGTTAGATGAAAGATCTGTCTGTGAAAGCCTTCAACAGTTTTACTAAATGCAAACAAGTGTATTCTTTTCGAAGTTTATTACCAACCTGAAAGCATTTGGTGGCAATCCATTGAATCTGCTTTGGCTCATTCTTGTACAAAAAAAAAAAAGGTTCACATGTATGCATATATATTTGTGTGTGTGTGTGTGTGTGTGTGTATACACACAAGGTTGGATGGATAGACAGATGTGACTTATGGGGTGCTTTATCAGTCAGGGTCTAATGAGGAATCAAAAACCATTTGAGTTTCTTTTTAAAAAGAGGGACTTTGAGGCAGGGGGTGTGTTAACGAAGTGTGGAGTTGCTGAGGTGAGCCAGGGAATAGCAACACCAGGGAGCGAGAGGGGCAGAGAGAAGAGGTGGAACGACTGGAGCCTGCAGCCAGGGGAAGGTGTAATGAGCTTTTTCTCTATTCCTGCTCTTAGATTTTTCTACTTCTTCTTCTTGCTGAGAGCAGTTTCTGACATCTCTACCATCAGAAAGAAAAAGAAAGGGGGTGATGTGGGTTGGGCAAAGACAGTTCTGATCTGACTGGTCACCTGATGGCAGCCGGAGCCACTAAGGCAATGCAGTGACCACCCCAGAGGCCACACGTGGCAGGGAGACTGGGAAGACACCCTGGTTTCCTGCCACACACCCCCAGCCGTACCTCCATCTCTCTTCAGCCCTTCCCACTGACTGAACCCTGCCAGAGCCCAGCTGACATGGGAGCCTAGGCCACCAGCTTCCCACAAGTATACCTCTCTTCTCTTAATTTTCTGTACCTGTGTAAGATGTAACCATAAACTTAGAAGCTGAAAACAACACATATTTATTATGTCATCCTTTCCCTAGGAAAGAGTCCAGGCATGGATTAGTTGGGTCTTCCAAGGGTCTCGCTTGTTGAAATCAAGGTGTTGGCTGGGGCTGTGGTCTTACCTGAGGCTCTGGTCCTCTTCCACACTCATTCAGGTTGTTGCCACAATTCATCTCCGGTGGTTGTAAGACTGAGTTTTCTCACCCACTTTGGAGTTTAAAAAGGCCCCTTGAAGTCGCACTCAGGCCCTAGCCATCTGGCCCTCCCAGCATGGTAACTTCCTTCTTGCAAGCCGGCAGGAGAGTCTCCTACAACAAGACGGCATCCACTCCCATTCAGGGGGAGGAGATAGTATAGAGTGTATATACCAGTGGTTGGGGATCTGACGGCCATCTTGGAATTCGGAGATACTGAATAAAGTGGAAGAAGGCAGAAAAAATGGACCTGGGGGCAGTCAGGTCAAGGGCCAGCACAAATGCAGAATCAAGGCAACTTTATTTGCCCTTTGATTAAATTTCCTTGGTGAGGTTCCTTAATTGCTAATCTTGGATGAAAGTGTTAACAGACCTCATGACTTCTCAGCACTCTTAGGTCATAACACACCGTGTCAGTATAGTGATGCCAACATCCACTTTTGTGTAAGAATCAATACTTTAAAGTTGATCAGAGTTGATACTTGGCCTTCTTCTCCCAACTCAGGCCCAATGGAGGCCAGAAGCTGACTTTGGGGAAGATAGTGTGATAGGTTTCTGCTCTGTCACCTGACTTTAATCTTCTCCTCTCCCCTATGTTGCTAAGTGCACATCCTGACACCCCACCATTGGAGCAGAGGGGAGGGAGGGCCCGCAAAGTGAGGGTGGAAGGAAGGTGGGAGAGTTCTGATTCGGGGCTACCACAGCTGACTTGGTGCTTTCAGGCCTGGCAGATGCCAACCACTTGACCGTGGAGGCTTCTCTAGGTTCTTCGGAGGCATCTTCAAGGCTGTCCCACCCAGAGTCCCTTGATGAGGGAGAATGCATCTCTCTTCCCGCCGGTCTCTGAGGCTCTTTCCTCACCCTCTGTGAATCTGGATTCACCTCAACCCTCTTACTACTCACATCCCTTCATCGGCTATGTGGCCATTTTAGAATGGATTAAGACCATCACATATCACCTCTCTCCCACACAACCCATTTCCGGCCTATAAGAGACACAGGGGGTTCTTTCTGTCTGACAAACTCACAGGCAGGGTGATTCCCAACTCAGCCGCCTTCCTTCAGCAGGACAGCCTGCTTCCCAGACTTTCAGAGCAGGAGCCAGGCACCAGTCCACTGGGCCCCACCGTGTCATTCTAGTTGGGGCGGGGGAGTCCTGATGAAGCTCGCTAGGCTTGACGTGCAGGGCATAGCCCCTCCACCCTGCTCCCCTGGGTGGGTGTGGTGAAGCGAGGCTTCAGGCACCCAAAGAGCTCTCTTTTATACCTTTTATTACTTAGATGTGGGTAGGGGCTTAAAAATCATGTAATACTTTTCGGTTTTCTCTTTGGGGAAAACTTGCATCTTGGCCTGGCACCCAATTTAGGAATATCATCTCATGAACTCAGGGCTTCAGTTGAAACTTGAAGTTATTTTTTCCAGATGGGGAATCTTAAAATCAAGGGAATCCCCTGATTGCATAGAGCAGACATACGCACGTTTCAAGGGAAACTGATCTGTCTTCCAGCCCCCACTTTTTCTCCCCACAGAGAGACTCAGCTGCTGGGAGGAGCTGTCCCAGACAGACTCCTGGGAAGATCATTTGATTTTAGGGACTAGAATCCAGCACCATACTCAACAGCTTTCAGACCTATGCGGTAATTCTAATAAACTTAATAACTTGGACAAGTGTCTGTGAACGTTATAAATCATGGTTCATCAGCAAGCTGTCATAAGCAACTTTAGCTGACTTACAGCCCAAGAAAACGGATGGAATCAACTTTGTTCCCCTGCAGCATTCTTGTTATGCCGTTGGTGTTTCAAAGATTTCTCATGTCTCCACACTGAAACATCCATCTTGACTAATGGCAAAATTATACCCATAGGGTTTAACAAAAGACGAAAATTTGTCCTCATCTTCTTTGTGAGTCTCTCCTAGAATGTGTCAGTCCGGCATCTCTGGGATACCGTGTTTCTTGGACCATGTGTACCTTTCTGTAGATGGTAGACCCTCTATGATTTTTCTTCTTCCTCTTCTGCTGACAAAGTTGCCCATGGAGACATTTTCCATGCTACAAATTAAAAGGAAAATATCCAGCTTGTATCAGGGGAAGAGAAACCTGTTGTTCCCACAGTAAAACAACCCACAAAACTATACAATAAACCATACTTTAGAAAGCTGTGATTTGATAATAAACTGTTAACAGAGGCTCAGCTCCTCCTCTCCAAACTTGTTCTCCGCCATTGCCTTATACACCTCTTGTCACTCACAGTTTCACATCTTTCCCAAATATCCATTTTCCAGCAGAGGGCCCAGTTCTCAGACATGTTTCTGTCTGCTGGGCACGCCTTTCTCCTCCTCTGTTGCCTGACAGCCAAGGCTTGAGTCAAATGTCTACCTCTTACCTGCAGGCAGCGTTGGTACTCGATCCTTGTAATCCCCCAACGCAGAGCCTGGAAGTTGGCACACTCCACTCTTGTGGGTCAAATCCAGCCTGTCGCTGTTTTTATAAACTTTTATTGGAACACAGCCACCTCATTTGTTTACATATTGTCTACAGCTGCTTTCCTGCCCCGACCGTGGACTTGAACTGTTGCAACAAGATGGTAGGACAGGCCACGCCTACATACTCATTATCTAACCCGTGACAGGAAGTTTGCTGACCCCTGCCCTAAAAAATTTGCGTATGTCGAGAAGGGCTCTTGACGTCCTGGATGAAAATTGTTTTGCTTACTTACCGGTTTGTCCGCTCACATCATCATAATCTTAGTCGTTGAAAGTATAGACCACAAACAACCCAGGTTCTGCAGGTGGACTGCCATTGATGAGCTGTGTGACTTTGAGAAAATCCCCTCATCGGTCTGGGCCTCTAGTTTCTCCCGGGCAAAACAGGAATGATGATAACAGCCTCACAGGGGTGCAGTGAGGATTAAACAAGATATTAAAAAATGCTTCAAATAACACGTGGAACACAAAATCTCAGCTGTAAGGAACGTTTGTAACCCATGGGCCATTAAAGTAGCCCACACTGGTGGAGTGCCTGATATCCGGGGCATCCTCCATAAAGGTTTCTCGGATATGTAAGGAGTGAATGAAGAAAAAAGACACAGATACTCCTGGGAGATTAAAATAATGGAAAATACCCAAAGGCTAATTCCATGCACAGAGCAGAAATTTGACTCAGACATAAAAGTCTTCATGGAAGAAATGAAAAAGAGGAAATTGGAAAGCTTTTGCTAAGTAATAGAAATTCTCCTTGAGTTACATGGTTAGTTCAGTAGCAGAAGAAAGATACAGATGCGCTGTAGAAAATCTTGCCCTCCACCTCCTCGTCCTCTGAGTTTGAAGGGAGGGAAACTGTGACGCCCGCATAACCCTCTCCTTCAGTAGATGCGAAGGGAGGAACTTCTCCAAATCCTCGTGTGCTGTGGTTATTAAATTAACCACATATGGGCCTACAAGAAATACCAACCGCCCGGCCCCAAATGGGACGAGATCGTTCCCCAGCTTGTCTATACCCAGTGCCTCGACTGCCCATCTCTTTCCTGAGCCAGCGGTTCCTATGCCCTGTTCAGTCCCACAGCCTCTGAGCAGAAACCAAAGCCATCTCACTCGAGCTCTTGTCACTGCCAAGGGGAGCTGTGCTAATTTGCCATGATTAGAAGATCTTTGAAGGTCTTTGCCAGTTTTTATCAAGGCGTCAAAAGCGATTATTACAATTAATGCAATTTACCATGTGTTACTTTTCCAAAAAAGCTATTTCAGGGTAGGTCTGCCATCTGTCCCTTTCAGAGTTATAAAACTAATAATTTAACACCATCCACGATCCTGAGTTTTCCATGTAAGGCCTCAGAGAGAATCCTCAGAGGGTCGCACTCCAGCATTTGTCTATTGCGCTCTCCAAGGTCCCTGATTTCCCTGATGCTCTTCACCTCCATTGTGAGAAAGGCTTTCCTGGCTGGGCCAGATGAAGAAGCCAGCCTCTGAACGGATATTCAGACATTTATTTCTGCAGAGGCAGCCCACAACCGGCAGAGGGAGCTTACTTTTTGCCTTCGGCAACCCTTTCCCTGAACAGCCCGCTGATGGTCGAAGATGCTGTCTACCAACATGGCTTCCGACAACCAGGAAGTATGGAGGAAACACTGTAGCTGGCATATGTTGCCACGCGAGCCAAGGGAAATAGAAAAATGTGTGCCAAAAGAATCCAGGCTGAACAGGAAAGAAAAGAAGAGGCAAAAACATGACTCCTAGTTTATAGGAGCTGTTTTTTAGAAAATTAAAACGGACATTTAAGATCGAAGTTCAATGATCAAAGATCAAGGTAAAATGTAAAACAACTACTTGTTATTGGTATCCTTTTGGGGGGAAGAACCCCACTTGATTGCTGTCTTTATCATCCTTTCTTTTTAAATAGATGATTTGGGGTTCTGGGGAAATACGAAGTGATATCACCCATTGTAAAAAGCATGGTGCCAACCAAATGTCTGGAAAACTCATACTTCGCTTCTCACCAGTCTCCCCTCATTCCTCTGAAAGAAATCTGGCTGCAGTGCTGGGAAGTGTGTAGTGAAAGGAGAAACAGGACAGCCTTTTCCCAGTGAAAACAGGATTCACAAAGACTGTGAGAAACAAACCAGCTTTTCTCCCTCTTCACGCATTTGGTAGAAGCTGCCATTTTCAGGTTTGGCACTTCTTTCCTTTCCAATAACCAAGATTTTCTATGAGATATTTATATATCTATAAAGTACTATCTAATGTTTTTTAATGACTAAATGTTTTTATAATTTTTTTTTATACCAATGCTTTGGCTTGTACAGTAACTTTCATTTTTACTGAGATCCATGTAGCCCTTGGGTTTATGAGAGGTTGCTGGAAAATAAATTAGGTTCTTTGAGATGATCTTTGGCACCTTCAGAACTTGTTCAGGAGACAGTCTTTCCTCCCTTACCTACCTTTGGATGAAGCCAAGGGACTGGGACAAGGGCATTTATCTGAGGTGTAATGACAGCGTGTCCTTCTTCAGTCGAAAGAGCTATGGCGGGACTGAGGGTTATGCTCACTGTTGCTGGAAACTGCCTCTTCCTCCCATCACAAGAGCCAACATCATGCCTTCACGTAGGTGGCAAGGGAAATGGACACGTCAGTTTTCATTGTCAGGTTCTTAAAATGTTATTTACCTGTAGTGTTTGAGCCACGTATTTACTGTCACATTTTATATTTGCTATCAGGCTTCCGGTTACCAGTTAAGAGATGTATTGAAAAATTGCCCTCAAGGGGTTGCATCCAAGTTAAGATATATTTGAAGTTCTTAAACAAGATTGGGTTTTGCGTATACTAGCTATGTGCAAATGAAATGCAATTCGCAAAGTAAACTAAATAAAGTTTATGGATATGAAAACAACCCGTAAAAAGATGATCATTTTGATCTGTAGCTTCTGTCCAGCCCTTAAAACCATTTCAGACTGTGAGCCTTAAAGTAGAGCTTTAGTGGCATCCAGGCTTCAAGTGAACAGGATGTAAAAGTGAGGCATTATGGGCAAGCCTGTCATGGTCACAGACACTCCAGGTGTTCCTTCTGAAACAGTGGACTCTGACTGGACCGGTGGTGTGCACATGGCCCTTGGGCAGCCCCTACCTGCAGAGCCCTGGGAGATAGTCATGGGCAGCCTGGCCATGAGTCCATTTAATGACCTGAGGTGGCTTCCTATGAGGGACCCTTCCCAGAGTCACTGTAGTCATCAACTAAGCAAAGAAGACTAGGGCCCCCAGAATCTGAGAACACATAATGAAATGATCATTTAGGACTTAGAGGAGAGCAGAGCCCACTCACAGAGAAAATCGGGAAAACAAGAATGGATGTTTATGAGAGAACATAGACACTAGAAATTCAAGCCAGCCTTTGAAGACATCTTGCTTTCCAGTGGTTTGTGTATGTTTTTATGATACACACCCTTTTACTTCAGTTACTGAAGTGAGCCTCTGTTCCTTCTTTCAAAATCATCCTGGTACCACAGATAATGCTATGGTTTTTACAACCAAAGACTACTATAAATAGCCTAGTTTAATCCCCGGAATAGATATTGTTGTTATTCTTACATATTTCATAAATGTACTCGTAATCCTCTATAGGACAAAGATGACCACTTTTCATTTTCACTTGGTACTAACTAGACTTGATATCTAGGAATAGAGTATTTCTACTGTATCAGCATCCAGCAATTAAACAGATCTCCAGAGAATATAGCTACCTGGTGCATACCACCTAGAGAACCAGGTGTCCCTAGAGACTTCCCTGGTTCAAACGATCAGGAAAATTCCTAACTGTTTGCTTATGGCTGTTCCTTTCACTTAGTTTTTTTTTGTTTTTTTGTTTTTTTAGCATTAGAGAAAATATAAATAGAAAAATTATAAAGTTTAGATGAGAAGGAAACATCAGGGAATGTGTGGCATCTTTCAATCCTGTGGAATATACAGGCATTAATATAGGACTGGGTTGGGAGGGTGTGGCCCCCCATGCCCTATGAAGTGTTCATAGAAAGTGAAGGACCACTATGAAGTAAATTTCACCTTAAACCTGAGGGCAAGTGGAACCAAGATTTATAAAGGGAATCTGAAGTAGAACTTGGACAGGAGATATATGTACATGGAACAGCATCAAGTCACGTGCTGAGTCCATTTATTCAACAAGTATGTACTGAATTCCAGACACTATTGCAGGTGCTAGGGACATCGCAGTGACGAGAACAAAGTCCCCACCCTCAGAAAACCTATATCCTAGTTCAGGGTGTCCCAAAGTGGGACCTACAAAATGCTAGTCTGTAGAGGGTCAGTAGTCAGTAGTAGAAAGGGGGTGCTCTGGTATTAAATGTTGGAAAATACTTGGTTGAATGAAATCAAGCAGGTTTTCATAAAGCATGTCTTCACAGCCATATTCCTTTGCTAGGGCTGCCCTAACAAAGTGCCATAGATTTGGGGGGCTTTAACAACAGAAGTTTACCATGTCACCGTTCCAGAGGCTGGAAGTCCAAGCTCAAGGTGGGGGCAGGGTTCTTTCTTCTGAGGCCTTTCTCCTTGGCTTGCAGACGGCCGTCTCCTCCCTGTGTTCTCACACGGTCTCCCCTCTGTGGTGTCCATGTCCTAATCTCCTCTCTTATAAGGACACTACAGTAGTTCCATTGCAATAGCACCCACCCTGATGACTTCATTTTACCTGAGCTGCCCTTGTAAAGACTGTCTCCAAATACAGTCACAGTCTGAGGCACTAGCAGTTAGAATTTCAACATGTGAACTGGGGGAAAGAAAAAATTCAACAAAAACAACAGCTTTGTGAACCCAGGTCTTCCAGAATCGTAAATCAGACCATGTCCATTCCATCCCCCTGCCTACATGGAGGCCCCTTGAATGAGAGCGGCCCCTAATGTAAGCTGTGGACTGTAGTTAATAGTCGATATTGGTTCATCGGTTGTAGCAAATTCACCACACTGAGGCAAAGATGTTAATTATAGGAGAAGCTCTATGTGGCCTGGGGGGGGGGGGGGGGGGGGACAGGGGAACT
>NW_024425675.1:18229277-18316526 GCF_017311325.1 Ursus maritimus
TACAGAGGAACTCCGTGCTTTGTGCTCTATGTTTCGGTAAACCTAAAACCACTCTTTAAAAAAAGGCTACTGATTTTTTTTAAGGACAAATCCTATATAAACATTAAAACAAAAAAAGACCCCTCTAATGGCTGCACATTACCAGATACTATGAGGAGGTGCCCTCTTTCTGTGTCTCTGACCTCCTCTGCCCCTGGCTTCACTCTGTTCCAGCCACACTGACCTTCCTTGTGGTTCTAGAGCATGTCAGTCTGGTTCACAGTGCAGGGGCTTTTGCTTTGTGCTTCCTCAGCCTGGATTCTTTTTTCCTCCCCTGGTTTTCCAGCTCTCAGTTTACAGGTCACCTCCTCAGGGAGGTCCTTCCTGACTGCGTCACCTACGGGAGCCCACAGAGCACTGTCCCATCCCCTTGCATTTATTCTATTCACAGAATTTATCCTTGCTTATTAGGTTTTATTTCTGTGTCTGTGATCTGTTTGCTCCTTTTCTGCCTCCGGGTTCTTGTTCTCACTGAGTCCTCCCTGACCACTTACTCCCATTTCCTCCAAGGCCTCCTGGTCCAAGCCTCCATCTGACCTGATCAATTGCAGCAGCCTCCTGACTAGTTATCAGTAGGATACAAATGAAGATGAGCGGGATCCTCGAAGATGATTCCAACAATTGGGTCCTTTCGGCCCGATCTGGATTTCATTTCATACGCAAGGATTTCTGCCCCCCACCTTTTTCTGTTGAACAGCATAGCTTTAAACACAAGGAAAAAAAAAAAAAAAAGAATGCCCTTCTTCCCATAAAATCTTTGTTTAGCATTTAAGATTTAACATCTTGGAACTGTTAGGGTAAGCACCTGAGTTGATCTCAGCTGGTATAGTTGAGAAAGGTGATCCTGAGAGCAGCGAGAATTGATGAGGCAATTTAGAAAAAGATGGATTTAAAAACACTGAGTGTTCCTGGTAGATTTTGGAGCACAGGTGTACTTTCTTCTGTTTGGAAAGAATCGCAAAAAAAAGCTGTCCAACGCAGTACATTAGCCGATGCATGGTAACAGCTCTTCACTTAACCCGAAGTAAATGGGCCTTAGTGGGAGATTTGAGAGGTAGGGGAGGGGGCCAGGGATTTTTGTGCCTCTTTTCCTGAAGGGAAAGACCCCTCTTTTTTCCCCAAAATTGTCACAGGAATGAATAAGTTCATGGTTGGGGGTTTTGTATTTGTTCTCTTTTTTGTGTGTTTTGTTTTGCAAACAACAGAAACAAACTCAAACCAGCTTAAACAAACAAGGGGGGATTGATGACAGGGGACACAGAGGTGCCATGGAAATGAAGGATAGAAAATGGAAGTTGGCTTTAGGAAGATCCTGGAAAGTCCTCAGGGCTCCCTGTCACTGCTCTTCTCTTCCTGACTACATATTTCTTTGCTCTCTTCGTGAACTGCCTTTCCGTCTCTGGGCCGCAAAAGCACCAGTCACCCTCCTTCTATCACCTAAGTATACAAAACACAAGTGTTGCAGCCCGTAGAGGCTGTCATGAGTGTCAGTCTCAAGCCATGTTCCTGGGAGAAGTCATCTTCATGACACGGTGTCCACCTCTGGTCCAGGATCTGTGACCAAGGGTAAGAGGAGAGAGACTCAGTACACACTCACTGGCTTTCACCTCTGTGTTCTGTACATTGAGGAAGTGAGATGAAGGCTTTGGAAGTGAGAGAAACCTCAGTGAAGGGGAGTTTCTGGGAGCTGCACTGACGCTCCTCAGAGCCCCCCAGTGTGTGCGGACTCATCATCCATCCATTAAAGATTTATGGAGCCCCTCCTACAAAAGGGCAGATTTGCTGGCACGGAAGACAACTCCTGCCCTCTAGAAGCTGGGAAGCAAAGTATGCACATATGGAAATTTCGGGCAACATGCAAATAGGACATTTTAGGATGAAATATTTATTGAGTACCTGCCATGTACAAAATACTGCAGGTCGTTAGGGAGTGAGGGTACTAGTAACTAGCTGCCCCCTCCTTGCCCAAGTTCTAAACCCACTGAGAAATAATATAAAGCCAGCAGAGACCCAAGTGCTGCCTTTATTACCGATAAAGGCTAGGTTGGGGGAGGTAGTTTGTAGGTAAGCGGGCTTCCTTCGCTAAACCACAGAATTAGGCGGAGATTGGTGGAGCCAAGCATAGGGACTGGTATTCTAAACTCCACGTATTAAACACCTACTACACACCAGGCATTGCTCTAGATACAGAGATATAGCAGTGAACAAAATTAAGTTTCTGCCCTTATGAACTTGACTTTCTAGTGGGGAGAAATCTACAACAACAACAACAAAAGGTGCTGATATATACACCTGTATGAGTCTGCTAGGGCTGCCATTACGAAGTACCACAATCTGAGTGGCTTTGAAAACAGAAATTAATTTTCTGACAGTTCTAGAGGCTGGAAATCTGAGATCAAGGTGTTGGCAAGGCTGGTTTCTTCTGAGAGCCGTGAGGGTAGGATCGATCCCAGGCCTCTCTTCTGGCGTTGCAGATGATTGACTTCTCTCTGTGTCTTCACTTGGCCTTCACTCTGTCTTAATCTCTTATAAGGACACAGTTACATTGGGCTAGGGCCCACCTCATTTCAACTGAATCACATCTCTAAATATCCTATGTCCAAATACAGTCATGATCTGAGGTCCTGGGGGTTAGGACTTCAACATATGGACTTGGTGTTAGGAGACACACTTAGGCCCCTAATAGCACCATCAGGAAAATCAAAGCAGGATTATAGAGTTTTGATGGATAGAACACTGTTTTAGACAGGGAAGACATTTCCAAAGAAATAAAATTTGAATACAAGCTTTATTTTAATAAATAGTAAGGCCTTTGAAGACATTCCAGATGGGGTAACAGAGCAAGGGGTTAGGCATGGAGTGTGTGTGAGATATGTCAGCAGGAAGTGAGGAAATCTGGGGGGACTCAGAGGAGGTTTTTTCGGTAGTAGTAGAAATCAGAGTCATCCGCAGGGTGTAGTGAGGTGATAAATTACACTTAGCTTGAGGTTAGGAATTTGGGATTTATCTTGAGACAACTAGGCTGAGAGTCCTTTGAAGATTCCAGGAAATAGGAGGAACGATGAACACAGTCTCTTGGGAAAAAGAATCTAAACTCAGTAAGTAGAATGAATGAGAAGTGGGACCAGCTGGAGGCCAGGGGATCATGCAGAAAGCTATTAGGAGGGTCTTGGCATGTGGTCATAAAGACTTGCTCAGATAGCACTTGGAGGAAGAGAAATTCAAAGTTAGAGATAATTTCGAAGGAAGACTCTACCAAGTCAAAATCAGCATGCAAATCTGTAAGTTACATGAAATAAATCACACTCATTAAACTCCCTGGAAATGGTTACCTGGAGTAGAGCTATGCTCATATCTATAGTTCATCTGCTGCTACAATTAAAATGCAGAAAATGCAGTCAAACTTGGATTGGAAATGCTGAGCAGGTCTCCAGGCTCAAGGGATGGCAAACTCCTGGCCAGGCAAGCGGTTGGGATTTTCATCATGCCTTTGTCGCTCAGCCATATCCACATCGAGACCATTAGTTATGGGTAGGACTGTGTCCTCCCAAAATTCATACTTCGAAGTCTTAACTCCCAACTGCCTCAGAATATGGTGGTATTTGGAGACAGGGTATTTAAAGAGGTAATTAAGGTAAATGAGGTCATTGGGGTGGACCCTAATGCAATATGACTGGTGTCCTTATGAGAAAGAGAGTAGGAAGCAGACACGTGCACGAGGGAAGACCATGTGAGGATGCAGCCAGAAGAATCCTGCCGATGCGTTCATCTTGGTCTTCCAGCCTCCAGAACAGTGAGACAAACAATTTCTGTTGTCTAAGCCCCCCAGTCTGATACCTTGCTACAGCAGCCCAAACTAATTCACCATTCTGTTCTGATGGCCACTTCTGAGCATGCCTGAGAGTTCTAGGAACCTTCCTTGATCATCGTGTTCTCATATTTTGCTTACAGCCAACGCTTAGCCTCTTCACTTCAATTTAAGTCCAGTTTCTCTTGTTCTCTCCATTAACAGAGGAAAAGGATTCTGATCACCCTCATCGTGCTGCCCCATCCGATACCTAGGCACTAGTCACCTGTGATTACTTAAGTTTAACTCAATTAAAATTAAATACAATTAAAAATTCCATTTCTCCAGCACCAGCCACATTTCAAGTGCTCAGAAGCCCCATGTAACTGGTGACCACCTTATTGGACAGCACGTAGACAGAACATCTCTGCTGTCACAGAACGTTGTACCGGACAGCGCTGGGATAGAAGAAAGCTTAATCCTTCCTTCAAGCCCAATCTGTTGTATTTATTAAGGTTCTCTCCAGTGTAAGCAACATAAACCCACAGTTGGTAAAATAAGGTTTAAAAAATGGGATAGGAAGGTGGTGGTGGGTCTTACTGGGAAATATCAAATATCCCACAGGATCAGAAGGAGAGTTGAAAGAACAAAGGGCTGCTCGAAGGACTTGGACAGTAGGCCTTTGTGGGCCTTTCCTCTATGGAGCTATATCAATTTCCACATCTTTCTGTGCTGTATCTCAAAGATCAGGAAAGAGAAGCCGAGTGGCCCATTTTGAGACAAGAGTCTACTCGGCCAAATGAAGCTGATGAAGAGAGGGCAACAGGGTGCGAAAGGACAAAATGGCCACATGATGTCCATCCTGGTGTCTTCCCAATGATACCGAAGAGTCACTGTGAGTGGAACTGCCACCTCTATCAGGGCACTCTTCTGGATAAATAAGATATTTCTCTAGGGGTTGATCCAGAACCTTCCATTGCATAGTAAGCATTGTATATGCTTCATCTTTACTTTTTGTAGGATGCAAGCAGCAAACATGTTGGTTTCCTTTACCTATTTTGACAAACATTTACTGAGGGCTTGCTTAGTGCCCAGGTGCTGGTATAGATGCTATGGCAGATATAAAAGGGAGTAAGGTATGTTTTGTTAAAAATATATCTAGTCCCCCAATAGAAACTTGTTCTATACAAAACTGAATAATCTGGGAACTGAAAGAAGGCTAGTTTCACTGGATTCTTTGCCCCATCCTTTCCCAACCTTAATAAATATTTTTATTCTTTTGCTGCTTCATCACTATGAAAAATCATACAAAATACACAAGAAACTCTCAAACGTAAGGCCCTCCCTTCCAAAGCAACCACATTTACTTTAACCAGTTCTGATTGCCAAGATCAACTATAATGACATCTTGCCAAAGCCCACACTTGCGTTAGTGAGGAAAATCCTGTAATTTTCCACTTTCATGAATAGTTTACCCAAAAGAGTTTTCCAACTTGAATCTTGTACATTTTATTTAAGTCAGCGTACCTACGCCCCTATCATCCCATGACACTGAGCGCTATGATTGCAGTTAAATTCCACACAAAGATTTCAAGTCCCTTTAAAATATGCTATCTACCATAAAGAGGCCACTTCATTTCAGAGAACTCAATTTAGATTGAACTCTCTCCTACTTTCAATTTAAAAATATTACGCAAATGAATCATTAAAATAATTGCAGTTGTGGTTAAAAAATTAAATCACTAATGATTCCAAAATTAATAATCGGAAAACAAAGGGAGGAGTATATTGAGTGGATGACAGCAAAAATGAATCTCCAGGCCAACAAAACAGTGAAGATTTTAATTTGGAGTTGCTCTACTCCCAGAAATCCACTCATAGCACACATCCATCAAGTCCTGATGAATATGAAGGAGCACGGTCTATCATGCCACCAGAGCCCTAAGGATGTCCGTGCATTTGGAGTTGGTCAGAGGAAATGGCAGACACCTGTATAGTGACTCTTCACTGCTCCTCTCCTTCCTCCCCATTGTTTATTTCCAGTTGCCCTGATAAGAGTGTAATTGTCATTTCAAAGGGATTCCAGTTCTTTAGATAGGCTCACACTGCTTCAAAGTCTGTCTGTGACCATGATGAACCGTAAACGCTGAACATAAACGGCTGCCATATTTGAAGCTTGAGTTATTCAGAGAAAGCCGGTCTGTAACACCCTCAAAGAAAGAAAATCAGCAAGTCATTTTCCTCTCTCATTCAGATTCCCCTTTACTAGTTTAAACCACCTATATTTATTCTTGCATTTTTTATCTCCCTGGCTCTGTTCCCTTTTGTGTCATGAAAGAGTATTTATTTTCCCCCTTTGTATTATGTACTGTTTATCGCTTCGTAAGAGCAGTTTGCCTTTTATCTTTTTGCTGATGGGAGAGTGTTACCTTTTGAGTGGTTTCTGGTCCTGGGGATGAATGCACCCATCATGGGGATGGCATTACCATCCACTGAACCCATTTCAAGTTCATTTGCATTTCACAATACATATTTCTATATTTGTGTGTAGATCTAAGAGGAGCTGAAAACCATTAAAATTCCTACTATTCTGCATGCTCAAAATCTTCAGAAAATTCATCAGCTGTGTCGGGAGTACCGGGGTGCTTTCACCTTCTATACACGCGTCTGTATTTTAGAGATCATGTGTAAATATCCGGTGGCTTAGTACAGGCTTCATTAAGGCATTACTAGGGTCGACATAAATACTCTTAATTATAAGTTACCAATTCAAAGTGAAGGGAGAGAAGTGATTTTTGTATTTGCGGTAAGTAGCTCAGTGCTTGCAATTCACAGAGGTGCATAGGCTTGGCAGTCTTTTATATGAATAGTTCCTGGTGTTTATGAATATTGTTATCAGGCAGTATCTGCAATCATTTTGTTTTCCAAATTGAACACTTAGGTGTAATTTAGTTAACTTCCTATCTGCTCACGGTTGTGTTTTTACAATATAAGTAGTAGCACTTTTATATTTGTGTAATTCACGGGTCAAAATATGGTAGGCATGACTTAGGAACAAATCTGCCAAATGGTTCAACTTTTCTTTTTTCTGTAGCTCGTCACATTTGACTGATCTCCTCAAATTACATACGAAAAAGAAACAGAAATGTGGAGTTTATTTGCATTTGTTTTCGCCGAGCTTCGTCACTCTAATGATAGCATTTACTACACTTCTGATTTTTGTTTGAAAATGAGTCGTCACCCCTTCTGGTTTGAACTGCGCCCTCTGCTCTTCATCCCATTCACTCTGCTCTTGCTAATTGTGTATTTTCTGGGAGTACTGTTTGCTGCTTGTTCAGCATGTCAGCTTTCTTTGAATGAATTTCAAGATGTATTAGGGTTGGTAAGCTGAATTAGATTTGGGCTGCTTCAGTCTCTCACTGAGGAACATTTCTTCATTTTCTGGGAAGCTGTCTTTGGCTGTTTTTCATGATACAGTTTCATACCTCTCGCTTAATAAATGCTTCGAGTTTGATAATTTAAAAAAAAACTCATTCCCCTGAATGTTGAATTATTTCTTTTAATAAATCATAAAATGAAGATAATCCATGAGGTTTCCCTTTTTGCCTTGGCTGCTGGGGAACCCAGAAATATTCTATTTTCTATACAGCAGCTGCCATCCTTGATGTCACACTTATGTGCTATTCTTTCTCCCTAGTCTCCAGCCTTTCTTTCTGCCACCTCACTGTACTACTCTTGTTTTGATTTTTAAGGAGCTATTTTGTGTTTTTCTGGTTAGAAATGTCAAATACTTCTTTGGAACTCAGTGAAGTTTAAAAAGAATTAATATGATCATTCTGTATTTTAGAAGAAATACATTGCCTCCATTTCTTGTTAGTAGATAGAGTAGGCAGGATAGCTTCCCATGAACCTTAAAGAAATGAGGGGAAGAACCCCATAGGAGATCCACTGGGCCTATAGTTTGGGTGCTTCGTATGGCCATCCTCTTGGGCCAGAATCCCTGAGGAATCCATGTTCTCTTTCAGTAATCACAGGTGAATTTTTGCTCCCCACCATGCACATGGTCTGAGACATTTTGAAGATACAGTAAGCAAATATAATCCCTGATTTTAACTATTAGAACCGGGCCTGCAAGTATCCCTTCTGGGAGATGAACACATATTAGGTATGCCATCTAAGGCCCTAATACATTTTTTTAAAATATTTATTTGCCCGGGGAGGGGTGGTGGAGGGCTGGGAAGGCACAGAGGGAGAGGGAGAGAAGCAGACTCCCCACTGAGCACATAGCTAGATGCGGGGCTCAATCTCAGGATGCTGAGATCAGGACCTAAGCTGAAATCAAGAGTCGGACCCTTAACCACCCACCTGAGACACCCAGGCACCCCAGCCTTAATCCATTTCTAACTTTGAGTCTTATACAAATTATTTCTCAGCTCCTTATTTTTCCTTCTTTTACAAAGATTTAGTACTAATCTGGTTCTTAATCTAACGTTTTTGGCTTTTGAAGTGTTTCCAGGCTTTTAGGGAAGTCTCGTCCTTGGAAATATCCAATTTCCAGTCCGGTCTTGTTCACCACATCCAGATTTCTTAATTCTTACAAAGTTCTTTTGAAAGCTATGCTGTCCAATCCCAATTTAACAATTCCAATCAACAAACAACCCATTTAGCCCCCAGTCAACATGTCTTTAGGGCCTGTGGGTGGGGTAGGGCCCAAAGATGAAAAGTCCTGGCATTTCTCTCAGGCACAGGACTGGGATGGAGGGGAGAAGCCCCACTCCCACACCTCAGCAAAGCAGAAGGAGGGAAGCACAGTGAGACAAGTACTTGCTACCGGCTCTGTAGGCAACCAAGGAGGCAGGGGGAAGCGAAGGGGTGTGGGGTGGGAGTCAGTAGGAGGAGGGATGAAGGAGGTGGCTTTGGAGCTGAGGGGCAGGAGGTTTGGAAAAGGGATAATATCCCCAGGAGGAAAGAGGAGAGGGAGGAAGTCGGTTTTCAGGGTAGAGGAGAAGACAAGGACAAAGTGGGAAATGACAAGACCACTTCCGGCGTGATTAATGACCACTTCCGGTGTGATTGATGACCACTTCCGGTGTGATTAACCAGTAACCAGAGAATGGATAACGAAGGGGCCGGGTATGAAAATCAACGCTGGGAAGGCAAAGAGGCCTTGTGGCAATTTTCGAAGAGCCTGGCATTTTGAGCTTAAGTAGTTGGACTTTCCTGCCATGCGGACAAGGAGGAAGTTACAGTTTCTGGGCAGAGTGGTGACGCACTGAGCCGG
The DNA here is from genome assembly GCF_017311325.1 of Ursus maritimus. NCBI lineage: Eukaryota > Metazoa > Chordata > Mammalia > Carnivora > Ursidae > Ursus > Ursus maritimus. The sequence continues at coordinate 18,238,385 of NW_024425675.1, forward strand.
TGCTGAAGGCAGATCATTGCACATGCGAGCGTGAAGCTGTCTGGTGACGGGGGAGGCTTCAGGAGGTGGAAATGGACAGCAGAGTCCAGTTCTTGTGGTTTTAACTCCGTTCAATTGAATTACATTGAACACATTACTGAGAAGATAATAGAAGTGACTTATCCAGAGAATTCATTCTAACTAGTACAGTCAAACACTGGATAAAACATTAGATTAGGGCCTTTTGAGCTTGTTCTGAATTTCTGAAGGAAAAGTTAATTATGGAGTTTAGACCTAATGCATGAATATATCTGAGAACTACACGTCTAAAATTCCTTTTAATTAGCTCCTTCTTTTTTTCTTTTTTTCTATCCAAGGCCTTTTGTAAAAAAGACCATACCACCCTCAGCCCTGGGGGAAATGGGCAAAGAGGGCCTTTCAGTGGTCTGTGTAATCCTAGAACAAATGTTCCTATGTACTGGGGTGCCAAAATCATGTTATGGAGCTTTAACTTAGAGAATCCATCATGGGTAGCCCACTTCTGGCTCTCATTATCCAACTACTGAAACCTTCTGTCCACCCACAAAAACAAATCCTTAAGAGTAAATGTAAAGAAATCATATATATATGATGGCAAATATACACACATAAATATATAAATGCATGATGGCAGCTACTGGATAATAGACATGTTCAGGGAATCCTCAAATTAGCAAATAGTCTTGAACTTTCTTTTATAAAAGCAGCCATTGGTAATAAAATGAACTTTTTTGCCTCTGCTCCTGCCCCTGTGAAGTTGCTAGCCTGCTGGAATGATCCAAACAAGACAGCAACAGACAATAAAAGGCTAAAAGACTCAGAATGATTAGCATCTGTGGAACAGCTCACACTGGGAATATTACCATGTGCTGAGAGTCTTAGAGCCTGAGTGAAGCCAGAGAACCTTTGCAGATATTGATGAGTGAGAAGATTACCGCTTGAATCTTGGACTCTCTAAGCAAAAGAAAAACACACCCACCTCATCTAAGTAGCACCAACTTTCACTGACTTTTTCCACTTTCCAAAGCCAAAGATAAAGTAATTAATAAAATTATGAATTGTTACCAGGTGCCTGGGTGGCTCAGTCAGTTAAGCAACCAGCTCTTGATTTCGGCTCAGGTCATGATCTTGGGGTCCTGAGATTGAGCCCCGCATGAGGCTCTGCACTCAGTGGGGGGAGTCTGCTTGTGATTCTCTCCCTCTCTCTCTGCTCCTCCACACCCACATGCTCGCTGTCTCTTAAATAAATAAGTAAATCTTTAAAAAAATAAATTGTGAATGGTTACAACTACTTTCAATGGGAAACGTTGAAATATACAACCACTTACATTCAAACATACAACTCCCTCATTTTTTTTCACCTCCAGCTTATTACGGATCTAAACTACCTCGGCAATTTATTTTTAGGATTATGGTTTCAAATCGTATCTATTTTTATATAGTTTAAGACTTTTCCCAAGAGGTTGCCTGAATTAGGGAAAAGCTGTTATGTGTATTCACATACAAATACCCAAGGAATGCAGTATTTATTCCCAGGACGGATTGTTCGCATTTGAAGTGAGTTGCTCTGGGGTCACACTCTGTAGGAGTGGGGCCAAATGCACTTTCCCTTGAAATTCATATCAACTCCAGCCCACTTTCTCTTAGAGCAAGATTCTAGGATATTCTAGAGTATCAGCTGCTCTTTGGCAGGGTCTGGCTCTGTCGGTGGTTCTCTGTAAGTCCTCTCAGGATTCATGATGCTTTAGATTTTTAAAAGAAAGAAAACGATAAGACTACCCCAGTTCTTACTGCTGCCTGCTTGGTTGGTCTGTGTGCTACACAGCTTCACGGCTGGGTTCCTAGGATGTATTTTCTGCTTGAAATTCCCTATGGTCTAATGGCAGCTGTGTTTAGTTTCTTTAATTCACCCATCTTCCTTGTATGACTGAGTTATGACTGTCCCTTGGGAGAACTGGCTGACCCCTTAGATTTCATTCTTGGTAACTTTTCCTTCAGTTCTACATCAAATATGGTCTTAGGCACTGAACATTCCACCCATGGAAAGCAAGTATAAGACACCTTATCCATCCAAGAGATTTCGCCCTTGTATTGTTGATATGGCAAGAATTTGAGACCAACTTAAAGCCATACATTGTAACCAAGCCTTACGTAAAGTGCTAATTACCATCGCCTTCTGACCATTCAATAATTTTCTGACAAGAGACTTGCCAAGCTAGCTTTCCAACTCACTATCTCCATAGAGAGTTTTTTGTTGAAAATTCCCTGCTGTATGTGGTTATGACTTAGGTGTCCTTCAGAGTGATTACTCTTCTGGCTAACTCAGAGCAGCCCTCTCTCATTCACTTTTTTTGAGAATCATCATCCACAGTAATAGTTCCTGAGTAACTATCTCAATGATTTTTAAGTACACTTGCAACTTGTTGACTTGGGGAACTTTCCAGAGCAGGGGAAAACATGCTTTAATGCTTCCTATTAGGTTGTAAATCCAAAATCTTGGTCTGTCAAACTGCAGTGAATTCAAATTATTTTTGCTATAAAATTTTTTTTCTTTGGAGAAGGGTGAAGTGATCCTTGTGTTGAGTTTTGTCTTACTTTGTTTTATATTATACAATAGTACACACAGGCAACCCTCCTGGAGAACTTGGGTGTTCTAATTTTGTCCAAATTTATGATATTTAGTATCCATTTGATGTCAGTTGTCTCAAGTCTGACCCTTTACCTTCCTTTACTAAGCCTGTGCTCTACCATCCAGCCCATATGCCCCGCACTACCCAGCACTCTACAACATCTGACCATGGACATTGACATTTATTGGGCTCTGGTTATGAGCTGGGTATCATTATAATGATATGCACTAACTTGCTCAGTCTTCACAACAGCCATATGATTTAGGTATTAGTGTTATTCCCATTTTAGAGAAAAGGGAATTAAGCCTCAAGGAGATTAAGTAACTTTCATAGCAACTAAATGAGGAAACCAGGATCCAAATTAAGACCCATCTGATTCCAAAGCCATAAGGATATACTACTTCCCTACCTTACTCCAAGCAGACCCTTTCTGGCTAGAAACCTATAACTCTTCAGTCAAAAGAGTGTATGTTCTGAAATATAATTTGGAGATCCAGGAATCAAAGGTAAATAGCTGAGCCCAGTCTCTGATTTTTTTTTTACTCTTTCTATCTCTATTTCTGTAGATAGTCCTTGGGTTTGTTAACTCATGTTATTTTCCTCTTATAAATGCTATTTCTGGTTAAGTACTGCTGGATTTGGAAATCATTCTTATGACTAAAGATTTGTTTGCCTAGTAAGAGCCCAGTGTAGGGCTGTGCTGCCAGTGGGCGCTCAATAAAGATTAATGGATGGCGCTGCACGTCTGTGTGGGAGTTGTGTGGCTTCGGATCCGCTCGGTTCTCCGAAAGAGACAGAAATGATGCGGGAAGATGAAAATCACGGGACCGTCTTCCAACCCAGATCTTGGGTTTCTGTGTTGGACTTCATGATCTGAACGGTCACAAAGGCCCAGGTGCAGAAGGAAATGGGAATGTAGAGCCGAGTGTTTTCTCGAGAAATGATTGGGAGAAGTAAATCCCAGGGCTTGCTTCCAAGATTAATATCAACTTTGAGAGAAAACTTGCTTCTCTGATGAGGACTGAAGAGAATCAAATATTTTTTTTAATTGACACATTTTCTATTATTATATACATACAGAGATGATGAGTAATATGCCGTATCAGATGGCTTATTCAAACTGTCAGAATAAGGGCTGAAGCGTGAGTAACTTTCCAGAGAACCTTCTGAGAAATTCAAGCGGTGGAAAGTGGCAGCAGCCAGCCATTAGTTCATCTACCACCCAGCCATCCCTGAACAACAACAAAAAAACCAACAAGTTTCTCCCAAAGCACATGGTGGGACACCTCTAGAGAAAAGGGAGGAGATCAATAATGTAAACTGACTTCACTCAAAAGCCAACTGTCCATGCGCCACCCGGGTTTGGGCACTCACTGGAAAAACAGGTCAGCCATGTGACCTGGGAAATGTTGCCTGCATCATGCATGATGCCTACAGAGCACTTTTCCAAATCTCAGCAGACCTGTAAGATGTTGGTGCCCTCACTTGCAAAACCAAGCTGTGCTTTGGCATTAAAGATGGTGGAAGGAGAAGCGCCTCCATTACTAGCTCCAGTCCCATAGGTCTGAGATTGCGGCATAGAGGAGCGCGTAGCAGCACAGACACCGGGTGGCCCTTACTTCTGCTCACAGCTGTGTCTCACACTTACCGTCTGCGAAAGTAAGCAGATATGGACGAGCTTTCTAGCATTCATTCCGACTCTACCATTTCATGGTATCCTCACTAGGTTCCTCTGTAAGACGAGCAGTCTTCAATGGAAGTGTATCTCAAGGTTCTAATTCACTTATTCAACTCTACCTTTTAAAAACCCCCCTTTTATACCCCACTGGACTCTCTTTAGCAATGAAGAGGTCTTATGAATTTTGATAACTTGGTGCATTCGAGAAGAGTTTGAGTAATACATTAACCTTCACGGCCATTCCCACCCTTTACTATCTTGTCCCCCAAAAGAAAGGGGACTTTTGAGAAGCAATCCACATGGTGTTAGGAAAATAGGTATTGTGGCCAGGGCAGAACTTTCTATGTGTCTGCTGCTCAAATATATGAAAATAAGGTACCTCCTGTAAACCAAAGTCTTATGCCCAAGCCAGACACACATTTCTGAAACCATTACCCTAAAAGTTAAAGGTTTGAGGAATGGGAAGGGCTCTTGTCCATTTGCAGTCAGAGGGAGAGAAAATATGGAAACCTGGGCCAGGCTGAGCCCCACCAGCCTGGGCCTCACTCTTGATTCTCCTGGAAAGACCTACAGGAGCTGCTGACATTTCTCTTAAAAGAATCAATGAATCTTGGTTTTCTTCTGCCTACTCATTTGACCTTATTTCGTTTTGAAACAGAGAAGAAGGAAAGAAAGAACTAAATTGGCGTGGGGTGGAAGTTAGGCAGAAGGGACAGACAAGGAAATGCTTGTGCTGTGGAGGCCACAGGCAGGATCCCAGGCCTCTGATCATCACCCCAGGATGTTATTGTTTGCTTGCTATAGTCTTATTTGTTCTTGCTTCTCATTTCAGATTCTCGCCCTGATATAATAAGTCACCATCTTCCCTGCCATCATCCCCGTATTGACAAGCAAATGTCATCCGCGTTTGACTGACATCCAGTGCTCCTGAATGCAAAAGTATGATTTACAAATCAATTCCACTTGTTTATTTAAAGCTGTTCTTGTGTGTCTTATGTACTTGTTAGTGGGATAACTTGCTTAATACCTACTCTGGGGGTTTTACGTTAATATTACAAAACCAGGCTTTTCCTTCTCCCGCTCTCCCACTGCAAATGGGGCCCTTCTTTCTCATATTTATCCTTTTTTGCCCCATGCCTCAGTGTACATGCAGGAAATGTGCTGTGAAGCCTAGAGGACACTTTTCATATCTTAGCAAAAGATCTTGCCCAGTACTTTTATAAAGGCTGCTTGGTTTGTCTTAAGACTTTTAAAGACATTTTAAAAGTGATTATTTCTCATTCATGGAGGGCAAGTAAATGCAACTTCGGGTCCAATGGCTCCAGTGGCAGCCATCTGGTAGCCAATGGTAGCTAGAACTGTAATCTTGTACGTAGAGGACAGAGTATATACTCACCATCTGCAGCATTTGCTAAAAGAACCCCCAACCCCCACCCCATTATGTGGTGGGCCTGTTCATTCATAATCATTCGAAACGTCCTTTGGCTTTTCAACGCACCTTACTGTTCTCTGGATAACATCTTATTTCATTTTAGAAGGCTGGTGAGGAAAACCATAAGGTTAAAAAAAAGCCATCTGGAAAATTCTGAAGGGCCCTTCTTATGTTAAAAGTGGCATTTCAAAAAACACCTGAAGCACCGGTTGATTGTGGGTGAGCCAGTAGAGAAATACTGTCAACCGAACCACCCTCTTTTCAACCTTCACCTCCAGCCTCCAACTGGCGCTGCCGGTGGTGAGGAAATAGAGGGCTTAGGTGTGACCTTCGAGTGCCCAAGACGACTGCACATCTGTCTCCCTCCCTCCAGGTATGGCCAGTGAGAGCGCTGCCATCACCTGGGTTCAGCAAGGGAGTATTCACGATCTCACTGTTCATCCATGTGCAGAGGGAAAAAAAGAGAGGCTGGGGGGAAAAAAAATCCCACATTGTCAGAGTAATGCCAAACTCTGTCTGAGTGGGATGAGCAGAGCAGATGCTGCAGTGAGATGCCAAAGCGGCTCCCCTTCCTCTGTGCCTTGGGTGCCTATAAATTGCTCCGGCGCGCGTTTGTCAGCCTCCTCTTCTCCTGGCAGGTGGTACCCAGGCAGAATTCTGCGTTCAGTCTCTCTCTCGCTCCGCTCCCGGCCGTGAGGCGCTCGCCGCTGCTCACTAGCTCCTCCGCTCCAGCCCGGAGCCTCGCCGAGCTGACCGTGCCCGCCGCCTCTGCTCCGCGCACCCGGGGGGCGGCTGGCCCGAGCTCGCGCGGCAAGCGCCGGTCCTTGGGGGTGCGCGTCTGTTAGAGTTGTGGTGGTTGCAAAGGAGGGGGAGAAAGGCAGTGGAAGGGCGAACAGAGCAAGCGAAAGAAGAAAAGAAGGAGGCAGAAAAAGGCAACTTCAGACGGAAAGTTGGTGCGAACTGGCGCAGTCGGCAAAAACGGAAAAGTCGATCGCAGGCAGCGGCTGCATAAAAGTGTGAGCTGCCCGGGCCAGCACGAGAGGCGGCGGCAGGCTCTGCCCTCCGGGTGGCCGCGTCGGCGCCAGCGGCAGCCACAGGTGCGAAGGGGCTCGCGGGAGGCGAGAGGGCGCCCTGCGCACCCCTCCCCCAGCCCCCACCCCCAGCCCGGGACTTCAGCTCAAGTCACTTGGCGTCCGAGCTCCCTCCCCAGCCGCAGCTTCAGCAGGGGGAGCAGGAGCGGGAGAAGGCGGGGAGCGACCGGCGCGCGCCCGCCCAGGGGAGTTGGGGTTCGCAGGGGGTTGTTTTCGGCTCTGAGGAGGTCCCCGCCCAACCTTCAAAATTTTGTCCAAAAGCAGACAAGAGGATCGCCCCGCGCTGAGCCGGCTGGTGGGCAGCAGGAGGCGCCTGATCGCCGCCGGGGCGCTGGGGGTGGTGATGGTGCTGCTGCTGGTCATCCTCATCCCGGTGCTGGTGAGCTCGGCCGGCACGTCGGCGCACTACGAGATGCTGGGCACCTGCCGCATGGTCTGCGACCCCTATGGGGGCACGAAGGCACCCAGCACCGCCGCCACACCTGACCGCGGCCTCATGCAGTCCCTGCCCACCTTCATCCAGGGCCCCAAAGGCGAGGCCGGCAGGCCGGGAAAGGCGGGCCCGCGTGGGCCCCCCGGTGAGCCCGGGCCGCCGGGTCCCGTGGGCCCTCCGGGCGAGAAGGGCGAGCCCGGCCGCCAAGGCCTGCCGGGCCCGCCCGGGGCGCCCGGCCTGAATGCGGCCGGGGCCATCAGTGCCGCCACCTACAGCACGGTGCCCAAGATCGCCTTCTATGCCGGCCTCAAGCGGCAGCATGAAGGCTACGAGGTGCTCAAGTTCGACGACGTGGTCACCAACCTCGGTAACCACTACGATCCCACCACGGGCAAGTTCACCTGCTCTATCCCGGGCATCTACTTCTTCACCTACCACGTCCTGATGCGCGGAGGGGACGGCACCAGCATGTGGGCTGATCTCTGCAAAAACAACCAGGTGAGTGCCGGCAGGCAGCGGGGTGGGCGGGGAGGGAGCGCGGGAAGGTACAGGCAAGAGGGAGGAGACCCCGGAAATGGGGGTGGGAGCCCGCGGAGGAAGGGTGCGGCAGCCCGGCTCCCGGGAACGGAGCAGTGGGGACGCTGTTACTCCCTGGGGAGGCGGGGGTCAGGACCCAAAGCGGGTGCCCGGAGGCCTGGAGAGGGCGGGTCCCAAGCTAGGACCTGCACTCGGAGTGCGAGAGTGTGAGCGCGACCCTCGAGGGTAGGGAAGCCGGGAACTAGGTCCCCTGGACAGCTTGTGCACCAGGGAGTCCGGAGCAGGAAGCGACCCCCGGCTTGTGGGATCCTCATCAGCGTAGGGTCGCTCTCAGGCTTTGCCTGGAATAGGGGGGCCGGGGGAGCCCGGAAATGGGCGTGCCAGGGTGACAAACTCGGGGGACAAAGGGGCCCGCGGGAGAAAGAAGGGAGCCGAGGAGCGGTCCAAGTGTGGCGCGTCCAGGGCGGAAGAGGGACCGGGGACTCGCGGTGGCAAGGCCCCTGCGGCGTCCCAGATGGGGAAAACAAGCATACGGTCAAATTCAAGGCACAAACTCCGGGTTAGATTTCAGCCCAAGGGGAAGAAAGGGGAGAAGTAATGAGTGCTGATAACAAAAGAGAAAGTTGAGACTCCTGTGTGTACTCAGCAAAACGCGCACCCAAACACAGAATCCAGACTCCACAGGCTGGAATAGAAGGCGGCACAGGCAGGTGGCAAGGAGGGCGAGAGGCCGAGCCGCCCGGCCAATGGGCCTCACCGCCAGGGAGCCCCCGGGCCACCTGCGTGAGGGTCTTTCCAACCTTCTCCTGAGGTAGTGGCCTTGGCCTTGACTGTGAACTAGCCTCCCATTAGCCCTGACAACTAGGACTTGCTCTCCTGAGCTGGTCAGCTCTGCCCCCCGGACCACGGGTCTGCAGCTTTATGCTGGGGCCACTTTACCGTTTGCTTGAGAAATTCGCAGTCACTGCCAAACCAAAGTGTGTCTGATCTCTTAGAGAGGAAAATAGTATTCGTAACTACCCGAAAGTGTCATCGGACCTGGGGCACGCACTGAATCAGCAACCCCACTCTGGGCGAGGCCTTGTAACTTGCAGCCTGGGCTGAGTTCTCTGGCTTTGATTTTGCCAATTGGGTGGCACAGGGAATGGCCAAGTTAGATTTAACAAGGGTTCCTGGGCTTCAGGTCACCCGCCCCTTGAATTCAGACCTTTTCAGTCATAACCCAGATTTCTATTCAGCAGCATTAAGGCAGGATTTCTTCCAAAGACCCAATTCAGTATCAGAGTTTTGTGTTTTTTTTTTTTTCAAAAGTGAAAGACAAACAGTCTAAATGTATAAGAAAGAAAGGACAAAAAATCCTGTCCCTCCCCCCTCCTCCCACCCCTCATTTCTAAAGAAATTTAGAAGTAAATAAATCAAGGATCCACAGGACAGGTAGAACCAAAACGAAAAAAAAAAAAAAAAAAAAAAAAGGAAAAATGGCCACCAGGAGGCACTGACAGGGTTGTTATTATAGTTATTATGCACAAAAATAATATTAAGATAAATAAAAATTATTTACAGAGCAGTGAGATAGTTATAGGTAAATGGCTAAAAAGAGCATGACTCACTGTACCGAAATAGAGCTGTTGTATCACCTCTACGAAATGGTTTTTGAACAGCCCCTTAGCAGACAGCGAGGAGGCACCCGTTTATTTACAAATTGGCTCTCTTCTGACTCAAAGGTTAGGTCTGGAAAACACCGTCAGGCTGAAGGATTGATTTTAGAGGTAGTACTTCAGATGGAATAATATTCAAGTTTTATCAGCCACTGAATGAAAACACTCCCATCTTTAAATATCTGGAAATTGCAATTGCACAAAAAATCAGAGAATAATACATTTAAATTAGTTTCAAGGTTGCTGTCTCAACTGCTGAGCCCAAGTATATTGAACCGATTCCAAGAAAACCATTTTGTAGACACGTTCTAGGTGCATTTTGTTTTTAAAATTATTTCATTGTTTGGAGAGTCGAATGTTCCTTTGTATCATCCTAGCGTGCACATCCTCCGAGGATCAGGAAAAAAATAAGGCAAAACAGCTGACCTTATCATGTACAAAGCTCTCCATTGGCATTATTAAGCTGTTACTTCTTCAAAAGGTGTGCAACAAGTAATTCAGAAAAATATATGTAACAGCAAACAATGTATTTTCAACTTCAGCATGGGCTATTTTGGAAAATGGCTATTAAAATATTACCGTTAAGGAATTTTATCCCTAGACTGGAACTATTTTGTAAAGTCTGATCTGTAGATACTTGCAAATGAGAAATATTTTATAAAGCTTATTTTATTAATATTAAATAGTTTATCAGTGATTTTCAGTTATGTTCTTGTCTGATCACTTCTTAGAATGGCAGTTACCCCCCTGAGCAGACCTAATTTGTTTTCATAAAACAGAAACTCAGAGATCCATGTCAGTGGAATGTTCTATGGATTAAGTGGATTTGAGAAGCACAAAAATTAAACTAAAAATGCAGTTCACTCTAGGATAGAGGAATGCCTCTGGACCGTAACCGTTTGAGAACCATTTTATTTATGCTTTGTGTTGAATGCAGGATCACAGATGGAAGCATCAAAGGCCAGTAAATTAACCTGATGCACCACTTAACCTTTTGTTTATGATTCCACAGAAGTACAATGAAAATGAAATTATGAGAGCATCAGTAGCAATTAATTAAATTAGCAAATGTTACCATAAATATTGTCTCTAATGATAAACCCTCCCTAATAAGATAATGCTAAAGCCGCACAAGCGCCTGCATTCTCACAAACACGCCACTGAAAGGATCACAGTTCTCATATTCCCCATGAAACCATCCACCCAAATTTAATCATACCATTTGTTGAGAGCCCATGACAGTGCATATGAAAGGTAAAAGTTGGACTCGAATGGCTTTACAGAGAGACAGGAAATATAATTTTAATGTGCTCGTATACCTTTAGCAGAAAAAACCTGAATTCAAAAATTACTACTTGAATGCAGACACTGTAATACCACTATAATAAGCCACTGTAATCAAAGCTAAAACTGGCTCGAGATTAGAACTATAAAATAATGAAAGACCCGGTTTTTTTCTAAGAATGTATTAATTAATTATAGCACCAATGAACATGAGCTGTGTTGGAAACAATAGTTTGTGGGTTGATGTTCATTTATTAGCGAGAGTAATGAAATGTCAAATTAATACGATCTTTTTAAAAGCGGTGAAACACGCACTACCGATCAAGCAGGATCTAAATAGTTAACTTATAATATGAAAAGATGTTAGAGTACATTTAAGCAGAAATGGGTATATTGGGCTAAGGAAAGGATGCATCATATTCCCGGAGAAAATGCTGAAATCGGTGTACATTTAGGAACCTGAAGATAGCCTCCAAGGGGGATGCATTACCTTCCTCAGTAGTTTGATGGCTTAAAGGGAGGGTTGTTGGAAGTCACCGAGCTGATTACTAGAGCTTGAAATTTCAAGTTCCATTATACCTTTACAGTAGGGTCAGGTGAGCAGGCATACTAAAATCACGCAAAGTACACTGGCATATGGCAGTTAGTTAATTGGGAAAGTCTCGTGATACAGTATAGGTTAAAATCTTAAGAGAATCACTTTCATTAAAAAGCAATCACAAAACAAAAGAAGTGAAAAACTGTAAGGGTAACCTTCCAGGCTGTGCGATCACACTAATGCATTTGCAGGTTTTTGTGGTCATACCTACAGAATAAAAATGGTCACATTGACATGGATTTCTGCTTATACCGTGTAGAATAAAAATTGCATTATATATATATTTAAGACTATTGTCTCTAAATCAAGGGATTTTAATTGAGTACTGGCTCCCAGATGCCTTTATAAAGAAAACAGTGTTAAAACACAATACCCACAGAGCATATATTAAACACCTAAAGCACTAAATAAAATGTGTCTGCTTATTAATAATAGCGAAAAGTATATTTATGGATTGCTAATTAACATATTACTGACATAGATAATTACTAATTTGTATTTTAATTTTTCTAACCCATTAAAAGTCCACGTGTTAAAAAAAAAACAAAAAAAGATGAGGTCATAACAACGCTATCTTCCTTGTAGATTTTTTTCCCAGGGAATTAATGACTAGATGAAATTAACGAATCAAAGCACTCAACTCTTACAAACTTATGATTAATTTCTAGGAAATATTATGACATGAAATTGTATTATTACTTAACGGTCCAAACAGATCGCCTCATTGAATTAGTGTATACATTTGAGTCAGTGTTTCAGAGCCTAATTGCATGGTATACTCCTTTCACTATATTAGAGTCACTTAGCACAGTGTTAAGCAATTCTAAATCCTTTAAGCCCCTTTCCCCTTTTGCTATACGATATCCAGAAAGAAATTTTTAAAATACTACTCAAATTACTTTACAAGTTCATCAGTGTCAAAGAGCCTTCTCCTTTTTTAACATTTCAGCATTAATGTGAGAACATACCACATGAAAATTTAATTTGAAAACCTATCATTTGAGTTTTGAAAGAAATGCATGGAAATTCTTGACTTATGTCTCATTTGCCTCATTTTGCCAAGTGACAAAATCCAGCATATTGTACCCCAAGTCATGCATCATTACATAATGCAGGTTTACAAAACCACCAAATCACTTGCTATGTTACTCGGGGAAATACCATTATAGTGGAATAGAAACAAGCCACAGAGTAGATGCTTTACTGAAATAAATCAAACACAGGTCTGCCTATTGAAAATTTTTTTCCAAGGCGAAATCAAAATACAGCTAAATGAATATGAAGCCTAATTTGAGTTGAGGATGTGACAGAATGTCCATATTACTTGAAATGATAGGCAATTTGACTGTTTGCAAATGTCTGTCAACCCACTAATGAGATCACAGGCTCAACACGAGTGGATTATAGGTAACTTCCATCCTCAAAGCAAACCACACTTTTTTAGAATCACCTAAATGGAAAAGAGTAATAAATCAGATCATTAAAAGATTTTAGAAATTTTAGAGGCCTCAAAGCTTCGTTCCTCCTATAACTTTTAGATATGTTGAAATTAAATGATTTCTTTAAGTACACACATCACAGGGAAGTAATAAAAAGACACAATTAGAAAAAAGGAACTCTGCAAACTTGGGTGATGTTTAAATGAGGTTTCTGGCAAAAAAAAAAAAAAAAGGCTTTACCTGAGTTAGAGTTCAAAAGCCCCAAATCAAAAGGCTTTCCTCTTTTTTTTTTTCTTTCTCGCTATATAGTAGAGTTGGAGTCATGTTATTTCTGAGTCTCAACTGCTAAGGATCTCCATTTTCTAATAAGCGTGGGGGCCAGCTGAAGTTTGGATTGAACCTCTGTCCTCATAAACAGCTGTGTAGAATATTGCTAATTGGCTTAAATTAAAATGCAAAAAAATTACCCTTATTTCCATTTCCAGAAGTGATCAGGCCTAGAGATCCGAGGAATGAGAAAAAGTGCTGATTTAGGAAGAGACTAGCTCGGTGTACGTTGTTTAGGGCACACAGTAGGAAAAGACTGCTGGCATGACTCTCACGATAGCACCTTCTAATCTTTTCTGCTCCTCCTTTCCGGCGACGCAGTTGAAACTGTTACAAAGATCTCCTAGAGCCCCGCCGCCCAGGCAGAGTCTCCCATGCTGAATTCCGTGTTATGGCACAGGTCGGCTTCTGATGCTTGCGAATGGCACAGAGGAAAGCCCGCGAGTTCTGTCCTACAGAATCTAATTCTTGTTTGTTTCACATAGGTGCGAGCTAGCGCCATTGCCCAAGACGCGGATCAGAATTACGACTATGCCAGTAACAGTGTCGTTCTTCACTTGGAGCCAGGAGACGAAGTCTACATCAAATTAGATGGCGGGAAAGCCCACGGAGGAAATAACAACAAATACAGCACATTTTCTGGATTTATTATTTACGCTGACTGATAACGCAGAAACTAAGCTTGCTGTTCTGAGTTTGGACACTGGATTCGTGTGGCTAACGTCAGTGAATCAAGGATCCCAGGGGATGCCGGTTGCGGGGCACCTCAGTTGTGTATATGTGGGGAATTCAAATGCTACCTGACTCACATCTGTATACTCAGAAACATTATGTAAAAAAAAAAAAAATTAAAAGCAAGATAAGCAGATGTGTTATCCACTACCGCCAAAGCAAATACTCCTCCTTATCGTTAGTGTCCATGTGAATGAAGTCCTATATAGATCACAAATTTTTATAGAGAAATCTAAGACGCTGAATTATTTCTCCAATATATATGATACTTTGGTGTACTGTGATCTTGCTGCTTTTATCCATATGTCAGCTTTGGTTCTCGTGAGTTTACCTGCTTATTATGATACGTGGAGTCCATTCATAGTGTGGGGAGAATAATTTTACCCTGCAGGAGAAGGTCTGATTGAAATAATGCTGCTTGTCCCCAAAGAAATTGTTTGCCTTGTACTTTTGTTAACTTTAGAGCTAGTCCTGGGAATGATTCAACTTCAAGCCTTAACCTGGAATTTTCTGGATTTGAGGGAATTCCCAAGCCTATGATCATTTTCACATTTTCTTTTTCTTGCGAGTTTTCTTTTCTCTCTTTTCTGGTGATAGTCTTTAAAAATAGAGATCGAAATTGTATCATAGGATTACCCTCTAAGTGTGAAAATGTGTAATTATGTATGGTATTTAGAAAATCCCCTGTGTGTCCATTTTGTCAATAGAATGCGTTTAGATTTACTTAGAAAGTCAGAGAAATTTATTCTTTGGTGTTAAATCAGACTGAGGCTTTTGCCTTCTTTGGAACAAAGATTATTCATAGCCCAATGCACAATGGTTTAATTTGAGCTACTGCATGAGTCATCAAGGGGACACTAAGTAAGGCCTTCAAATAGTTACTACAAGTCGTGGCCTGAGGTTATTTCAAAATGAACAATTTCACATATAACCAATAAGACAACAAAGTGTATATATTTTATACAAATACCTGCTACATATACATGTATTTGTGTGTGCATACACACACACACACACACACACACACGTTAGATCAAAAATAATATATTCATGGCTTCAAACCATAGGCACAGTGGCTGTATAGCCTCAAAAATTTAATTTAAAAAAAGTATGTGTCTGTATAAACACAAACATGCATAAATTATTTGACTTATTTTGGATCGAAATATATTTTGGATTACAAAAGTATATGGACTAGCAAAATAATTTAAACGACTTCTCTTTTAAGAGTTACCCAGAAAATTAAATTTTATTAGGTTAAAATGCCCTCTACATCACATGTCTGTAAATTAAGCCTATGGTTTCTTTATTACCATATCCCAGTCAATACTTCCACTGCGTTCTGTGGCAGACTGTTACCACTAGGACTGCAGAAACAAAGTGGCTCTCTTTTGCAATGTTTATGAATTATATGCGTTTGAATTATCCCTTTTTTTTCTGTTTTCTCAGGCGGATTAAAGCTGACAGTAAAGTAGATGCTGAGAGCAGTGCAAATCATTTCTCTCTGGTTAAAACACACTGCCAAAGCCATCTCTTTAATCTGAGAAAAGAATTAAAAATGCATGTGGATATATCCTAACTATCAGACAACTTCCACTATTACAATGAAAAATCTGTTCCCCTTCTCAGTTGCCTTTGAAGACTCTTTGAACAAGTAGATTCGAAAAACAGGGATTTAAAAATCTGCTTGTTTTACTGGTGAAGGACATTTGGATTTTTTCATTTAAAGGAATTAGTTTGTTCTCCTGGCTTGTTCGTCTTGGGTACTTTCTGTTCTGACACACAGAAAACTTGATCATCTTTGATCCACAGAAATATCTTGTATTTAGAAAACCTCAACTTTCCGAAAGAGTTACGCACGGTGTTCCCATCTGAAGGTGCTGTTGGCTTGGTTTAAATGCCTTGGTCTGAGTTACTGTCATGATTTTTATGATTAAAAACACTTAGCCCATTCATCAAGAATAGTGACTAATTCTGTTTGGCCTTTCTAATATGTTGGATAACTCATAGAGGAGTTGCAATGGATTTATATCTGTTTAAACAATATATATTTATCAAAGAGGGATTGGGAGCAAGGGTTTAGAGATTTGGGGGGGGGGGTAACAAAGAGCATAATGAGGAATCAACCAAAAGATTAATTTGTAAACAGCAGTGCACGTCTTCTGTAGGTTTTAAAAAGGCTTTATTTACACCAAACATCAGGGCTGGGTACCTTTTGAAGAGTAGGCTGTGGAATCAGAATGTCATTTCTAATAGAGCTGACCTTTTCTTCGGATAACTAAGCATTATTTTCTCTGTTTAGACCCAAGGAAAAAAACAAATAAAAGGTAAAGGAAATGAAGGGAATATATATGAGGCAAACATTTCTCTTTTTTTGCATTATATATTATTAATTAAACTGTGGCCTTTGTTATTATAACTGTAATGATTCATTAAACTATATTATGTAATATATTTTGACTTTTATGATTGAAGTTTTAGAATTCATTATTATATGTTCATGCTCCCTTATACAGATTTTTTAAAACCACAGTTTTACAGCAAAAAATGGATACCAGGAAGCCACAGGCAACAAAACTGATTTATTATCAGTAAATATAGATAAGGTAGACAGTTTATAATTAAGCGTACACGATCTTTTTACCGTTGTGAATTGGTAATTGTATTACAGTATCCTTCGGGGGGGGAAAAAGTCTCAAAATTTAACTTCCCTTGCTGCCGAAGCTATTTTAAAGTGCCATATTATTCATTAAGCATTAATTAAAGAACAGCAGGATAATTAGTAGGATCATCAATATTACAAGAAACATTAGATTGCTCTGGAAGGGGGTAATTTAACTAGAAACACTTTAAATTTTCTCAAGTAGTGCAGCTGATAGATTAAGAAAACAAAACAAAACAAAACTCCACTAAGGGGATACAGGCTGTAAATTACTGTTTGGAAATGGATCTTTCTGTATTTATTTTGTGAAGGCAAAACAATAGGGCTCATTAGGTCAGTAACTTCCTAAAGGTATAGAGCTAATAGTGGTTTCTGAGAAGGCAAAACTCTCCTAATTCTCATAAAAAGGAAATGACCCATCGTTAGTCCTACAGAGCTCTGATTAATATCTCACAGTGGGTTTGAAATCACTGAAAAATGTTCTTTGCAAGCTTTATACTCAAAGTGTGAATTCATAAACAACCATCCTATTTGAAAGTTAGCCATTGCTTCGGGTTCTCTATTAGTATCTTATCAAGTGCATTCTCAGTGATACCTCTAAGCAACATTTTAGGAACAATGTTGGTAAGTATATGAGAATAGCCGTGACCTCCGTATTTCATTAGCCGATGCTTCGTATGTATGTCATGCGCGATCAGAATTCGATCTTCATAGCCCTCATCCACCAGAAGACGCACCCTGTGAAAAATGTTAACTCGTTATATGGCATTGGTCTCACATTTAAAATGATCAGGTCGCTTTAAATGTTTTACTTACAAACCTATTGTGCTTGCTGTAGAAATACTGCCTTCCGCTATGGCTCGGGTAGTGGGAGACCCTTAATAAATATTGCGCGGTGATGATAAAGCTAGTATTGCATCCTGGTAGGAACATGATCCTTAGTCCATGCACACAGAAATTTCTAGCCTGTGGTATTTATGACAACGCCTGCAATGCTGCATGAAAAACGGCTTCTGATAGGATGTGCCAGTCTGAATGAACGGCCCCTTTGGCATTTCACAAAGTAACTTGGTTCTGGATTTGTATCCAGCTCTCCGCTCTAAAATACCTCTCTTAATGGACCCATTTTCCAGATCCCATTCTCTCTCTCTCTCTCTGTCTCTTGCTCTCTCTCGTTTCTTCTAGCAAATACAGTCAATGGCAATTTGTGATTAAAATAGGGAAACAAAAGGAATCTTTGTGCAAGTAAAACATTCTGGGGGTAAAATCTGTTGGTTTGAAAGTGATGGGCATATGACCAGCTAGATGGCCACTTTAAAAAGGTCAGCAGAGGCACCTCTGTACTTTGAGCATTGGGCCCTTTGAAGTCTATGGGAATTTTGACTTAGTCGTTGTCTTGGAGCATTGAATTAAATCAACCAACGACAACTTACTCTATGTTCCTTCTATCTCAACAAGATTGTTATAAATATTGAGCTGTTCCTTTAAATCTATAGCCAGTTGCCTAGAGAATGGCTTTCCAATTTCTGTCTAAACATCTAATCCTCTTTGCTTTGTTAAACGCTGTAATCTATAGTGTGAGTCACCTCCTGACAGCTACCATCTGTGTGTGTCTGGACTCTGGGCACTGTCTGTCGTGACTTCCACGAGCCGCTGATGGCAGGAGGTGCAACTTGGAGACAATGGCTCTTCTCTGGCATTCTCTATACAGTCTTGTCAGTCTCTGGATTCCCAAATGAATCTAGATGGTTGGACAGCACCTTCTTTCAAGGGCTAATTATTTAAAAGGTATCCTTTTTGTTTCTATGACATTTCTTGCCATCCTGGTGCATGAGTCATATTTAATAACGACTAAAATAAGCGAATTGTGGGCCACCACGCGAAAACCTCAAGCACAAAGCCTTGTCCTCCGAGAACATACGTTTCAAAATAAAATTATAATTGAAGATGAGAGCTGGTGTTTGTAGGTCAGAGGAATGCAAGTGCCAGAGAAGAGCCACCCAGAGCCTTTTTGTCTAGAAATCTGTGTTCATGTCACGTGTACCCACGCGTGTCCTATAAGGGCTTGGACTTCTGTTTGTGCCGCCGTGGATATTTACCTCTTTAAAATTTGTATAGCGTCCAAAAGTAACGTCTGATCTGACGTTACTTTTGGAACAAGCTGTCTTTAAGGGAATGCTCTAAGAAAGTTATATGATCCTTTATGAAGAAAGAGGAAGATTTGACAGAATGCATACGCATTGCTGAAACTTAGTGTAACAAATCTTGATTCTGCAACTGAAACGGAGTATCACGTTCCCGGAAATTTTAGGGTATGCTTTCCCCTTATATTTACTTTCTGAGCATTTCCCAAAGTTTTTGTCCCTTTTCCTTGTCTGAGAAAAAAAAATGATGTCACGTTACTACAGAGGCATATCGTATGGATAAACAAATTCCTGTACGTGGCCTCGTGCCATACTTGAAGCCCAGAGTTATCGAATTGTGAAGTAGTAAGGCAAGAGTGTTGAAAAATTAGAACGCTTAGAACTCGTTAAGTCCAGAATGGGAGGACCAGTTCCCTCATGAGAAAGATACTGCCATGGTGCTACAAACATAGCTATTTTTCCGACTATCAGGGTATAACTTGGCCGCTCCTTTTTTTTTTAAGAGTTTTTTTTTTCCTTAAAGATTTTATTTATTTATTTGAAAGAGAGAGAGAGAGAGCATGAGCAGAGGGGAGGAGCAGAGGGAGGGGGATAAGATGATTTCCCGATGAGCAGGGAGCCCGACATGAGACTCCATCTCAGGACCCCGCGATCACGCCCTGAACCGAAGGCAGACGCTTAACCGCCTGAGCCACCCAGGCGCCCTAACTTGGCCACTCTTAGAATAAAAGCTCCCCTCTCGTGCTGTGCCATTGTATGGAAGAACTGTAGTTCCAGAGATGCCGCCAGAAGGAAGGAACCACTGTAGATGAGAAGACAAATATGACAGTAATTATAGAAATACAAATGAGTTAGTGTTTTGCAAACAAATATTAGAGAGAGACTACAAAGTGTGAAAAGGCAGAGATATAATAAGATTTGAGAAATGGAGCATAAGATTGAAAACAGGTGTTAGACACAGAATTTCTGGTGCTGAAAACCAGAGGTAGGCAGAAGCGTGCTTCTATGTTCTTGCAGTTCAGAGCTGTAAGATGACTAAGGCTCGGAAAAGGACTGCCAATGGATGATGAAAATCAGGTGCCCAAGGCGGGGGCGCGAGGGGGGGTACCGGAGCACACCCCCTCCCGAAAGTTCATTCAGTAATTACTGTGAGCTGTACTTGAGTCAAGTGACCTAATGCATGATTTTCATTTAAGGACAGTTAAGTAGATATACATATGTAGATATACATAAACACACATATATTACATATAAATGTTGATGTATTTCCATATATCTAGAATGTTTACATTTGGCTCAAGGAAAGCTGACCAGAATGAAATTCTTGTTGTTGAATTAATAGCCAAAAGTTGCTAAGAAGGAATATGAGACGAGGTGTCGGTTGTCCTTCCCCCCGTATCTCCTCCATAGACCCCCCTCTGCAGGTCCCTCTCTCTCTCTTATTCAAGGTCCAGGAGCCTCACGGATGGCATAGGGTTCCTTCTAAAGCTACAAAAGATACAGCTCACTGCCACAAAGGGGCTTAGGAAAAGGAAGCAGGTCCTAAAAGCGACCTTCCCATTTCTGAGATGAATTGTAAGACGTGTATGGAGGGCATGCCTCTGGAAATCATGGTTTCGAGATCATGAAAGATGAGAAAGCTGTCCCACACCGCCCACTTGAAATTCCAGAGAATATTCACCTCTCAGTAGGACACAGGGGTCCTCAGGACATGTGTTTGCCTGTACTGACTGCTGCTCCTGGGCAAGTAAGTTAAAATCATAACACAAAATGAACAAACAAAAAAGACACAATAAATCTGTGTATCAAAGAACTGATTTCAGTGGCTTAAAAAATTTTTTAGGAGACCTCGCTTCACTGGTCAGGTCAGTTTTGTCGCGTGCGGCTGCACATCTCCATCCTGACATAGGTAGAGTTATATGGAGCTCTCCCCGACCGCATTAAACTCGAAGCATCTTTCACTGTGAATGAGGCCGTCAAGGAGGAGTGACCTCCTTGGGACAGCAGAAGACACACAGATATGAAGGTTGACTGCCCAGGGTAGGAGCTGAGGGCTGTCCCAACTGTGGCCACGGGCTCAAGATCTTTCCCTCAACCCCCGTGTGTGTATATGTCCTACTATTGCTGTTTGAGCCTCAGTTTCTGGACATCCCTTCAGTGAGTCCGTTTTCTTTACTCGTATTCCAAACGGTGTTCTGCACCCATAACCACATTCTGGTCCTTGTCATCACAGAAGACTACTTCCTCTCTGAAATCTCGATCGTCAGGTTCCCACTCTGTCCCCAAGTTACATCCCTCCATGTTTTCACTCACCTCCTCTGTGTCCATTCCCCCACTCAAGCTTCCGGTTATTTGCCTCTGCTATATTATTCTTACATCTTCCCATTTTTTTCTGCACCTTCTTTCCTCCAGCTTGGACCTCGTGACCCTCACTCAACCCCACCTCTATTCCCCTGTCAGCCATATTTTTGAAGACAGAATCCCTACCCTCAGTCTCTCTAACTGTTCACATTTTCTGCTCCTCAAAGCTTCCTTGGTCTTACTGCCACAATACACAACATGTTGGGTGGAAATAATCACCCTGTCGTGTGCATTTGTACCACTGTACAGTCGTGCAGTCATGATCTTGAGTCTCGCCTGGGTCTCACACGCGACACGTCCCATCAGTATCTCTCTCATTCCCTCAGCATCCATTTCCAGGCTTCCTCCTCTTCTACTAGGTCCTGCTCTGAATCTGTTCCTTCCTTCTCAGAAGATAACCATGTCTACTTCACAGGGACACTACCAAACATGTGTTGCCATATGTCCTCAGTTTCCTGTTCTCGCTATGACATCTCTCTGCATTCACCCCATTGCTCGCCTTATCCCTTTCAACCAACTTTCTGTTTGCGTCCCGGATTCCATCTGTTTGTCTCCTTAGAAGCCTTGCTCTGTAGCTCCTCTCCAGATTGTTTTAAGTTAGCATCGATTGACTATTTTCATATTCTGCACCAGACACTCTCATAAAATCTCTGCATACTTTATTTCATATAAATTCCATAACAGCCCTGTAAAATCAGTACTGCTTCCCGGAATTTGTCTCTGTCTTGGTCTCTGTCTCTCTGCTTTTGCTCTCAGGCACATAAACATTGCTGAACTCTTAACAGAACCTTCCCTTGATCCTGTCATGGCTTCTTGCTTTGACCCTACACCCCTGCTTCCCTTTACTACCAAGCTTCTTGAAAGAGTACCCTCCACATTCTCTCTCCTCTTCCTTACCCCCTCCTCGTTCCTCAAGCCTTGTTTATGGAGACTGCACTTACTGCTTGTGCAAGAGAATCTCCAGACTATGAAATCCAATGGACAATTTTCAGTCTTTACCTTGCTTGATGCCTGCCACCAGTCAGGTGTCCAAGCCCTTCTGCTTGAAGTTTTCTCCTGCACCGACTCCCAACACAACACATTTCCCTGATATTCTTCTCACTTTGAAAACTTTTCAATCTGTCCTTGAGTGACTGTTCCTGAGTCCATTCCTTAAATATCAGTGTTCCCCAGGGTTCTGTCCTCATTCTCTTCTCTGAGTGATCTCATTCGTTCCCACACTGCCAACCATGACATACAGACCAAAGATGCCCACACTTATGTCTGAGTGCAGATCTCTGCCCTGCACCCTTATCTGTGGCTCCAGTGGAGAGCAACTCTTCGATATTCCCAAACCAGTCATCCTTGTTAATCCCAAATCTATTTCTCCTCTCAGATTCCCTAACGTCATGCATTCAGGGTTCACATCACCATGTAACCAAGACAAACCAGGTAGCCATCCGCCCTTGACTTCAGAAATTTTCCGCTTGGTTGCAGAGAATGACTCGTACAGTTATCTGCTTGGACAGTTTTGAGGGGTTACATCTTCTATGATGTTTGATCTTTCGACATTTCTACTTATAGCATTTAAGTTTCAATCATCTCCGTGGTGAATATTTTTGATAAAGCGTTTCAGAAATTCATTGTAGGAGGTTAGGACTTCAGTGTGGGCAACACGGGAAAGAAACAGCTTACTTCGTTAGGGATATAAAGAGGAAAACATTTTTGTACTCTTATTGTCATGGCAGGGGTTAAGTATTATCTGTTTCTTGTCAGCTGCCCATCTGCACTGAACTTCTAAGGCTCTGCTAAGCTTTTGCCTACTTAGGATGACTCATGTGCTTCTTGAAATAATATATAGAGATTTTCTCCCTGCAACAGCATTGATACTTTTTTTCTGCAAGTCTCTGGTTCCGCCTGCATACTGTTTTCCAAATCTTTGCTAATACCCACCCAGATATGAATCAAGAGGGGCTGGTAAAAGGGAATGCTATCCGAGATTTCGTATTTACCTTTTAATTCTTTTATTATCATTGGGCATGTCAATATCCGGGTTGAATTGGTAATGAAGGAGTTCGGTCCCAAAGAGATCATATTCCAAGTAACAGCCAAGTTGAGCAAACTCTAGTAGCTCCTTTTTATCAAGTATAGTCCTAGAGGCAATAAGACAGACACACTGTTATTATCAAGAGCATATCTTCCACGTATACAGATTAAAAGTTCTAAGTGCACCGAAACATAATTAAAGTGACAGAACTTTTGAGTTGGCTCTTATGATGTAACTATAACATAGTAAATGCAATTTGTTAGCAGAAATAAGGGAATTTACCCTTATCTAAAAGGGAGTTTTCCCTTCCAAAGTACTTGGGAACTATAGACATTTTAAGTATGCTGCCATTACTCAAAAACCATTTTGTAATTCTCCTTCAGACTTGTCTTCAGGATATGTCCCATATTCTTTTGAAAATCCTTCATAGAAGCGGGAAGGCTATGAACTCTGGAAGCTATCAAAGAGAATTTGGCATCAATCTGGAGAATTAGGTGAGTAATACTAATCTGGGTAAAATATGAAGCCAAGGTAAGGTAATAGGGTGATTTTCTTGTGAAGATCATAAAGTGGGTCCAAAATTAATTCCAATGTCGTATTGGGATATATCATCATTTGTGAATATCATTGCAACTTTTCAACAAGGGGCAACACTCCTACAGATATCTGTGATCTGGTGTGCCTAGTTTTTAAATAGGATTTATCATTTCATGACAATTTTTATGGGTGTCTTCTCATTTCTAGAGATCATAGTAAGAATAGCACTGTTTAAATGATGTGAGACTATATAAGTGAACAGGAAAGGAGAGGTGTATGAGAGAAGCACCAGCTACAGACAGGGGAGCAGAGGCCAGAGCAAGAGTAGCTGATCTCAAGAAATTTAGACGATAACAAGTAAAAAGGGGATGCATGAAGTTAACCCCAAAACTACCATGGAAGAGATTCAAACACATAGAGAAGGAAGGAAGGGAGGAAGGATGGGAGGAAGGAAGGGGGAGGGAGGGAGGGAGGGAGGGAAGGAGGAAGGGAGGGAGGGAGGAAGGGAGGGAGGGAGGAAGGGAGACAATATGGAAAAAATGTGAAGGAAAAATATACCCCCTAGACATTGTGTGAAGGGAGTTCAGGCAGAGAACGGAAGTGATTGAAATCCCAAACTGGCCTGGCACGGAGTCAGAATATCAGATGATCATTGTCTTACTAGGCTTTTATCCACGGATATTCTATTACCTTGGCAATTGCAGGATGCAAGGATTAAAGCACTATTATATGTCTATAAATCTGCTTCAAAGAGGTCAGAAGTATTTTCAAGGCCTTTCTTCCAAACCGTAGGAGGACCAATTAAGCTTCTGTGTGTCATGAGTGCGAGAGGTTTCTGCTGTCTTGGGATGCTACCTAGGAGCGACTATTGACTTTCACTCTGAGCAGTCATATTGTAGCTGGTTTCGTTTTATTCCATTCAACAGTTCAGCATAACCGATAGTGCACACTGTTGTTTTAGGCAGGGAAGCTAAAATATCTTTGTTTTATAGTCTAAAATGTGCATTTGTTCTGTGCTATCTTCTGCTAATACCACTCCTTTTCCATCTTCTTACCCTAGAGACCGTCTTTTGCTTCCAAAATTACTTGCCTAAAAGAATATGTGTTTTTCTATAGTAGACACATTGTGTTTTCCTCCAAAGAACCATGCTTAAAAACAAAATATACACAATTAAAATAACATACGAGGGAAGAGGGAGGTTTAGTGTGTTTCTTTTGAGTCAGTTCCTTCAGTTCGTTAATTAGTAAGATGGGCAAGGTGCTGGGGGTGGGTGAGGAGACAAGCAGGGGGTGAAGGTGCCAATAACACGTTGGATCAGACTCCTATTTCTGTTTCTAATATCTTTTTCCTTCCTTTGGCCTAATGCCTTGAGACTAAGTTTTGTTAATTTTAAGTGATATGTGGAAATAGGTATTCAATGAAACGTCTATAGTAAATGAAAAGGCATAGGAAAATTTGTAGTCTTAGTTACAATTGAAAACAAAAAGTAAAGTTGCTTATCATCATAATAGCTGAAAATTATAAGAACTTACCCATGTCTGGCATTGTGCTAAGCACTTTATATCTATTACCCCCATTTAATAGTCTCCATAATCCCACTGATCTCAGTTTTACAGATGGAGAATTGGAGAAGTGAGAGATTAGAGACTTATTCAAGGTGATGTGTTGGAATATGAATTCATTTCAATGCTAGAATCAGCTATCTTAACCATCATTCTCTATCACTTCTCCTACTGCCAAACATTTTGTGCTCAAAGGACATTTTCCAGAATTACACTGACTACGGCACACATAATGTTGTTTTAATCTTTATTTCGAACTTTAATTCCCTCCCCACAAAATGCACTTGAACAATGGGGAATTTCCCTTCAAAAGGTAGCATGGGGGCAAGGCAGTGATAAACCTGGAAAGTAAGAAAGGATACTTTGTAAATTTCTTTGTTAGCTCAGAGTATAAATACGTAAGAGTAGGCAGGATTTGACCATTACAGTTATATCGGACAATTCGAATGGCATGGTCAGAGGAGGAGAAAGAATTGTATTAATTTTGACCATTGCTTACTTTCTTACTAGCAATATCTTTCTGACATTGCTCTAAGCCCCTTACAAATATGAAGGGGCTTATGTAAAGGGTCTTCTATCACCAGACCACACCTCTCTCCTGAAGTCCAGAATTGCATATCTAACTGCCTGTTTGCCATCTCCACTTGGATGTCTAATAGCTCAAGCTTAACAGGTCTCAAGCTAGAGCCCTCATCTTGGGAGGGCTAACCCTAACCAGCTGTTCTGACACCCTTCCCTCTCTTGGCTGATGGCAACTCCATCTATCCATTTGCTCAGGCTAAAAACCTTATAGTCATCCTTGACTGCTTTCCTCATCTCACACTACACATCTGGCCTACTGGGACAGCTTTTTGGTTCAACTTCCAAAATGTGACCAGAATGTGGCCATGTCACCACCTCTCCTGCTACCTTCCTGGTCCAAATCACCACCATCTCTTTCTCAACTGCTCTCCTTACTTTTCTGCCTTTGTTCTACTACAAATACACAATCTACAAATTCAAATATAGTGATGAAAGTGCTGTCACCACGACTAAGTCAGATCGAGTCTCTCATGTGCTCAAAACTCACCAGTGACATCCCATTTCCCTCAGAGAAAAAGCCAAGGCCTTGCAGTGACCCAAGAGGCTATCTGTGATCCCTTTGGTGTGGGCTTACAACAGCCTCATCTGAGGGAGGAACGGGGAATGTAGGGATCTAATTCTCCAGATATCAATTTTATATAAATGCTTCCTGTATTATCAGTGTCATCTGAAGAATATCACCATAGATGAAGATATCTTTCTAGAGGAAGGCTAACATGTTTAATAAGATTCATCAGCACGTGTAAGTCTCAAAAGTAACCCCTGGGAATTCTAATTATGTGGAACAACACATAGAAAAGAGTGTTATCTCAGTGGAGGGGAATGGTCCTTTTAAAAATTTCATAGTCACATGGAGAGAAGAATTCTTAGAAGAGGAGCAAAAGCTGATATTTTGGACATTTGGAAAATGCAGTTAAAAAACGAAGTTGACAAATTTGCTATCATTAAAAAGCCAGGAGATAGATAGATGAAATCATACACTATATATTACATACTATATATTATGCATTATATATTATTATTTTTACTGACATTTGGTGATGTGACACCCTCTGGATAACTGAACATTAGTGTGAAGGAAACTGAGAAATGAATTCACTTTCATTCTCCTTACTGATGTGCAAAATCCATGGGGAAAAAATAGCATCAGCGATCGTACACAATTTTCAAAAGAAAGTCCTGAAAAAAACCCAGAGTTGGTATGAGATGTTAATGGGGGGTAGGATGGAAGAGATAGAGGAGGCAAAAAATAAATAAGTAAATAAACACATAATAATCATCGGGTATTTAAAACAGCCCTGTCTCATTTAAGTCTTGCAAAAACCGTATGAGGAAGGTATGATCATCCCCATTTCACAGATGAGGAAACTAAGACTCAGAAAAGCTAAGTAACTCAACTTCCAAAATGACAGGTCGAGAATAAAGCCAGTGTTTGAGTCAGAAGCCATGTTCTTGGGCCATTCTGCCCCTTCTTTGATGGGAGCATCACCCATGTTCAACGAGCCCATTCCTTCTCAGCAGCACCCAGCTATGGAGCAGTGCACCCCACCACAAAGACATCTTTGAGCAACCCTGCACCGTAAATGTCTAACAAGGTGACTTACCCACATTAAACTGGCATTCAGTTGGACGACTTCCAGGGACTGTCAAGGTGCTACTCAACTTGCATTTATGCAAGTGACTTTCTTTCACTGGGAGAAAGGATTGACCCCAAATGTCAGAATGGTACCATGGGAAAATGCACTGGGTCAGACGTCTTTCACATGAGGATTAGCAGAGGTCCTGCCCCTCCCAGTCGTCAGTGATCTCACAGCACTTCTCAGATAAGTTGAGGTGTCAACTCCAGCCAGTTCTGCTCATTCCATATTCTATATCCATGAAAATTATCTTTTTTCTTATTCCAATCTTCCCCAGCCTTTAAGGTAAATATTTTTCACATCTTGCCCTAACAGGGTGATTTTGAGATATAAAGAGGCTACTGCCTTTCGCACTGGAGAAAGTCCCTTTTTCAAGGTGGTTGAAGTGATTGCAATGTCGTTTGTAAAATATCCTGGAATTTCCTGGGAAGAAGTTGAAATTTTTGTATCAAGTATTTGTTCTTGTCATTCATGTTATACACACACACACACACACACACACACACACACAATTTCTTCTGTTGCATGTTTTATACTTTTGCTCCCTAACTAATAAACAAATTCTCTCTATATAAGGAACAGACACAAATTTAGGACAAACATACTGCCATCAGCCAAAAAAAAAAAAAATGGTACCCAAAGTGATCTGGCAATCTTCTTTTTCAGAATACGGTTATCATTTACTAGCGTTTTAAGGCTGGTACTAAATCACAAGAGAGTTGATTCTGTTTTTCAAACCTCTTTATATTCTAGATCTTATCCAAGTGCTGAGGGGTTTGGTTTAATGTCAAAATGTATTCTGAGTGGGAGCAAGGAGTCTGTGTGAAGTGATAATTTAGATGAAGGTCTGTGGGCTGTCTAGGTAGAAAGTAAGGAGCAGAGGAAAGGATATGATTCGTGGGCGTGATCAAGATGATAACAATATCTAACATTTGTCTTGGGCTTTCCAGTTTCACAGAACTCTCAAATACATGATTTCATTTCATACATTCAGGCACACCGTCATGAATTAACTCAGCAAGCACCTACTATCTTGTACTATCACCTACCTTGTGCTAGCCTCTGCTGGGAATACAGATCTGAGGAAGAAATTTGAGCTGCTGTCTTAAGGAAGGTAAAGTCTAAGGGAAGGAGATAGGTATTTAATCTAATAATTGCAATTAAAAGTGTTGAAAGCTTTTTTTAGTACAACTAAACACAAAGTGTTATGGAAGAACAATGAGTAACTCATTTGTGTGGAGTCTATTGAATAGAAGCCTATTCAGAGAAAGGTTGGTGGGGTTCAGGTGTTGAGGGATGGATGAAATGGAAGAACACCTGTTGAGAGACAAAAAAAAGAAAGAGAAAGAAACAATCTTGTTGTCACTGAAGATAAAGCTGTGATTATCAGAGCTAAAGTGCATGAGGGTAGAAGCAACCATCCATCTATCCATCCACTCGCCTGTCCATCCACGTACTAGAAATTATTGATCATCGGGGCGCCTGGGTGGCACAGCGGTTAGGCGTCTGCCTTTGGCTCAGGGCGTGATCCCGGCGTTATGGGATCGAGCCCCACATCAGGCTCCTCCGCTATGAGCCTGCTTCTTCCTCTCCCACTCCCCCTGCCTGTGTTCCCTCTCTCGCTGGCTGTCTCTCTCTCTGTCAAATAAATAAATAATTTAAAAAATCTTTAAGAAAAAAAAAAGAAATTATTGATCATCAACTTATGTATGACCTATTAGCTGGATAAACAAAGACAAATACTACACTGTCCCAGCCTTCAAGAAGTTCAGTGTCTATTAGAAAAAAGAGAGGTGGAAACAAATAATTGTTTTACAGGCCTACCGAGTGTAATAATAAAAGTACTGCAGGCTTCAGAGGGGAGGGGGGTGGGGGAATGGGATAGACCGGTGATGGGTAGTAAGGAGGGCACATATTGCATGGCGCACTGGGTGTTATACGCAACTAATGAATCATCGAACTTTACATCAAAAACCCAGGGATGTACTGTATGGTGACTAACATAATATAATAAAAAAAATATTTAAAAAAATAATAATAAAAGTACTGCTAGGAACTGGGCTCTCTCAGAGAAAGAGATAACAGACTCCGCTTGGCTCGTTCAGGAAGAGCTTTGTAAAGAAGAAAATCTCTCGTGAGCTGCAGATTGAAGAAAGATTCTGTCAAGTAGATAAGTGAGAATGGAGGCTTCACAGCAGAGGGACTAGCTTGTGTGAGAAGCATGTAAGAACAATGAGCACAGGGCACTCAGCGTCACAGTCCGTGTGCCATTAGCCCAAATTTGGTGTGTGTGCTAGAGATAATGGGAGATGAAATGGAGGGATGGGTGCAAACCACATGACCAAGATGTCTGGATTTTGTGCTGAAGGTGAAGGGGTCCTTGAAGAGCTGTAAATCAGGATCGAGGAATAATCTTTCTTTGGAAAGATCAAAATGGTGGCCACTTGGGCAAAGCTAAGGGAGCGATTCCTGTGTGGAGACTATTATAGTGGTTCCAATGGGAGATGAGGGCCTGACTTAAGTTAACAACAGAGGACTGGATAGGAGGGGTCGTATTTGGAGATCTTAGTGAGGTAGACAGGTTTCATCATGTGAGGGTGCAGGGAAGGCAGGAATTTAACATCTGGGTGAATAATGCTGTCCTTGACAAGAATAGGGCAAACAGCAGGAAGAGTAAGTGATGAGTCACTATCCCCATAGTGACAGCGATGGAGAAGGAGAATCAAGGGCCTGTCTTGGGCAGTTGATTAGATGTTGGTGTTATTAAATGATACCAAGAGCATGGGAGGAGCCAGTTCTGAAACTCACAACCCACTGGTGAAATAATTACGTCACATATTATCATTATTGCATAGATGAAGAAACTAAAGCTTGGATCTTTTAAGTGATCAAAACCCCAGGTATCCCTCCTCCTATTTTAGTGTACTTTCCATCACTGCGCTGTGACTGTGCGGTAATCCGTCAGCCATTACAATCTGAATTCCTGGGCCTAGAGACTTAGCACCATGATTTAGCAGCGCTAATGTGAGATCAGACTAGCTCAGGGCCTGATGCAGAGAGAAGCATAGGACATATTCAATGCTAAAACTAATGAACTTGACCAAGTGATTTTTTTTAGGGTTGGCATACAAATACAATAATAAATGGATGTATATACAACTGATTTATCAAAAACGATGTTGAATTTCAAAGACTGGTTATTTTTAAAATTATTTATCACAGAGTAATTCCAAAAAAAACTTTGTCTCTCTTCCCACTGAATTCCTCAGTTTAAAAGAATGGATATTTGTACAGATAGCATTACGTGGGACTCTTTGTTGGAGTGTTTCAACAACTGCTTAGGAGAATTACGAACCTCACGTAGAACTAACCATCCATGTAATAACCTATGAATGTTTAACTATTTATCATCTAATGTTTCAAAGATATTAATATGTAAATTGCTGTAATTTAATAAATCCAACATTAATATAATTCTAAAACACTATTCATGTATATTCCTATATTGCTAATGGCAGTTGCATCTTATAAATCTGAAAAATTCTTAATTGATCAATTTCAATTAATTTATTTTTAATGCCAAAATAGAAACTAAGTAGAATGAGGCAAGTTGTTTTTTTTTTTAATTTTAATTCCAGTGTGGTTAACATACAGGGTTGTATTAGTTTCAGATGTACAATGTAATGATTCAACAGGTCTATATATTACTCCGTGCTCACAAGATAAGCATGTCCTTAATCCCCTTAACCTATTTCGCTTATCCCCCCCATCTCCCTCCTCTCTGGTGACCATCTGTTTGTTCTCTAGTTAAGAGTCTCTTTCTTTGGTTTGTGTCTCCCTTCTTTTTTCCATCGTTTGTTTTGTTTCTTAAAATCCACATATGAGTGAAGTCATATGGTATTTGTCTTTCTCTGACTGGCTTATTTCACATAGCATTAAATCCACCCATGTTGTTGCAGATCGCAAGATTTTGTGGGATCTTTTTTTATGTCTGAATAATATTCTATTATATATATACCACTTTTTTATCCATTCATCTATTGATGGACACTTGGGCGGCTTCCATAGTTTGGCTATTGTAGATAATGGCCGCAAATATAGGGATGCATATATCCCTTCGAATTAGTGTTCTTGTATTCTTTGGGTAAATATCCAGCAGTGTGATTCTTGGAATGTAGGGTAGTTTTATTTTTAATTTTTTGAGGAAACTCCATAGTCTTTGTTCCACAGTGACTGCACCAGTTTGCATTCCCACCAAGAGTGCACGAGGGTTCCTTTTTCTCCATATCGTCACCGACACTTGTTGTTTCTTGACTTTTTGGATTTTAGCTATTCTGACAGTGGTGAGATGATATCTCATTGTGATTTTGATTTGCATTTCCCTGATGGTTCAGTGATGTTGAGCTTCTTTTCATGTGTCTGTTGGCCACTGGATGTCTTCTTTGGAGAACAGCATGTTCATTCCTTCTGCCTATTTTTTAATTGGATTGTTGTGGGTGTGTGCATGTGTGTGTGTAAGTTGTGTAAGTTCTTTATATATTTTAGATACTCTTTATCGGATACCTCATTTGCAAATATCTTTATCCATTCAGTAGATTGTCTTTTAGTTCTGCTGGTTGTTTCCTTTGCCGTGCAGAAGCTTTTTATTTTGATGTAGTCCCAGTGTTTTAATTTTGCTTTTATTCCCTTGTCTCAGGACACATATCTAGAAAGTTGTTGCTATGACCAATGTCAGAGAAATCACTGCTTGTGCTCTTTTCTAGGATTTTTATGGTTTCAGGTCTCACATTTAGGTCCTTAATCCATTTCGAGTTTATTTTTATGTATGGTATAAGAAAGTGGTCCAGTTTCATTCTTTTGCATGTAGCTGTCCAGTTTTCCCAACATCATTTGTTAAAGAGACTGTTTTTTTTTCCCATTGCATATTCTTTTATCCTTTGTCAAAGATGAATTGACCATATAATTATGGGTTTATTTCTGGGCTTTCTATTCTGTTCTATGATCTATGTGTCTGTTTTTGTGCCAGTACCATACTGTTTTGATTACTATAGCTTTGTAATACAACATGAAATCTGGAATTGGGATGCCTCCAGTTTTGTTTTTCTTTTTCAAGATTGCTTTGGCTATTGAGGGTTTTTTTGGTTCCATACAAATTTTAGAATTGCTTATTCTAGTTCTGTGAAAAATGCTGTTGGTATTATGATAGGGATTGCATTAACTTTGTAGACTGCTTTGGGTAGTATGAACATTTTAACAATATTTGCTCTTGCAATCCATGATCATGGAATATCTTTCCATTTGTGTTGTCTTCAATATCTCTCATCAGTGTTTTATAGTTTCAGAGTATAGGTCTTTCACCTCTTTGACTAAGTTTATTTCTAGGTATTTTATTATTTTTGGTGCTATTGTAAATGGGATTGTTTTCTTAATATCTCTTTCTGCTGCTTCATTATTACTGTATAGAAATGCTATGGATTTCTGTATATTGATTTTGTATCCTGCGACCTTACTGAATTCATTTATCAGTTCTAGTAGTTTTTTGGTGGAGTCTTTAGTGTTTTCTAGATATAGTATCATGTCATTTGCAAATAGTGATACTTTTACTTCTTCCTTACCAATTTGGATACCTTTTATTTCTTTTTGTTGTCTGATTGCTGTGGCTAAGGACATCTGGTACTATGTTGAATAGAAGTGGTGGGAGGGGACATCCTTGTCTTATTCCTGACTTAAGGGAAAAGCTCTCAGTTTTTCCCCAGTGAGTATGATGCTAGCTGTGGGGTTTTCATATAAGGCCTTTTTATGTTGAGGTATGTTCTCTCTGCCCCGACTTTGTTGAGGGTTTTTATCATGAATGGATGTTGCACTTTGTTAAATGCTTTTTCTGCATCTATTGAACTGATCATATATAGTTTTTGTCCTTTTACTTATTGATGTGATAAATCAAATTGATTAATTTGGGAATACTGAGCCACCTTTGCATCCCAGGAATAAATTCCATGTGATTGTGGTGAATGATTTTTTAAAATGTTGGATTCAGGGGCGCCTGGGTGGCACAGCGGTTAAGCGTCTGCCTTCAGCTCAGGGCGTGATCCTGGCATTATGGGATCGAGCCCCACATCAGGCTCTTCTGCTGTCAGCCTGCTTCTTCCTCTCCCACTCCCCCTGCTTGTGTTCCCTCTCTCGCTGGCTGTCTCTATCTCTGTCAAATAAATAAATAAAATCTTTAAAAAAAATGTTGGATTCAGTTTCCTAATATTTTTGCTGAGCATTTTTGCATCTGTGTTCATCAGAGGTATTGTCCTGTGGTTCTCATCGGTTGTGGTATCTTTATCTGGTTTATGGGTAATGCTGGCCCCATAGAATGAATTTGGAAGTTTTTCTTCCTCTTCTACTTTTTTTTGGAATAGTTTGAGAAGAATAGGTATTAACTGTTCTTTAAATGTTTGGTAGAATTCACCTGTGAGGCCATCCAGTCCTGGACTTTTATTTGTTGATGATTTTTTGATTAATGATACAATTTCATTGCTGGTAATTGGTCTGTTAAAGTTTTCTGTTTTTTCCTGTTTGAGTTTTGGTAGGTTGTATGTTTCTAGGTTTTCCAATTTGTTGGCATACAATTTTTCATAATATTCTCTTACAATCATTTTATTTCTGTGGTGTTGGTAGTGATTTTGCCCCTGTCATTACTGATTTTGTTTATTTGAATCCTTTCTCCCTCCTTCCCCTGCCCATTTTTGTGATGAGTCTGGCTAGAGGTTTATCAATTTTGTTGATCTTTTCAAAGAACCAGCTCCTGGTTCCATTGATCTGTTCTATTGCTGTTTTAGTTTCAATGTCATTTATTTCTGCTCTAATCTTTATTATTTCCTCCCTTCTGCTGGTTTCATGTTTTGTTTGTTCTTCTTTTTCTAGCTCCTTTAGGTGTAAGGTTAGGTTGTTTCATTGAGATTTCTCCTGCTTTTTGAGATAGATGTATTGTTACATACTCTCCTCTTAGAACTGCTTTTGCCGCATCTCAAAGAGTTTGGACTGTTGTGTTTTCATTTTCATTTCCATGTAATTTTTTATTCCTTCAATTTCTTAGTTGACCCATTCATTGTTTAGTAGCATGTTATTTAACCTCCACGTATTTGTACTCTTTCCAGATATTTTCTTCTGGTTGATCTAGTTTCACAGCATTGTGGTCAGAAAAGATGCATGGTATGACTTCAACCTTTTTGAATTTGTTGAGACTTGTTTTGTGGCCTAATATGTGATCTGTTCTGGAGAATGTTCCAGTGCGCTTGAAAAGAATGTGTCTTCTGCTGTTTTAGGACAGAATGTTCTGACTGTATCTGTTAGATGCATCTGGTCCAGTGTGTCATTCAAAGCCATCGTTTCCTTGTTGATTTTCTGTTTGGATGATCTGCCCATTGATGTAAGTAGGATGTTAAGGTCCCCTTCTATTATTGTATTACTATTGATTATTTCCTTTATATTCGGTAATAATAGCTTTGTGCATTTGGGTGCTTTCATGTTGGATGCGTGAGTATTTACAATTGTTATATCTTCTTGTTGGATTGTCCCCTTTATTATTAGATAGTACTCTTCTTTGTCTCTCTCTCTTCTTTTTTTTTAAAGATTTTATTTATTTATTTGATAGACAGAGACAGCCAGTGAGAGAGGGAACACAAGCAGGGGGAGTGGGAGAGGAAGAAGCAGGCTCCCAGCGGAGGAGCCTGATGTGGGGCTCGATCCCAGAATGCCGGGATCACGCCCTGAGCTGAAGGCAGACGCTTAACGACTGAGCCACCCAGGTGCCCCTCTTCTTTGTCTCTTATTACAGTCTTTGTTTTAAAGTCTATTTTGTCCAATATAAGTATTGCTATGCCAGCTTTCTTTTGACGTCCATTTCCATGACGTTTCTCCACCCCCTCACTTTCAATCTGCAGGTGTCTTTAGGTCTAAAATAAGTCTCTTGTAGGCAGCATATAGATGGATCTTGGGTTTTTTATCCATTCTGTCACCCTATGTCTTTTGATTGGAGCATTTAGGTCATTTATATTCAAAGTAATTATTGATACATGTGTATTTATTCCCATTTTGTTAGTTGTTTTGTGGCTGTTGCTGTAGATTTTCTCTGATCCTTTCTTCTCTTGCTCTCTAATGGTTAGCTGGTTTCCTTTCTTTATCTTTGTATATCTAGTACTGGTTTTTGATTTGTGGTTACTATTAGGTTTGTATATAACATCTTCTGCATAGAGCAGTCTACATTAAGTTGATGGTTACTTCAGTTTGAACCCATTTTTTGCTCTTCTCCCTCCTACCCCACGTTTTAGGTATATGGTGTCATATTTTACATCCTTTCATTTTGTGAATTCCTTGACTGATTTTTACAGATAGACTTACTTTTACTGCTTTTATTACTCTTACTTATGGCCTTTCTTTTCCACTCAAAAAGTCTCCTTTATGTTCCTTGTAGGGCTGGTTTAGTGGTCATGAGCTCCTTACCTTTTGCTTGTTTGAGAAACTCTTTATTTCTCCTTCTATTCTGAATGATAGCCTTGCTAGAAAGAGTATTCTTGGCTGCAGAATTTTTCCTGTCAGCTTTTTGAAGAGATCACGCCATTCCTTTCTGGCTTACAAAGTTTCTGTTGAAAAATCTGCTGATAGCCTTATGGGATTTCCCTTGTATGTAACTGTCTTCTTTTGCTGCCTTTTTAAAAAAGATTTATTTATTTCAGGGAGGGGGGAGGGGCAGAGGGAGAGAGAGAATCTCAAGCAGACTCCTCCCCACTGAGCAGAGCCTGACATGGGCCTCGATCTCAGGACTCTGAGATCATGACCTGAGCTGAAATCAAGAGTTGGAAGCTTAACCAACTGAGCCACACAGGTGCCCCTTTTGCTGCTTTTAAGATTTTTTTAAAATCAGTACTTTTTACCATTTTTACTATGTGTCTTGGCATGGCTCTCC
This sequence comes from Ursus maritimus, assembly GCF_017311325.1. Taxonomy (NCBI): domain Eukaryota; kingdom Metazoa; phylum Chordata; class Mammalia; order Carnivora; family Ursidae; genus Ursus; species Ursus maritimus. The sequence goes on from NW_024425675.1 coordinate 18,274,707, forward strand.
GAGCAGATCCCCTGAAGCCTAGGTGAGTGGGGCTTGGTGTAAACAAGTTAGGCAGTGGATGGCGGTGTCCTGCTGGTTCCCACAGGTGGCTGTGTGTTTATGCTGAGGGGCAAGGTGGGGAGATGACATCTGACAGCTCTTTTGTTCCTGAAGGGGTCTTCCAATGATCTCTGCCCCTCCAGACATGCTCTGAGATGAATAAGTAGCTTTCCCTCCCACATACTCCAGGCACTTTTCAAACTTCTGCTTCTAGGCTCTATCTCTGTGGGCTGTTTGTTGTGCTGTCTCTTTAAAGGCAGGAATTCAGCTTCCTATTCCCCTCTTGGCTTTCTCAGAACTGAGCCGTCCAGTTTTTAAAATTCCAGGTTTCAAGTTCCTCTGGTTAAGCTCTGGTAAGAACTCACAAAATGTGGCCCTCTTGCTTTCAAAGCCAAATGTTCTGGAGATTTGTCTTCCCTGTGCAGACTCCCCCAGGTATTAGTCTATTTCTCTCTCCTCACCCAGGGCTGCCCCATCCCCCAAGGAGAGCCAGCCCGTTTCGCTCTCCACTGTCCACGCTGAGGTCTCTGCCTTTTGTGCCCTCTTTGATGGGGCCTCTTCTCGGCTTTCAGCAGTGGAGTTTGTTCTGATAGCTTCGGGTCATTTTCTAGGTTATTCACGCTGATGCATTATTGCTGTATCTGTGAGACAAGGCAAGCTTAGGGTCCCCTTACTCTGTCATCTTTCCAGCCTCCCCCAGGTTCATAATGTGTGGTCTAGATATTGCCTATGGTTACAAAGTATAACTTGTTATTTCAATTAAATATTGCCCAGAAACTTTGGTTTCACACAAAGGCAGACCTGCAATTAGAATGGTGCATTCACACGAATACACTCGTTTCTTCCATATATGTAAGCATTTTAAAGTCTTCACTTAATCTTTTTGTATTAAGGCATTGCTTTAATGCAACAGCCTTTTCAACATGAGAAAACAACTGGGAATGAAAAGCAATAGAAAAAATAATTCAGGTTGTTCTGTATTAATTGTATTCACCATTATCTACAGTTGAATAAGCATCTTCCTCCTACATTATTCACTTCCCTGACTGCACAGGTCCCCACCTTACAGAGATGTTTAATGACATCATAGAAGGAATGATGTCACACTTTCAATATTATGACTTAAGTGTAGACTTACGCAAAAGGAACAGATGGCTGCAAGAGAGAAAAACCCTTGTTTAAATTAGACTAAAACCAGAAGTTGGCTCTGAATTGTGAAGCGTAATTAAAACTTTATCTTAAAATACATTTCACAGTTTATATACCCTAGGAAGAGCTTTTTACCATATGAACTTTCCAGCTGCCACATAGCACAAAAGAGGTTGCGTTTTTCATGTAAGGCGGTACACAGTTCAGGGAATGATGGTATTGAGAAGAGTGAAGATAAATCTCATAGACATGGCAATCGTATTTGTTAAAATGTCACATTTCATGGGAATGGTGTCAGAGTCATGAAAAATTGCTTTAGAAAAAAAAAATTACTGGTAGAAGGTTTGGGTGGGTATAATGTGGTGGAGAGGATACCGGACCAGTGCCTTCTTTGGCCCCGACGTGGGCTGGTCTGCGCAAGTGTCTGTTAAAGAGTACAACCTGGGGTACTTCACAGATATCAATTACCAGCATAACTTAATTGCATTTTATTTGGCATTCTTTCTGTATTTTAAGAAGTTCTGCTACCTTTCAGTCTGTCACACCTCTGTCTGGACTTCTTTTTTTTCCTTATTAAATAGGTCCTACAATGAAAGGAAATCCATGATCAACAATAACAGGGGGGAAAATCCACATAACGTTTAAGGGTTAGAAGTAATTTTTCTTAACCCCTTTTGACAGATGAGCAAAGAACCAGAAGTTTAAGTGACTTTGTTCAAGATCACACAAAAATGCTGGTGTCAGAACCAGAAATTAAGCAGTGTGACTCGAGTACCCCGTTTGTCTGTCATCCCATGCATGGAACATACACAGAAGGAATATACGTTGCACTGATGGAGGAAAAGCTGCTGCCAATATCATCACACAATTTTAACCTTAAATGTATTCAGAGTTTGTGTTTCTCTGTGAGTGAGTACTCTCTACAAACCAGCGTAGATCTTTATATAAAATCTGGCCACGGTGTGACAAGTTATAGACAAGCGGCCATAATGACATGTTTAAAAGCATCTAGGCTATTTTTTTTTCTTTCTAGTTTTTCTTTCCTATCCTCTGCCATAGCGATAGCAGAAGACATGTCAGTGGACATTAGTAAATTTTAAAAAGGGAGTGTTCCTTTTTTTAAAGATTTTATTGATTTATTTGACACAGAGAGAGAGAGACAGCGAGAGAGGGAACACAAGCAGGGGGAGTGGGAGAGGGAGAAGCAGGCTTCCTGCCGAGCAGGGAGCCCGATGCGGGGCTCGATCCCAGGACCCTGGAATCATGACCTGAGTCGAAGGCAGACGCTCAACGACTGAGCCACCCAGGCGCCCCCCAAAAAGGGAGTGTTCTAAGTACATACTTTCCTTTAAAGATTCTCACTTGCTTATCAGGACTCTCCTTTGTTGCCTGAACTGATTTCTTGAGTTTTTCACTCCATGGTCGGATCGGAGCCAATATGACTAAATAAGTTGTCTTTACTATAAATAATGTGCACAGTGTATACACTGCACAACGTGTCCTCGTTTCTCTCAGGCATGCTCCACTTTTGCACATCATGCATGCATATGCGTAACGCTGATAATAAACTGTTAAATACCGCATTGTAGACACAGGATTCTAGATGTGATAAACCATTTCGTGTGCATGACATACCAATTGTTCTTTCTTTAAAATCCTACCATACTACTTAAGTACATGCTTTGAACAGTTTCAGTTTGCCAAACATTCGCCTGGAATTGATTTTGAGTGATTTCATGTTAATTCACTAGTATTCATAGGAATTAAAAGTGTGCAGTTCCGGGGGCACCAGATACTAATTTTTTTGTGGCTTTTCAAAGACAACTGTAAGATTAGAAGTCATCATAATTATAATTCAGGCATCAGTTCGAAGGCAGAGAATGCGTTGTGTTCCCTGCTATCTCCTGGTGTCTGCTACATGACGCACTTGATAAATATTTGTTGAATGAATGAATAAATGAATGAATGAAGTAATATTCCACCCTCTTACTTCATCTAATTAAAAGCATGAAAAAACTTATCAAAATTGTACCCTTTAAAGAGATAGGTGAATTTGGCATGACTCATCAGAGGTAGAGAATAAAACGGGTTATTAGCCCATCCCTGGTGTTCTCACTTCTTTTTCAAAACCCTTGGGTCAAAGTCTTCTTCCCTCCACAGGGAGCAATTTTCAACGAGAGAGGTGGGCTATATTCCTGCGCCTAATTATTATTGTGCCCCTCATCAAACTCTAGGCCCTGGCTTTCCATCAAAGCCCTGTGCTTTGTTAGATAACCACGAAGACAAAAGATGGAGGCATAGCACCTGTCTTTTGTCCTCCCGGAGACTCAAAACTTAATCAGGAAATAGTTAGTGCCCCAATGCCTTCCAGCCCTGTCATCTTACCCAGCTTTCACTGGTAACGAAAGAATCATATTGTCACAAAAATACCCACGGCTACCCTCCAGTACACGATGCATAAAATTTCCTTGGAGATGAATTGCGAAAAGACCTTCCGTGGGGTATCTTCTTGAACCACACACGCCCTGTATCCGACCGGGGCAGAGACCGTGCTGTGAGTCCATGCCAACTGGAAATGTAGAGAGAGTTTTAACAGGTAGTTGAAATTATAATAAATGATTAAAAGGCATAAAGCCGTTGTGGATTGAAAGCCCAAACAGGGACACCTAAGGGCTGGTGTTATTTTGCGATAACCGTTGACTTTGGGTGGCCAGAACTGTGAAGGGCAGCCCCCTGCAGTGTTCCCTAGGGCTAGATCCACAGCCGTCCCCAGGCACGTCCACAGGCCCATATTTCTTAAAGAGAACAGATGGTTAGGGGAGGGCCTAGACACAGAAGCAGATTTATCTTGTCAAGGTTGTTATCTCCAGGTAAATGACCTTAAGCAGGTCACAAATGGTCACATGACAACAATGTGGTTCAGAGGTGTCCTGAGGTGTCCGCCATTCATTAACTCTTCCCTCTCAGCATCCCAAGCAGTAGATAGCAGTTTTGCTGTTGTTGCTGTGGTGTTTGTGTGTGTGTGTGTGTATGTGTGTATACACGTATTTTAAGAGAAAATGCCTTACGCATGAATGCTAGTGAAGATTTATATACCTTCAAAATATTTCATTGCTTTAATGTGACTGTGGACATCCTGGAGGATTTTATTTTGTATTCTCAAATGATAGAAGTCCTGCCTTTAAGGGGCTAAATGCACCAATCCGATAGGTATTCAAGGCTGAGCGTTGGTCCTGGTGGAGAGCCCAGTGTTCTCAAAGCAGCTGCAGGGCAGAGCTGGAGTCTTGACTTGTCACCTCGCCACCACGACAGCTCGTGGGTTCAGAGCCTTCTCTGGATGCCTAAAAGGCATGGCAGGAGAAATGAGGGACTCTGTGTTTTGTTTGTTCGGTTTTGTTTTCCTGGAGGTCTTGTTTTCAGAACGCTCTACTTTTTGTGTGCTGCCTGTGTATTTTGTTGCACGAAATATATGCCCTTTTGTGGTTTGTCCCCAGTATAAAAGCTGAAATCCTCGCCCTTTCAATACAGATCAGAGTGTGTGTGCAGCCCAGCAGACCTCTGCGAGTCTGTGAAAGGCTGACCCAGTCACACGTCAGCCTGGCGACTGTCTTGCTGGGAACACCCACATCAAAAAGCCAAAGTTGCCTGCATCTGCCTCCCTGATTATTATTTTTTTCTCTGTTACTTTATTCCACTTGTTTTTCCAAATGCACTTTTTTTTTCTGTAGCCATTTTGCCCAGTTGCCTCTCCCCTGAAATGTTCCTACTTGTATGTATTTCTTTTTCGGGCACTGGAACCCTGCATTGTCCCTAATGGAGGTACAGAATGGGTGGGCTGCTCTAGGAACAGTCTCAGGACTTCCTAGGATGCTCTGAATTTGTCTGATGTCAGGCTAACCTCTCAATTCTATCCTGAGCCATTCTAGAGGGAGGCACTGGAAAGGTGTCCACTGAAAATCAGAGAATGTAGCTTTGTTATTTAAAAGAAAATACACATATGTGTACAATATATATGTTGTTTGATTTTATGAGCAAGTAGGACACTACTGTACTCGGAATTAAGATTTATTTCACAATTTCCAACAAAAGCTTACTTTCTATTAATGCCAAGCATAATCTTCTAACTTACCTACATGTCTAACTGTAAAGAGAATTAGAAAGATTCTTCTTTAAGAATCATTATGACCCAGTTCAAGCAGTAGGGTGGACGAAATGTTCACAGAAAGCCTTTCCTACATAGTGCGTGTAAAATACTGAATAAAATTAAAGGGGAAAAAATCATATTTTTAAATGCTTGGTTAGGCTGGTGGGGAAGTTAAGGACCTGTTCCTGGTGCAGAAAAAGAAAGCAGAGAAAGTGAGAGGTAAGGGGAGACCTAGAGCGTCCATTTGCCTGGCGGGTGGGTGGAGGGTAGGTTAATGGGCCAAAGACAGAGCCCAGCTTGGATAATTAGGAGGTAAACTGGAGACACAGTTCCCATCAGCACATAAAGGAGTGCTCCCTCACCCCAGACAACACCCATGGGGGCGGAGGAGGTAAACACCTGGTCCACAGAGGGGGTCTTTGGATATTATATGCCTTTCTCAGTCTTGTTTTCTGGTGAAAGGGAAGCAGATTGAGAAAAACCATCTCCAGTAAGAATCGAAAGCTGCAAGCCTACATTCACTGAGTTTAGGAGCCAGAATTCATAGAACCTGTGTGGTTCTAAACCCCTCAAGTCAAAAGTTTAAAGAGCCAGGAAAAGGGGCGCCTGGGTGGTTCAGTTGGGTGAGCGTCCGACTCTTGGTTTCGGCTCAGGTCATGATCTCGCAGTTGTGAGATTGAGTCCCACATTGGGCTCTACACTCAGTGTGGAATCTGCTTCAGATTCTCTCTCCCTCTTCCTCCTGCTCACTCTCTCGCTCTCTCAAATAAATCTTAAAAAAAAATTAAGAGTCACAAAAAAACCAAATACTGTATGATTCCACTTGTATGAGGTACGTAGAGTCGTCAGATTGCAGAGGTGAACAGTAGGATGCTGGTTGCCTTGGTCGGTGCAGAGGAGGAGTAGGGAGCCATTGTTCGGTGAGTAGAGTTTCAGTTTTGCAAGATGAAGAGTTACGGAGTTTGCTTGCACAGCAACGTGGATGCATTTAACACTACTGAATCCTATACTTCACAATAGATGTAAGATGGTAAATTTTATATTATGACTATTTTACCATAAATAAACATTTTTTTTTAATTTTTAAAAATTGAGTTTAAAGTTGTCCCAGACTGGTAGTGCCCCCTAACTACCTACCAGAAACAAACAGAACAAACACACAAATGAACAGGGGGAAAAATCCTCCAGCCTAGGACTTGTAATAATTTCCAAGGAATCCAAGATCAAAATAACCTTTTTTTTTTTTTTAACACGAAAATAACCTCACATGAATGAGAGCCTGAAGAACCAACAAACTAAAAATCAGGGGGAAAAAGACATTAGAAATTAGATTTGTTAATCACAAGGTATATATTATATGTTTAATATGTTTTTAAAGATTGAATTGAAAACATAAGGAAAAAGAAATGATCAAAATTAACCAAGCAGTTTTAAAAAGTAAACAAATAGGGGCACCTGAGTGGCTCAGTCAGTTAAGTGTCCAATTCTAGATTTCGGCTCAGGTCATGATCTCAGGGGGGATAGAGCTCCATGTCAGCCTCCATGCTCTGAGTGTGGAGCCTGCTTAAAGAATCTCTCTCTCCCTCTCTCTCTGTCCCTCCCCTCTCCCCCTCCCCCAGGCTAGCTCTCACTTGCACTCTCTCTCTCTAAAAAAAGAGAAACTCCCACCCTCATCAAAATGACATGTCCATGGGTTTGCTAGAGAGCCTCTTGTCAATTACAGCCAGATTTTCCATAATGCGTTGCCGGTCTGTCTCCTTCCCACAAAACCACGTAGGTTTCAACACCTTAAATCTAAATATCCAAAATAAAGCATGTTAAAAACCTTAAAAAAAAAAAAAAAGTAAACAAATAGAGGGGTGCCTGAGTGGCTCAGTCAGTTAAACATCCAACTCATGATTTAGGCTCAGGTCATGATCTCATGGGTATGGAGATGGAGTCCCATGAAGGGGTCCGCGCTCAGTGGGGAGTCTGCTTGAGATTCTCTCCCTCTGCCACTACCCCCCCCATGCATACTCACTCACTCTCTCTCTAAAATAAACAAATAAATCTTTTAAAAAAGTAAACAAATAGAATTTATAGAAATTTTTATAAAAGGACTATGGTTTTAAGTTTTCTGTTCTTAATATTATAAACCACATTGATAAAATGAGGCAACAGATTGATTTTGCTGGAAAGAGAAGTAGTAAATAGGCAGATAGAACTTTAAGAAAACAGGTCCAATATGCCAATGGATGAAAATATGAGCGAGATGTTAAGAGATCCGCAGGACAGGTAATCAGACCCTACACATATCAAACTGGCGTTGATGATGAAAATAGGAAGATACAGATGAAGCACTATTTGAAGAGACAATGGCTGAAGTTTTCCAGAAACAAATTACAAATACATCTTCACATCCAGGAATCCCAAGCATACATGATAAAAAGAAATTCACACTGAGATAGATCATAGTGCAGACACAGAGTCCCAGAGACAAAGATGTTAAAAACAGAAAGAAAGGCAGCTTCCTTCCAAAGAAGCATAACTAGGTTCAGCTGACTTATGAACAGCAATAACGTATGTCAGTTGAAAATGGAATCTCTTTAAAGCACTTAGAAAAAATAACTTGAGAATTGTCTATTTTAATTATTATAAGTTACCTATTCTATTTAATTATCTCTTACGAATAAAGGAATGAAGGCATTTTCAGATACATATATACTAAGTGTTTATTACCAAAACAGACACACGCTGAAGGAACTTCAAATGATGTACTTTAGGAAATTCAAGGATGAAGAGCTGGCATGAAGAGGAATGGTGAGCAAAGAAAATAGCAAACAGAAAAGCTAATCTAAATATACATTGACCATCTAAATGTTTTATGATAGTAAGATAATGTCTAATCAGTGGGATTAAAAAAAGAAAATAGACACACATCCTGGGAAAAATAGTATGTAAGTTAGATGGTAAGTGATTGAAGTCGAAGGATTCTAAGATCTTTGTATTACCCGGAAGTTGGTAAAATATTTATTATATTTAAAAATTGATATGTTAAATATACATGTTACATTTTCTATTATAACCACGGATAGGATAGAAGTAGTATAGATACCTTCCGAAGTATTAAAGGGGAAAGATAAAATAAGAAGGTGAAAAAAAATCAATCGATCAAGGATGATATTAGCTATGACGAAAAGAAAAAGTGAGGGAGGGGGTGCCTGGATAGCTCAGTTGGTTAAGTGTCCTACTCTTGGTTTTGACTCAGGTCATGATCTTGGGGTCATGAGATAGAGCCCTGCTTTGGGCTCCATGCTCATCTAGGAGTTGGCTTGAGAGTCTCTGCCACTGCCCCTCCCCCAACTCACGCACATGCTCTCTCTCTCACTAATTAATAAATAAAGAAATAAAATCTTAAGAAAGAAAGAAAAAGTGAAACAAACATTTTAGTAAACTTAGTCAAAGTAAAAAAACTGAAGTTTTCATATAGAAGAAAAGACAAGATAAAACCCAAACCCAGCCACATGCTGGGTGTGTGTAAGACACATCTAAGTTATAAAACTAACACAGAAAGATCAGGATAGTCACATCAATATCAGGTAAAACAGCCTTTAAAACAAAAAGCATTGCTCAAATTACTGGAGATAAAGCAGTGCAATATATGTTGAAATAAGTTTTAGTTCGCCAGGAAGGTGAAACAACTTGTATGCGTGTGATGGCGTAGCTTCAAAATATATAAAGAAAACACTGAAATGTGTACAGTGAGAAATTTAAAAATCCATCATAATAAATTTTAAGATACTTCTTTTTGTAACCAATAGATTGAGCAGTGACAAAGTCAGCAGGAATATAGAATATTTGAACATGGTGACTATAGTCTAATGGACCTATAGAGAGCATAACCGCAGAATACAATGTTTTCAAAAACCCAAGAAATATTTATAAAATTTATAATATTTATATTATACATTATATATAATATTATAATATAATACATTATAATATATACTATATTATATATTATAATATATTATAATATATTATTATAATATTATAATTATTATATTTATAAAATTTAAAAATATTATATTATCTTATTCATTTGCATGACACACCATTTAAAAAGTATTAAAGAATCATCCTTCTGGGGGCGCCTGGGTGGCACAGCGGTTAAGCGTCTGCCTTCGGCTCAGGGCGTGATCCCGGCATTATGGGATCGAGCCCCACATCTGGCTCCTCCGCTATGAGCCTGCTTCTTCCTCTCCCACTCCCCCTGCTTGTGTTCCCTCTCTCGCTGGCTGTCTCTATCTCTGTCAAATAAATAATAAAATAAATCTTTAAAAGAAAAAAAAAAAAGAATCATCCTTCTGGATTAAAGATGTTGCATATGTTCTAAATCCTACAAGGTAACATTATCAAATACATTATTTTAAATTCATACGAACTTACCCTAGATCTCACAGCAAATGGTAGAGTCAAGATTTAAAATCAGGAGTCTCTGGGTCCAAAGACTCTATTCTTCATACTAGGACACACTACCTCTAAGACAGGGATCTAGAAGCATCCCTCTACTTTATCAGTACAACCAGAAGATCTTGAAAATAGCCATGTATTGATCTTGACACCAATCCAGTTGCCAGGAAAACTGTCTTTACCTTGATGTTCTCAGTCTCTCCATTAATATCGGCTTCTTCATTCTGCCACAGTTATAACTTTTAATTTCTTTTTTAGCACAGGATTTTATAATATTTCTATTAAGTAGAAGCATTTTATCAATACATCCTGTAGGACTGGTAGCAGAATGCCAGGTGTGACAATGAGAAGCTACCAGTCTGTTAACACGGCTTTATTCCAATATGCAGATAGAAGTAATTGTAATATATTATTAGGTGTCATTTGTACTGTGTTAACGCCTTAATTTCATCTAAAGGCTAATGTCTAGCCTTTGCAATACGTTAGGCTTCTTCATAAAATGAACTGCAGCCAACATCTGGTCAGATAGTCACTTATTTTGTGGGCCCCTACACATCTAATATAATGTGTTGGGGGTTGAATGGTGGACTCCAAAAAGATATGTCCATGTGTTAGCGCTCTGAAACTCTGAAAGGGATCCTGTTTGGGAAGAGAGTCTTTGCGGTTGTGGTGGAGCTAAGGATCTCCAGATGAGATCATTCTGGGTTACCTGGGTCAGCATTAAATCTAATGATGTGTCCTTCTAAGAAACAAAAGAGGAGAAGACACAGACAGGAGGGGGCCATGTAAAGAAAGAGTCAGAAACTGAAGTTATGTAGCCACAAGCCAAGGAATGTCTGGAACAACCAGGCAATGGAAGAAGCAAGGTGGGATGTTCCCCCCAGTGCCTTTGGAGGAAGTGCAGCCCTGCCCACACCTTCATCTCAGACCTCTGGCCTCCAGAGCTGTGAGAAAGCAATTCTTCTTTTAAGCCACCCAGTTCCTTATAATTTATTATAGTAGCCATGGGAAACTAAGAATACTACCAAACATATAATATACCCATTACTATTATGATTTTTAAAGATTCATTTACTTATTTGAGAGAGAGAGAGAGACAGGGGAGGGGGGGGGCAGAAGGAGAGGGAGAGAGAATCTCAAACAGACTCCGGGCTCAGGGTAGAGACTGGAGCCCCAGGCAGGGCTTGATCTCACGACCCCAAGATCATGACCTGAGCCTAAATCAAGAGTGAGACACTCACCGACTGAGCCACCCAGGCTTATGCCCCAGTATTATGTTTTATAATTACATTTTTTCAAGTTCAGATGACTCAAACCACCAGTCAGAAGAGCAAATTTGAATATTTACGTTTGTGGTTTTCTTCTCAGGGGGAAACTATTCACTTTCCCTTCCCTTTATATCTGTAGATAAATTTATCACTCCCAACCAGCAACAAATACAGAGCATCTAGACTGGGCAGCTACTGTGGTATCAGACCCTGAGGCAAAGAAGTGAAGTACACAGGGGCAGTTACTAGGAAGGGTTATGAAGGGTTAAGTCAATTAAGAGAAATTATTTACACAAAACACCTAGAACACTAACAGACCCAGAGTCAGGACACAGAAATGGCAGCACCGACTTTTACTAATGTCTGTTGTAAAATACTGTCATCCAGGTGGTTAGTGGTTTTCTCTAGGTGATTAGTATTTCCTTCATCTGATATTATTTATTTGATCATTCATAATCATCTGGTGACTTGGACTGATTTTGGAGATCGTCTGCTTACCTATCGATGTGGGACATAACTGTTTTGGAGATGTCCACACCTGCTTCCTGCAACACTCGGATAATCTGAAATGGTGCACTTGGATTTCTTCCGGGATGAATAATAACAGGACAGCCCAGCTGAGCCTGGGCATGAGCTGTTGCTTGAAGAACCTTCCTCTCGCTCTCAGCCAGAGGCCAGGAGCAACCGATTTCTCCGATGACGCCACACTTGATACTCGTTCCATCAGCTCCATGGAGAATTTCATTAATGAGAACGTCAGTAAGCTAAGAAAGAGTGAGAAAGAAAATGTTTTAGAAACTGTGGTATTTATCAACCCAGAGTCACCACGGTATGTGAATGGATTTATTCATTCGGTCATTCATTCTTTTAAAAATGTATTTGCCATCCATTCAATTCATACAGGTCGATGAGAAAAGCCAAATCTCAAATTCAATAAGTTACTCTAAATCAAAGATTCAATAATATCTTACTGTGATTATTTAATGAGAAATGTGTGGCTTTAGGAAGCTATAGGGGAAAAAATGTGACTTCATGAAAGTACATTCAGATGAGAAAAAAAAATTTATAATTTAACCTGAGAAGCATCTAGAACATAAAAAGACTACCCTTGAATATACATCAACTGTATCAACGAATCCTTTAATTCTCCCTTATTTATGCAGTCCTTAATCCTGTACAGCACAGAAAATTCACAGCACACAAAACTCATATGATTTTTTGATTCATATGGATATTACTACAAAGAGTGGTTGGAAGAATGTGTAACAGCTGACTTCAGGAGAGTCTTCAAATAATATAAGCATATAAAAAGGTAAAGGCCTGATTGGAAAACGATGCCCATGAAGTTTTGCAATACAAAGATTGTAATGATTAACTGAATCGTTGCAAAGACTGCAGCTGACGTTGTCTGCCTAGCGAGCAGGCAATGGAAGACACATATAAATATAGACAAGAGGGTAAACATGTATAAACACGAACAGACCTGTTCAGAAGGGAGCACATATATATGCAAAGAAGCTTTGTGGCTAATTCTTTCTGTTTCTTTCTGAAAGATTTCCTTCCCTCTGCCCATTCTTGCTTAAGATCATATGATAACAAAAACAGGAACGGGTTTTCTTCCACCCTTCCTGTTTTGTAAAAGAAGGAAACATATTCGCCCGTGTGCCAAGTCTCTGCCTGCCAAGTCTCACCCTACGGTGCATTTTTTATTGCTGGTTATTATAAAATCCAGAAAGAAAATCGAGGTTATATAACTGAAGTTTATAATGGGAAAATGAGGTTTACAAACAGGCTATGGCACCACTGTGGAGAAGGGATACCAGATATCCACATCTAAACGTTAACACTTGGGATTTTTCAGTGACTAGTGGGTTAAGCTCTCCTCCCTTGACGCTTTTTTCTTTATGAGATGGAATGTTCCTAATTTGGGTCCCCACTGGCAGATGTCTTTGCTAGCTAGAAAATTTCTGTAGCGTGCCCAGCTACCTCTGAGTCAGTGACATTCCCCAATGGAGATGGCACGTAGGGAAAATCCAATGTCTGAGGTTCTGGCCTTTCTGAATTTACATGCAAATATTGTCGAAGTCCTCAGGGCTTCTCACCTGCTCCACTGACATGGCTCTGGTCTCTGGAGAGTGAGTGGCCTCCACGTAAAACCCAGCTCCAGATATGATATGGACGCCTGTTTCTTCTGCAAGCCATTTCAGCGTCTTCACGTCTCGGCTAATCCCAACGGTTGTGTTCTCCACCAGAGCCCCTCCACCTTTGGCTTTAAAATACAACAATTCTTCCCTTACAGCTTCCGTCTCCTGATTCAGCCAAAGATTCTCTTTATGGGAATAAGGGTTTTTCTGAATCCAGAATAAGTTTTTCATCATAATAGGTTCCTGAGATGTAGCTTCATGACATGGAGGAGGGGGGTAGTAACAGCAGTCAAAGGTCATCGTCAGATGTTCGTGGGTCAGAGTACGGCCCAGTTTGCTGGGCTCCATGGGGCCCAAAACCGTTTGGACTTTCCCACTTAAGGAAGACATTTCTGGTGATACCAGGAGATGCTCCGAAAAGAGTGTTTTCTGGAAAAAAAAAAAAAAAGAAAGAAAAGAAAACAATAATCAGAAAATTTAACACACACATAAATTCTGTCCATCCGGGATGGGAGACTGTGAATGTAAACCTGTGTAAGAAAGAGAATCAATGAAACTAGAGATATGATCCCACTTATCACCCTGCCAAAGCCAGAGTCAGTCTTTAGTAAATCGTTGACGTTCACTGCAGCCTTAAGTGACGTGCATGGTGTTAAACGTCCCCCGGCCACTTCCACTGTGACTCCTTTGCCTGATTTAATCCCATCCTCATCTACTGAAAATATTTCTTGGTATTCAGTTCACAATTTCCTTTTGCTTAATTTTATCTCATTAGTCACGGCTATACTTCCTTGCTTAATTCAACAATATCTCCATTTAAAAAAAAACTCCTCATAATCAATAACTTATATCAAAACCAGCCTTGTATCAGAATTTTTTCATTTGTCATTTTTCAAATAAATTAAATATACTGAGGCTACTGATTGTTAGTCATTCACTATCCAAGTGAACAAACTTCTGTTGAAGGTCCATCATGTGCCAGAAATTGTAGATACAAAAACACATAGGACAAAAATCTGTGACCTTGATGATTTCACAGATTATTCCCCAAAAAAACAACTGGCGGGGGGCACGCCTAGGTTTAATAATAAAAAAACAAGAATAAAAACCTCTCTTGCTCTAGATTTCTTTTGTCTAGGGCACATAGCCAGAAACACTTCGAAAATCATTAAAAGCAAAAATCCGGGGTGCCTGGGTGGCACAGTTGGTTAAGCGTCTGACTCTTGGTTTCGGCTCAGGTCATGATCTCGGGATCCTGGGATTGAGCCCCATGTTGGAGGTGGGGGTTCCATGCTCAGGGGGGAGTTGGCTTGAAGATTCTCTCTCTCCCTCTGCCCCGCCCCCCATGAGTATGCGCGTGTGCACTCTCTCAAATAAATAAATAAATCTTGAAAAGAAGCAAAAATCCTTTGATATAATGAAAGCGACTATAATTTATTGAAACTGAAATTTGCTGTCTCCAAAGAGTAAAAACCTCTCTATTTATCCTATTTCTTTTCATTTGTAACACATACTAAGTATTCACCAAGTTTCCATCACTGACAACAAGAACCCCAGTTCCAGAGCTTTCATGCGTCCGTATGTTTCCTAAACGAAAGGATTCTCTTGGAAAGAAGAAGGCACGACTGAAAGTGTGAAGACAAACACCTTCGTGGCCAAGAGCGAAGCCCCTGCCAGAAACAGTGGTCTACACGGAATGCTAGCCGCATACATTTGGAGGATGGGGACAAATTGGGAACCAGGTAAAAGAAAAGGCGTCTGAAGCTCTCAAGCTGTTCCTTAAAAAGACATTCTGAACTCCCTGACCTTCTGAGCAGGAGTTTTCTTATCTTTAAATTAGAATAACAAAAACACATTTCCTGGGCTGTCCCAGGAATTCAATGAAATGAGCTACCAAGTATCAAAGCTCCCTCAGGTCTGGCACACGGCACTTAGCAAATGAGAGCTCTGTTCTGCTGGCAGTAGGAACCACTGTGCATTCCCTAGGTTGTTTTTTTTTTTTTTTTCAGAGGAAGTGTCTCCTTACATTTGGGGAAGCAACAGGTAGAAGACGATTCGCAGTAGTACATTCAAGAGACAAGGTGAAAAGAGACCAGGGATGGCGAAAAAGGAGCGCCGAGCCAAAGGCAGCTTGACATGAATCCACTGCAATTATCTGGAGCTGAGGGGTTTGATATCCATTGGCCCATAATGTGTAAATAATTGATTTCGACTGTTTGACAGACAACCGTAGGACCTGTGGCTCGCATGGCCATTGGTTTTTGGTTGGTAGTGCTCTTCCGCAAGCCAAGCTTCCATCGTCTAAATAATTCACAAGGGGACAGAAGCCGCCGTCTGTTTAGAGAGCCACTATGTGCTTGCCAGTCACTGCACAGGGCAGTGATTTTCCTTGGTGATGTCCAGGACCTCACTGTTCAATGCCTTATTCCCTGTTACTGAGAACAAGGAATACGTAGCTAGTTCTTTCTGTTGACAAAAATCACAGTTCCATTAATGATCGATTCAATCTTCCATATGGGTTAATTTGTTCTTTCCTTCCTTTTGGCTGATGGGGCCCAGAACCTTGGATAAACTGATAAAACGCTGTCACTACCAGTGCATGTCAACTATGCTTTCATTTTTTAAAAAGGAAAAACAGCAACAACAACAACACTAGCACTTTTACTAGAAAAGTCCCAAACTGCATAGTTAATTGATACAGATTTGAAAGAGCAGTGTTAGTAAGTTTCAAGCTCACAACCTGCGAATCTGTGGGGGAAAAAAAACACAAAATAACAAAATACTTAAGAAATGTCATCTCTCCTGGGAAATTCCTCAGGCAGCAGGAGTTGCTGCTTCCTATGATCACAAACAATGTAACCCTTACTTAAAGGATAAGAAAGGATGAAAGAAGAAACTGTAGCGGACATTGCTCTAAGCTGGAATGTGTCTTGTAGTCCAATAAAATACGTGTATAGCGCTCATGGTTCCAGCTCAGCTACGTGCCGTTCCCGTGTGGCTCTTCCGCCCACATTCGGCCTGAAAGTTGTTCTCTTCTCAAGGTACAGGCAAGGGGCTACCCTTGGCCTTCCACCATAGAGTGAAGAGTTCACAGAGTACGGAGGAGGGTAATGGACACTGAGAGCTGCCGGGGTACAGACAGCAGAGACCGGCACCAAAAAAAGCAGGCTCCCGGCATTTTGCAGGGCATCCGTGGGACGCTTCTGCACTGCACACACCTGCAACAGAACGTGGTGGGAAAAGAGACAGCGGAGCCAAAAATGCAGTTGCCAAAAGCTCTGTTTGGCTTCAGATGTGAAATCTGAGCAGCCAGAGACACCGGGGCTAGTCTGCCATGACTGGTACAGCCTGGTCAAAGGAAGCAATGCTTCTAACCCCAATGGGGATAGAATCAGAAAAGAACACACACTTCGAAGAAGAAAAAAAAAGACAAGAGAAGAGAACCAGTACTCTAGGGTTGAGCTGGAAACCAGAGACAATATGTAGGATGTGTCATGTTTGAAAATACATGTATAAATTAACTTTTATAAAATATAGAGCAAATTTGCCAAACTGTTGGCGATTTGGTGGTGGGTGAGTAGTTTGGGGGGCAATTTTTGTGTTGTTTCCCCGAGATTTTGCCACAGTTATTTCACTCAGGCCATTATACTTAGGATTTTTCTGTCTCCCCGAGTTGAATATGCATTTCGGTTACATTTCACATTTCAGAGGATAGGACTTCCTGAAAATTTTACATACGAATGAGTGTCCTCCAGATTTCATAGACTTATGCCCTTTTCCTGCCCCTGCCTCTGACACACCTGGTCCTGGACCTGGCTGAAAGTACCTGCTTTGCAATTTTAGATGCAGCGGTCAAACTGGCAAGTTGATGTTGGGTGAATTGATTTTCAGAACTGCGTACGTTTGCATCTCTATAATAAATGCTGTTCCATTTCACCCATAGTTGTTTTCTTTCCCTGATCAAACCCTACCTGATTGAAAAAAAAAAACAAAAACAAAAACAGGAAAGCATTTCAGAGTTTTATGCAGGAGAAGATCTGAATGGAATAACTAGCAGCCCCACGGAGAACGGATGAAGGGGGGCCAGTGTGCCTGCAGAGACCAGCGGGCTGTTTCTAGAACCTGGAAAAAAAAAATCAGGTGGTGGCTTAGACTGAGAGGACACCGGTGGAGATGGTGAGAAAGCAGAAGCAGTAAGAGATGCTGGAAGTTTCTAACTGGACTTGCTGGTGCTATAAAAGTACCCCCGAAATAAAGGGCTCCTAAGAAAAAAAGTGCCCTCTGGTGCAAATACGCAGGCGCTTCTCTCTTTTTCCGGGCTGCCTCACACAGCAGTACTCTATAAACACTGCACTTGGAACTGACAGTTGATTTGTGACCCAAATATTTTTAAAACCACATCATAGTTTTTAAATCTTGTTTGAATACTTCTGTCACGTGCAGGTTCCAACCTGTGATATGTCTTCTCTCTGACAGCATCGGTCTGGCTGAACAATGGTGACACAAGATGTCCTTCTCGCACCCAGCACATGCCCACTTGTCCAGATACGTATGGTTCTAGGGCTCTACCGCTTGGAGATTTATGACTTTTCACGTTATGCATTGTCAAAAAATCAATAACCATGCCGGCATAAAGAGGAAGACATCCGACCACTTCGGTACACAGAGCAATAATGAGACCCAGCAAGTTCTTCACACTGTGACATAAATAAAACAAAACCACTCAGAGATATAAACGAACAACGTGATTCTTGTATTCAGAGGGAAACAGTGGGTTTCATTCCCAAGCTTTTTTTTTTTTTTTTTTTTTTTTTTTGCTTTTTTTCCCCATTTGACTTAAGGAAGTTGGAGAGATAACTGAGCGTATTTCCAAATAACAAATATGAAGATGGTGATGAAGATGTACCCAGGAAGTGACACTTCTGGAAAAAGGTATTCACAGATGGGTGCGCCTGGGAAAGGTCCCTTCCCCTGCATTGGTTCAGGCCTTCCCGGTCTCAAGCAACATAATGTGAACAGTTCATCTAAAATGATAGGTCAGGGGCACCTGGGTATCTCTGTCGTTAAGCGTCTGCCTTCGGCTCAGATCATGATCCCGGGGTCCTGGGATCGAGTCCTGCATCGGGCTCCCTGCTCAGCAGGAAGTCTGCTTCTCCCTCTCCCACTCCCCCTGCTTATGTTCCCTCTCTAGCTGTCTCTCTCTGTCAAATAAATAAAATCTTTAAAAAAAATAAAATGATAAGTCAGTTCAGTCCAGTAATTATTCAAGTCAGAAATCACATTGGGCTGCTCAGCTGTTGGGATGGAGCTTGTAGCTTAATTGACTTTTTTAAAAAAAAATTTTATTTTTAATCGAAGTACAGTTGGCATACAATATTATGAGTTTTAGGTGTCCAATCTAGTGGTTCCACAATTGTATACATTATGAAATGCTTGCCGTAAGTGTACTTACTACCTGTCACCATATGGTTATGACATTATTACTATGTTCCTTATGCTGAACATAAGGATTTATAGCTAGAAATTCGTACCTGTTAATCCCCTTCTATTTCGCCCATCCTCCCACTGACTCCCCTCTGGCAACCACCAGTTTGTTCTCTGTATCTATGAGTCCGTTTCTGGTTTTGTTTGTCTTTTTAGATTTCAGAATAAGTGGAATCATATGGTGTTTGTCTTTGTCTGACTTATTTACTTAGCATAATGGCCTCTAGGTCCATCTATTTGCAAATGGCAAGATTTCCTTGTTTTTTATGGCTGAGTCATATTCCATGGTACCACATCTTCTTCACCCATTCATCTATCGATGGACACTTGGGTTGCTTCTCTAACTTGGCTAGTGTAAGTAAGGCTGCAGTAAACATAGGGGTGCATATGTCTTTTTGAATTAGTGTTTTCATTTTCTTTGGGAAACACCTACAAGTGTAATTGCTGGATCATATGACATATTTATTTTTAATTGTCTGAGGAACCTCCACGCTGTTTTCCGTAGTGGCTGCATCAACTTACATTCCCACCCAACAGCGAGGAAGGGTTCCCTTGCTCCACATTCTCGCCAACACTTGTCATTTCTTGTCTTTTTGATAACAGCCATTGTGGCAGGTGTAAGGGGATCTCATTATCATGTCAGTTTGCCTTTTCTTGATGATTAGTGATACTGTGCGTCTCTTCATGCATCTGTTGGCCATCTGCATGTCTTCTTTGGAAAAATTTCTATTCAGGTCCTTGGCCCATTTTTAAATTGACACTTTGGTCAAACACATGCTCACTGGTCAGCTCTTCAAGTCACATACACTAAGACTTTGGTAAATACTACTAATATTACGACAGGCTTCTGGAATGTATCTGTTCAGTCAACAAATTGAAAACATTTTCTCCTTAATAGAAAAAAGGAGGAGGGGAGTTAGAAGGAGGGAAAGGAGGAAGGAGAGGGAATGAAGCCCTGGATCTCTATTCAGGTCAAAAAGCAACATTACTCACTACTTGTCACAGTAACATTGGAGCTGGGACAAGTGCAATGCTGTCAAAATGCTGTCTACAGAACTGACCTTTATGGGTTTTTTTTTTTTTTCATTTGAAAAAACAAGATTTAGCTCATCTCAACCCCTCATTCTCAAAAAAAGTTTCCACACTCACTTCTGTGAGACTGTTTGATGTAAATTCCTTGATTTTGCTACCAGCATAATCCCAGCAGAACATGTAGCAAGTTATTGGATACAACGATTATAGTTTCCTTTTCCTCTTAAGGAACTCTCTACACTGAAGTTAGTTCTCAGCTCTTCTCTTCCATGGATTCTTAGTACTAGGCTATCTTGCAGAATATTTGCAGCAAATTGCACAGTTGGTCCTTAACTGCCTTTAGTCACTTAAAGAGCTTACACTTTGTGTTCCTTTGAATTCCAGGTGAATCGCAGGCAAATGTTTTAAACATGTAAAGTATCATGTTCCTCACGCAACTTCATTTGGAAGGCTGTTCTTGTGGTGGCTTGGTTCAGTTGCAGGAATAGTAGGTGCAGAGTCAAGAGCTCTTCTGCTAAATAGCTGTGTGATTTGGGGCAAGTAACTTAACCACTCTGAGCCTCTTTTCCCATCTGTGAGATGAATGGGTTGGACCAGATGACTTCCAGATGACATTCATGCTTCTGTAATATCCTTTAGCTTGAAATGGATATAATGTCCTTCTAAAGATCATTCAGTGAAGAATATTCATCTATCCATGAAGGTGTGGTTTAAAATGCATATTTTATATACATGTGCATATATATATATATAAAATGAGAATGAATTTCATTCATTACCTATCCATTTTATTCATTACCTATCCATTTTATTCATTAACTATCAGTGAAGGTTTTACTTATTAAGATTTTTTTTAATGTACAGTTTATATACATATGAATACATACACACATGTACATGGAGAGAGAATGAATGGGTTTCCATTTGAGATCCTTCTCAGTTTAAAAGAACTCTAGGAGGGATGACTGGTTGGAAAGAACCCTGAACTTGGCGTTCTGGCTCCAATGTTTTCTACCTGTGTAACTGAAAAATTTAAACATTTTAAAAAATTTAAAATTTACCATGAGTTACTCGTTTCCTCACTCGAAAACTGAATCATATCTGTCTGATCTACCATGTAAGATGTGAAATGAAAAGCAAATAAGGTGATACCTAAAAGCACTACCTAAATTATGAAGCCATACGAATGTTCAAAATTATTATTATACACCAAAGGTTAAATTATTTTCCAAACATTTGCTGAGTATCCCTAGGCAAATACACCTAAACTTGTTCTTTCATAAATCTAACAATAAGGGGCTGAAGTTTATGAATCAAACCAAGGCTGTAATCTGCTTACAAATGAATTCCTTCACTCGAGACCTGTGATTCTTAAAAGCAGACTGACTGTTGCGATTGACATCACAGCTCATTAGGCTTTTGGAAATGACCCACCGAAGCGATTGCAACTATAGGGGTCCTCATTTTCCATGGGTAACGAGTATTGGAAATGCCTTTTTAAATGAACGCGCTTAATACGGTATGTTCGCTGGCATCCACAGACGGCTTTCAATGAACCATGCCTTCCGATATTCACATCTGTGGGCAGACCGTTTCCACGCGGAAGCCAAGCTGGCCCGTGACTCGCGTGAACCAATAGTATATGGCGGAAGTGACGCCATGTCTTTGGGACCCAAATTTTTGGAAGTAGCTTCTGCTTTCATACTTCAGAGAAACCTGAACTGTGATGGAAGAAGTCTGGCTACCCCTCATGTAGAGAAGGAGAGGCCCTCAGATCACATGGGGAGTGAGAGAGCCAGTCACCCCAGCATCCCTCCTGAGCTCAGCCTTGCAGCTGTCCCTGAGAAGTTACTAGATGAAAGAGTGAGTCATCTTGAACATTCTAACCCTGCCGAGATCCCACATGACTATAAGCCCAGCTACAGGCAACTGAGTAGAATCTGGCCAAGGAGCAGAATTATGGGGACATAATAAAATGGTTGTTTGAAACCTGTGGTTTGGGCAGGCTTGTTACACAACAGTAGATAACCAAAATATACGGAGACCAACATCAAGTAACAAGTTATATTCAGAGACTTGATTAAGATTGCAAATTAGAAAATAAAGTAAGTATTATCAATATAAATCATCATTTAAAAAATAAGTCATAATTATAAACATGTCCTAATTCTAGAATAAAGAAGTAATTGAATGTTGGATTTTGGGGTGACAAAATTTTGTGATATGACATCATTATTTGACTTTTGCACCCCAGTGGTGAAAAAGATTATTTTTGCAAAAATATTTCTGAAGGCTTTATCATTTTTTACCAGGGTCCTTGATTAAGAAGCTGTTATGCAACCTATTCTTTTGTGAAGCACTTATCCTGATTTACTATCTCTGTCAGTTTCTCCTCCTCTGTTGTTAAGGGCCTGACTTTGTCACATTCTCACTGGGCTTTCCTCCAATATCACTTTCATCAACTTCACAACAACCGCATTTCTTTTTTTTTAAGGTTTTCAGTTTTACTTTGCAATCTACTTGCATCATATTTCTTGATATTTATCGATATTTACAACCACCAGACAGACATGAAGAAAAAGAGGCTGAAATGTGAGGCAAGCAAAGAAATTCGCATGGGGAAATAGGAATGCTTGAATGGAAATAGGTTGTCGAGAACGGTCAGTTCCTAAGAGCACAAATGTGGTTTAGCTGAGTAGCCTGTTCACTGGAGAAGGGGCTCTCCTGGTGAGTATATCACATAAGGTGATCAAAAGTGTGTTCCAGCAGACACATCATGTTGTACTGCATTGATCTGGTCAGGGATCTTTCTCTGCTCCACTGTGTTCTCTGTGTGTGTGTGTGTGTGTGTGTGTGTGTGTGCGCGTGCGCACGTGTCCCTTGTGCTTACATAGTATCTCACATTTGGTTTTCATCTGTGAACCTGAACTGAACTGAGGAGAGAGAAAGAAAATAATGCTTTTTTAAGAATGAGGGAGTCAGAAGTTTTGTTCTGAAATGAATAAAGTAAATTTGCCATTAACTCTAAAATTCCAATAATATTAAGAATTTTCTTTTCTTTCTTTCTTTTTTTTTTTTGTTTTTTGGTTGAAGTTTGCAAGTGGAACAGGCAAGTCAAATGAAGAACTATACCCAAATCCCATTGGATTAGAATATCTTACAAATAATTATGTCTTCTTTTATATACAAACAAATGTGGCCATCTAGTTTAAAATATTCAGTTTTAGTGACAAATGAGGAAAGCAGTGGCTACATACATAAAATTCTCATGTCTACAAACTAAAACTAAAGCATGATGTATTTTTAAAAAATGATTTTCAGAAGGCGCACCATAATGGAAAACTGCCCAAATTTCAAAGAGCTGTCCAAATGTCCAAGTATCAACTAACTGGAATATTTATTTGGAATTACTGCTGCTGGTAGATAAGCCCCAAAACATGGTGGGGAAGAGGGATGCTTGATTTTAGTTTTGTGTGAACGGTGCTAAATAATGAAAACATTTAAAATGAGTGCCATATTTAAGGAACTTTACTTGCAACATTGTAAGCATCAAACAACCATTTGAAATTTTTCACGAGTAGAAATCTAGCTTTACCCTTCAGGAAAAAAAGCTTTCCCCTTTAAATGGCAAGTTATCCTAAAAGTGTCCAAAAGTCACATTGTGGGGATAGGACAGAAAGAACCACTGGGGAGGCAGTTAAAGCAAATCCGACCAACCAGTGCCCCGTCTGGTTTGTGAAAGATCAGACAGATCCTAGTGGGTGGGGATCCCATGACCAGCCGAGAAATACCACTGGCCAAAGTGCAAATTTGCTCCACTTTTCTGAAAAGCAGGTTAGCAGTATATATCTAGAGTCTGAAAATGTTACTTTGTTGCTGGGGATCTGTCTTAGGGAAATATTTAGAGACATGCAAAACATATTTACGCACAAAGATTTCATTATGGCATTATTGAGACTAGCAACCGAAATATCTCGTAGTATGGGAATGTTTACATGTATAATGGAACATTATGCAAACGTTCAAGTTCTACTTTCAAAGACTATTTAATGACTCAGGAAAATGCTCTTATTATAACTTCTCAGAAAGCAAAATACGAAACCGTATTGTAAGTACTATAAAGTTTATGGGGAGTGCCTTTATCTACATATAGGTAGAGCTTAACTCGAAATACTAAAATGTTATGCGTATCCTTGGGTGGTAGAAGGAGCCAAAATAGATCATTTTTTTCTTCATTACAATTTGATGTATTTTCCAGGGCAAGTTTCTGGGTTTGTTTGTTTGTTTGTTTGTTTACATTTATCTATTTTCATTTATAACCAGTAAAAGGGAGTAAATGGGAAAAGATCAAGGACACCAGTATAAACTTATCCAATGCTTATACTAATGCTACATGGAAAATAATAGAATATATATTTTGAACCCTCCAACTGAAACACACAGACAGGCAAAGATTTCATGAACTCAAGAGCTATTTCAAATTCTTCTTTATTATCACAGAGTTGCTAATTTCTAGTCATGCCTAGAATTGATAGGCTCGTGTGCAAATATTTCTGATCAAATTACATGTCTTTGCAGTGACTGTAGTTCAAGCTGTTTCACCAAGTCCTTAATGGACTGATCTTTGCTAGTCGAAGTCCAGGAGCCCCATGAGAATTTTAGAAAAGGTTCAGCACTCTAAGTAATTCTTATCGCAGTCCAGTCACACAAGGACCAAGATCCCACTACTGAATACACTCTTGTATGAGGTTAGGCGTGCAGATGGAGGACTGCCAAGGAGACATTTTATAGGAAAATGTCAGAAATTATGAAATGTGGGTCGTTTGTAAGTGAAAAGGGGGATGAAACGAAATAAGGTTTAAGTAAAAATAAACCACACAAGGACAAAACCATAAAAAGAATCTTTCTGAAAGAAGGTCAACAACCTCTGGCCGGTTAGGAGAAAGACAATCAAAAAGATGAAATAGTATTATTATTATAGAGTCAATAAGCATATATTGGCTACCCACCGAGCGTAGACCCTGTGCTCGCAGTGAGAGACCCGCACCCTCACTTGGAGGCCACAAAGCAACAGTGATGCTTTCATTCATTCACTAGGTTGTCATTTACTGAGCTGCTACCACGCATCGGGCCCACACAAAGCAATTAATATCTCTGATCTCAGGTTGCCACTGAAACGCTGCTGGGCTGATACTGTAGGAGGAAGGTGAGGTCAGGACAAGTGAAGACACTCAGAGTCACAGAGCGGAAAAGCTGCCATTTGAACGAGTCTGCTTAGAGAATGCCAAATACCGATCCTGAACAGCACTTCCTAGAGAGTTCCATCAGAATTCATCCGATGAGTTTAGCCTATGATCACGATGATAGCAGCCCTAAATGGATGATTACTAGGTGCCGCGCATATGTAGTCCTCAGGCAGGACTTAGAGGTCTGTCTACACTCTCTCCGACACTACGTCTCTCCAACTGTCTAGGTAAAACAAAACAGCAACAACTAAGCCAAGTGTCATCCCAGATTCCCACCTCGCCCACAGGGACTCGGTTTCTAAATGCAGTTAACACCACCACTTTAATAGCTCGTCCATGCCTCCCGTCCTCTGTGACAGCTTCTGACCTGGTCTCCCTGCCAGTCCACTCCGCCTTCACCAAGCCTCTGTCTTTCTGTCTTTCCTTTTTTTTAAAGATTTTATTTTTTTATTTGAGAGAGAGCACCGAATAAGAAAGAGAGAGAGCACGAGCAGGGGGAACGGCAGGCAGAGGGAGAAGCAGGCTCCTTGCTGAGCGGGGAGCCCGACGTGGGGCTCGATCCCAGGACACTGGGATCACAACCAGAGCCAAAGGCAGATGCTTAACCAACTGAACCACCCAGGCATGCCCAGAGTGTTCTTTCTAAAACACAGATTCAAATAGGTCTCCCCCGGAGTCATCCTTCGAACCTTCAGAAACAAATCTGCACCTGGAACCCGTAGATCCCTGTGAAGCCGCTCTGTTCTGGCCGCGTTCACCCTCCTGCCGTTCTCTGGGCTCAGGATGTTCACACCTGTCTCAAGGTCCTTGAACGTGTCTCTGCCTCTTTTTCCTAAGCTTACAAACCCAACCCACTCCACCCTTTTCCTGTCCTGGCTGACTGCTGCTAGGCACTGATGATGGGGCTTTTGGCATCATGAGAATCTTTCCTAGATGTTCTTCCTTGTTGCCGATTCTGGGTTCTCTTCTAGCCCGCAGACTTCTGCTTTGAAACTCGCTTCTTAATTTAATGGTTCACGTCCCTCCCTCACACTCTGACCTCCTTGAGGGCAGAGTCCTTGGCTCCTCTGCCAGGCCTCAGCCCCCCACCGTGCCTGGCCCCTAGTTAGGACTTAATTAACATTCATAAGCTTGCTCATTTTGAGCCAGGCTTCTTCCGCAAAGGATTTGAGGGAACTTGCACAAAAAACATATAAAGTGAAGAAAAAAAAAAAGCAGGAGCAAGGAAATTATAAAATCTAAGTAGAATAAGGACTGGAAAGGAGGAACAGGTGAACAGTTGTTGGCAAAGGGCTAAAAAATTGTCCTGGGTTATTTATTTAATCAATTTCTGGATATAGCTAATACTGAGATCATAGCACACATCACATTAATTCCCTAAATCAAAACAAGCAGGTATTATTAAAAAGCATGGAAAATGGTTTCCCAAAAGTTTTTGGGCTTGGGATTCTGAAGCCATGTTTGTTTTTTACAACTTTCCCTTTATTTTTGCATGCCAAGCTCTCAGAGAATAGGGAACATGCCATTTTAGCGAGTTCTTCTGCACCCAGCACCATACTACATAGGAATACCTAAGTTTGTTTGTTTTAACATTCCCTTATTAATAAGGGCAAGATTCTTTTTTTTTTTTTTAAGTTTTTTTTTTAAGTAATCTCTACACCCAGTGCGGGGCTCGAACTTACAACCCAGAGATCAAGAGTTGCACGCTCCACTGACTGAGCCCACCAGGCGCCCCAGGGTAAGATTCTTGAGCACATAAATACAACAGCAAGCAACTTTATCTTCAAGGACATTTCCTCTTTAAACTGGTAGAAGCATAAATCAGAAAACTAAAAGCACTTGGTAAAATTAGCACAGGTGATTCATAGCGGGAGCTGTCCCTCTACAAGGACTAAAACCAGATGACGACTCATAAGGCTAATTTTTTAAATGTATCGACTCTCCAACACTAATTTCTTTTTAAGGCAGTTTAATTTTAAAACACCCTTCTGTGAATTGAAGGGAGCTCTTCAGTTACACGAATCAATATGTATCTAGAAGGTGTCTCCCACAAAATCACCTCAGGTCCCTTATTTTGAAGACCCCACCGTAGACCCGCTTAGAAGAGTCCTGACTTTGGCTAGTTCAGAGTTACGAAGAACCTATGTCGTGTGTGTCCTTTCACGTTGTCAGGCCTCTCCTGCTTGGTGTAAAAAAGAATAAGCAGCAGAGGGGCTGATCCACTGTATAAGAAATGCCATGCTTGATGAAAAGGAGAGGCATAGGTCTAACTAGCTTCTGTTTTGGTAACTTCTCTAATTCCATGCCCACACGTGGACAAGTAGGTCCCAACGGAGCCACATGAACAACTGGCAAGAAGTAAATGCTCATAAGTGTCTGTTCAGCCGATGAACGGTTTTCGTTCTGTCCACCTTCAATTCCACGCTGACGAAATCCAAGTTCAGCCAAAAGCACTCTGATATCTTTCTTAGCATCCTGGCCTCTTTACAGGCTTGTGAGCAGCTATTGTTACTCTCCTTGAACCACTAGGAAGAGCCACTGCTATAGTGGCTATCTATAGAATATAGAATATTCATTTTTTGAGGGGAGAGCTTGGACTTTAAATTCCAGAGCATAGGAAGGTAACGTAAAGACGTTTGCTTTCCAGGCACCCAGGAATTTCACCTGAGGACATTCCAATTCCATGTGGCAAATACTTGCTAAGGCTCCAGTAAGACCAAAGGAGGATACTATGAGACACAAAGACGAAAAAGGAATAATCTGATTGCAGGAAGCTGAAGAGCCCCCAACACTGTGCCTGGCACACGGTGAGCATTCAAGGGGGGTTGATATTTTTTCTATATTAGTGAGACACCTATAATAGTAAAGTGAATGCAGTAATGTTGGAAAAGAGGTACAAAGCAAATGTTCTGGGCAGATGCTTCTGGATAACATTCACCAGTACTGGAGGGACTGGGAGGGCTTTCTGGAGGAGGTGGCATTTAGGCAATGGCATGAGCGATGAAGGGCCTGTTTGGGATTTGTAAGCAGTCTGCAGAGACTCATACACAGGACACACGGCAGGTCCACGGTGAAAGCATCGGCGCATGCGCTGGGCCCAGAGGAGGAGGTCTGTGTTAGGATGGTAATTCAGTGGGCAGTGTGAGTATAGGCTGAATGCTGGAGACAGGGGGCCAGGGGAGGAGTCAGGAAACTAAAGCAAATTTCATTGTTCCTTGGGGATTTTAAGAGCCAGAGAACAACATTTCAGGGCAAAGGAAGCCTGGAAGAACATTCTCTTTTTCCCCCCTCCTCTCGCTTACAAAAGTATTATCATGGTAGCAGTGTAAAGTACTCTTCGTAATCATACTGTAAAACACAGTGTTGAAAAAACAGTAAAAGAAAATGTAAATCTTAAAAGTGGACTTTAAACAGTATGACTTGAATACTTTTCGACCTCTCAAAATGTGTTATTTATTGATGGGGAAACATTAAATCAAACTGTTTGCAATTAGAAAGCTCACAGTAATTGAACTCTGCACTCTCGAAGCCACAAGATGACCATGATTAATTTAACATCGTAGGAAGGTCTTCATAAAACTCTGACTGTACTGAAGCCCTAGCTTTCTATATTGCTGGTTTCATTCCCTTTAAGAGATTATGGACTATCCAAAGTCTTATCTACAGTACTAATGCTGTGTGTTTCTCTGAAGAGCTTCAGGCACTGTACATACTTTAATTAAATCTCCTAATGTTTTTGTGAAATTGGCAAGGGATAAGCAGAAGGTGAGTCATCGAAAAGTATCCAAATAGAAGACTGGACCAGAGGACCTACTTTTAGATGAAACCCACTTTTATTATTATTGTTCCCATTTCACCAATGAGGAAATGGAGTTATTATTCCGAGAAGGAAGATGAGCTATCCTCCATTTCACTAAAGGCAAAACACACAGCTGTAGGCTCTATAAGCATTTGCTGGAAGACCTTTAAAAATCGTACAAGAACCGTGACCTCTGAGGTTTCTCCTTTGAGAGCCAACCAACGTTTATGAATAGATACCTAAAATGTGCACCAAAGAGAATATACATTGCCCCTTTCTTGCAAATGAACACAAGACAAGGATCCCAATTTATCATCATGTCCACTCTCTTAGCTTTAATGGACTAGTTGACCAGAAGTTTGGCTAAGTTCTTTCCATAGCTTCCTTCTCTATATCCCTAAGCTTCCCCAGGCAACACTGGAAAAAAGAGTGGGCACTGGTCTTTAGGAGATAATCCTGGAAGTAGAGCTGGTTGGGTTAAAAACACAGTACAAATTGCAGGGCTAGAAAAAATTGAAAAGAGTAGAAAACAGAACAAGTCCCGACTCTTGGTTCTACCCTTACGGTAGTCGTATAGATTCAGAAGTCAGAGGGTGAAAAACATACATGCATATAGTTATCATCTAGGCTCCTGTTTATAAACCAACTCCACTTCTAATAAAGGAACTGAAAGGGCTCACACCACTTTACGAGACCATGACGCCGCTGTCTCAATCTAACCACCTCCTGATGTCCCAGAGAATGCAGTCATGGCTCCCAGAAAAACAGAGATCCCAGTTTGAAAAAAAAAAATTCATGAAAAAGGTAAATGCTGTTGTTTTAGGCAATAATTTCATATCATTGAAGTCTTAAAAACAAACGAAGATATGAATAATGAAATCCTATGGCAGTATTTGGTTGTAAGATGGTTATATTGATCCAGACTATGCTTAAAATTGTTTGGTTTCTCATAAAACTGAGAAGGCAAAATCAAAAATTTTGATGAGAACTTGTGGACCCTCAAGTGGGGGGAAAATGTCTCTAAAAGACACACTTTTTAAATGGAATAGGGAAGAAGGCGAGATGACAGATTTTGTCTGGTCCTAAAAAAGTGTGGCACCTGACACAGAAACCTCTTTTTTGGGAAAGACTAGTATTCGCTGTACTAAAAATAAAATAACAAACGGCTTATTTCTACTCCGGAAAGTGCATTTACTACAATAGGATTAAGGGCAGATCTAATAACTTCATGGGTCATAGAGCAATAATCTCTCCTTCCCAATCTTTGAGATGGCAGCGGAACAGAAAAGTGCTCTAATGGAATTAATTCTCTAGATAAAAAGACTTACCAAATTAGGAAAAATCTCTATAGCCAAATAACACATTTTTAATTAACCAAGCCCTAGTCACATATCTGTATTTGAATATAAAGGGAATGTAATTGCTTATGTATTTTCCCCATAAAAATAAGGTGCCTTAAAAGATTTAGAAAGATTTACCTAGTGCTATATTTTTTAAAGTTTATTTTGTTTTTATTTATTTTATTTTTATTTTTAAAGAGAGCAAGTACACGCACGTGCATGAGCAGGCTGGGGCGTAGGGACAAAGGGAGAGAGAGAATCTTAAGCAGGCTCCACACCCAACGGGGAGCCCACCTACGTGTTTGATCTCATGACCTTGAGATCATGACCTGAGCTGAAATCAAGAGTCCCCCGCTTAAACGACTGACCCACGCAGGTGCCCCAACACTATATTTTAATTTGGCATCTCAATCATTACTGTCACCTGCTTCCTAAGAATTCACAGAAAGCATGTCTTTTAAATATTGTCCAATACAAGTATTTATCTATGTATTTATTTACAAGTATGCAAGCAAAAGTTTCCTTTTACTGTAGTTCTGACCTATTTCAACAATATTGCCAGTGTATCAAAGGACTATAATTTTAATCTCTTCTTTGGATAGATTTATCTTTGTAGCTTTAATAATTTCAGTAAATTCCCTAAATAAAAAACATTTTCAAGTCAAATTACAAGTCTGCTAAAACACATCAAATTATGAAATGTGTCTAAATAAGGTATGTGTTTTTGTTTTGCTTTGAAGTAGGCTCCATGCCCACCGTGGAGCCCAACACCGGGCTTGAACTCACGACACTTAGATCAAGACCTGAGCCAAGATCAACAGTCAGACACTTGACAGACTGAGCCACAGGCCCCTCTATATAAGGTACAGTTTTGAATTTAGATTAATAGCTGTAAAGTAAGTAAAATCAATAATTTATTAAATATTATAAACATTTTTAATTAACATATATAAATTTTGGTTAATATTAAATGCAATTTGATCTCAGAATTTTTGAGCAGAAAGAGACCATGGAGATTATTGAATTCGATGACTTCATTTTCAGGTGCAAACTGATGCTTAATCTTTTGAAGGCCAGACAGCCTAGACTAGAACCAGTCTCCCAAGTTGTCAGGCAAGTGTTTCTTTTCTTTAACCGTGCAGATATTTACTATAAACATCACATTATGTTATCCTGTGTCCATTAGTGTGGAAGTACTATTCAGAGGTAACATCACTCATTGGCCAAAGGAAGAAGCTACAGTTATCTAGGACCAGAAAATCCTATCTCAACTCCACTGTTGATTGGATGACATCAAGCAAGCCATTTAATTGCACGGCGCTTTCCTCTTCCTAATTATAAAAATAAGAGCTCCAGTAATTTAGACTTCCCTACTTAAATTGGTTGTTGCAATAAGTAGTAATAAAAATAACTCTAAAGCATACAGCATATCTAAGTGCAAACGAAATACTTAATAGCAAAAACTTATCTGCACTACATTTAAACCAAGGAGTAATAACCACTTTTAGTCGTAATTAGGAGGGAGTATGTATTAGCTGTTGTGTCCTTATAACATCTGAAAAAGCTGATGCAGGGGTATTTCTAACAAGTTCAGTAGCTCCTAGTTTTTCATCATCTTTCTTCATGATGACCTAAGCCAGATAGTAATTATTAGTTGAGAATAAACGAGGAATCTTTGACTTCTAAAATGAGCCCCGCTTCTAACAGAGAGAAGTGTTAACAAACTGCCTATAGTGTTGCTAACAGAATCAGAAAATTTTACTGTAGAATCATCCTGTGGCTGATATATGCAGAGCATAAACCCTACCGAGTACTGTTCCCTAACAGTAAACTATAGTTTCCTGGGTGACACGTAAAATCATCTAGCCTAAGCTGACCTTTAAGAGACAAACAAAAACTTATCAACCAGATTCTCTTGGATAAAAAAATAGATCTTGCAACTGGGAGCGATAGAAAGAATGAATAAGTAGCCTTGAAGAGCATTGTATAACACAAATTTTTGTAGAGGAAAATGTATCTACTTTACAGAAAGAATAATCGGAAAGAAAATAGCCAGATACTAATACGGGTCATTTCTAGGGGATGGAATTTTAAAATATTTTTTTTCTTTTTCTCCTTTGTGCTTATCTGTTTTAGAATGTGAATTAATTTTGTTGCCTTTTTTAAGAGGTTACTTTTAATGGAAAAAAAATTTGCTGGTCTCTTGTGTGGAGGCAGTTAGGGACTATGATGGCCACAGAAGGCAGAAACAGGAGGGCTTGCAATGCAAGGCAGTGGTCTTGCTAGACATGTGGCTGGATCCGAGGTCCCCATGTCCTGATGGTGGCTTTGGGTAATGAGAGGCAGCACACACAGAGAAAGCCTGGGGAGGCCACTTTGCTGTGAGCTTGCCATACCCAGGAAGGACCGAAGGGCCGAGTTGGGAATGTTTCTCCCATCCTTAGCTTGTACCTGGCACGCATCCCTTACCCACGATTTCCATTTCTGGATGGTAGGTCTCCGTCTTAAATTTAAATAAGCATTGCTTTCAGTGTTTAATTACAATTTAATGGAAATACTACTCGCATTCAAATTAGCTTTTAGTTTTCGCATCACGAGTGTGCATGCAAGTTATTGTGTCATTATAATCTCATGTTATAATGGCTTCATAATGCAAGTCCCTACAGGGTTGAATTAGTAGTTTCCTATGGTAATCGCCCATCACTATAATATCATAATCACATAAGCACAGTCCCCACATGCTTCCACCGCAATCATTTTGACATTGTAAGAGCATTTTAATAGTATTAGCATAGATTCTCCGGAGAAATCATCTCATCGTCACTGCATTACCATATAAGATTAATTGTGGTATGAAAGCTTTAAAAAAAAATGATGCTCGGCAAGAAAGCATGTCACTTTTCCAAAGGTCACTGCATTTTGCACTAAGGTTTGTGACACAACCCTTCATTGAAGAGACTCCCTTCGCACCATGGACGTTTTTTGTTTTGGTCTGTTTTTCTTCTTGTTTGTTTGCTTAGGACTCTAACAGTCATCACTAGGTCAGCCCCTCTCTGTGCTAGAGAAAGAAAGAGCCGTAGTCCCTGTCCTCAAGGAGTTTACAATTTAATCAGGTTTGCAACAAGTTATATGCGGCATATAGGTCAGCACATTGAATACTGATAGGATGGGGTGCCGGGGTGGCTCAGTCACTTAAGCATCTGCCTTCCGCTCAGCTCAGGAGCCTGGGGTCCCAGGATCGAGTCCCGCGTGGGGCTCCTGGCTCAGTGGGGCGTCTGCTTCTCCCTCTGACCCAACCCCTCTCCTGCTCTCACACTCTCTCTCTCTAATAAATAAATAAATAAATAAAATCTTAAAAAAAAAAAAAGAAGTAAATAGGATAAACAAAGTACTTGGAAGTAACTGGCATTACTGTGAGAGCAAACCACACAAGGTTGAGAAGAAATGGTTGATTATTTTAAGGGTTAAACCTATTAAACATAAGGATTGTGTGGCAGAAACGGAGCGCACGTTATCAGGGCTCACGAGAGTCTGGCTGGCATCTTTATCCTCACTGAGCCTGCGCAGAAGGAAGGCCACCTTAGTCACCAGTTGTGGACACGGACACAGCCCCAGTCCCAGCCACGGAGCAAGCCGAAAGCACAGCTTAGGGACAGGGAGCGCCTCCTCTGTATGCATCACTCCCGCTTCGAGTGGAGAGAGGGAGGCCGGACTCGGGTCATTGCAAAGCGAGTAAGCACAGACGGTCTACCAAAGCATCAGATCGAGGGCCCAAGGAAGGAAACGCCTGCTCAGAAAAGCACTGCCCAGCCCCTCATACTCTCCCTGGGTTGAAGCCACAGTGTAAAATGACTCCGTTGTGTCAGTGACAAATGGCACACGCTGCAGAGACTGGCAGGGTGTTGTGTGCCTGGGAGGGGCCTCTAACCCTCTGGTACTGTCTGGGGACACCACGGGAGAATTGCAAACGGAGGATCCTATCGCTCAAGGACTCCTCTCTGCTCCGCGTCTAGGCGAGAACAACGTCACAGCCAGCCATCGGCACCCTGACTGTCCCATAGCAGCCGCGTGGCAAGAGCTGACAATGGATGCATGACTAAATTAGTACAATTGGAAGGATCGCGCAGGTTTCAGAGCTGCCGTGGGTCTGACTGGGCATACGTCCGCTCCAATAGCATCAACAGCGGAGGAATTCACAACTGGCAACATCTCTTGGATTATGAAAGACCTGCTTGCCTTCTTGTTCTGGTAGATGACAGCATTCTGAGGAGTAATGCTTGCTAATTTCCCTTTTCTTGAGCCGCATGGTCCTGGGAGATCTCAGAACTACTCAGTGGCTCCGTTTCCGAAAAGAAGTAATACTGCTTTTTTAATTGGAACACAATGAGGGTAAAGATTGCTCTCTAAGTGCTCAAAACCACATCTACCAACAAGCTGTGAAGCAATTTAAACTTATTACATAAACAAAATTAGCTGCCCTTCCTTTAGAAGTTATTTTTAATTTCATAGGTAAAGTCTATGACACCTGCTACCCTATTCTTCCTTGAGTTCTTGTTGAGGCATCCTATGTAATTAAGCTCTTCTGGCTCATTCTTCACAGTGACATCTGCCACTGTGAAGTCCTATCAAAATTTACTTTTATTGCCTTTGATTACCAGTGTTTATTATTATTTGCTTTGTCATGAGACATACAGATGAAAAGTCAAGAATCAAGGATGGGATGTTTGAATCCAAACGCACTCCCCCTACGAACACAAATTTTATTTATTTTGCAAAATATACCTTGATGCCGCTTACAAAAATGTCCTTGTTTTCCTTTCTCATTCAAATGTATGAAAGGCAACAGAAAGCAGTCCTGATCATGTTCAAGAGGGTTAATCTTTTATTTGATACAAACAGTCAGTAGCTATTTACTATCTGGAGTGCCTCCAAACATTAATGCTGAACTGTTATATTTCAAAAATGGAAGAAGGCACAGAGATGGGACACAGAATGCTCCTATGAACATATCACTATGTCCCCGACAGGGAGAAATGCTAGACCTTCATCAGTAGCATAAAGATTTCAAAAAGGTGATATGACCAAAAATGTGTCTTTTGGCAAACTTAGCATGCAAGCCTCAGTTTCCTCCCAGATAAAACAAAGGAGTTAAACAAGGTGACCTCCAAATTTCCTTCCAGATACAAATTCCAAGATTCTAGGCAAAAAGGCAGTAATTGACCTCTAACCGACCTCTGCAGTGGCACCCCATGAGTTCATCTTGTTTAGACATTAGATAAATGGGGATATTAAGGTCGTAGAAAATCAGGCAGAACATTTCTGTAAAAGAAATGAGAAACTTTTCTAATGAAGACATACAAATGGCTAACAGACAAATGAAAAAATGTTCAAAATCATTAGCCATCAGGGAAATTCAAATCAAAACCATACTGAGATACCATCTTATGCCAGTTAGAATGGCAAAAATTGACAAGGCAGGAAACAACAATTGTTGGAAAGGATGTGGAGAAAGGGGATCCCTCTTACATTGTTGGTGGGAATGCAAGTTGGTACAGCCACTCTGGAAAACAGTGTGGAGGTCCCTTAAAAAGTTAAGAATTGAGCTACCCTATGATCCAGCAATTGCACTACTGGGTATTTACCCCAAAGATACAGATGTAGTGAAGAGAAGGGCCATATGCACCCCAATGTTCATAGCAGCATTGTCCACAATAGCTAAATTGCGGAAGGAGCCGAGATGCCGTTCACCAGATGACTGGATTAAGAAGATGTGGTCCATGAGCCTTACTTCGGAAACCGGGGATGTACTGTATGGTGACTAACATAATATAATAAAAAATCATCAAATATTTAAAAAAAAAAAAAAGATGTGGTCCATATATACAATGGAATATTACTCAGCCATCAAAAAGAACGATTTCTCAACATTTGCTGCAACATGGACGGGACTGGAGGAGATAATGATAAGCGAAATAAGTCAAGCATAGAAAGACAATTATCATATGGTCACTCATTTATGGAACGTAAGAAGTAGGAAGATTGGTAGGAGAAGAAAGGGAAGAAGAAAGGGGGGGTAAACAGAAGAGTGAATGAACCATGAGAGACTATGGACTCTGGGAAACAAACTGAGGGCTTCAGAGGGGAGGGGGGTGGGGGAATGGGATAGACCGGTGATGGGTAGTAAGGAGGGCACGTATTGCATGGTGCACTGGGTGTTATACGCAACTAATGAATCATGGAACTTCACATCAAAAACTAGGGTTGTACTGTATGGTGACTAACATAATATAATAAAAAAAATGAGAAACCTATTAATACTGTTCTAATTCTTTTCTGAACCATTCTCGAACAAACTGTATTACAGTATTTACTTTACTATAAACTTCAGATTATTACTAACGGATGAATGAAATAAAAATACCTCACAACCCAGATTATGACTTTCTTTATTATCACTCTCTATACTGCTTATGACTAAAATAGAGGCTAGTATAAAATGATCCCGGCTCTATTAGCCCTCAAATAAATGATGTGAGTATCTACGCAACCGAAAACTCTTGGCTGTTTCCCAAAGAACAGCTAAAACGATCCATTATGTATATGTGCATATATACGGACATTATATTTATACACATACATATCCGGTGTTCACATGGTCTAATTATCACAGTGCAAATACAGAGACTATTCTGAAAATTGTTTTGTGCCAACTTTACAGCCAAGAATTATTTTATTTCTTAGTGGACAGTGAGATAAGTAAAAGTCTGTCATCTGCTTGTTTTTTTGTCAGTGTTTTGAGAAGGTGTGATATATATCCCATTGGTGGTTCAAACCAATTTTAGGTGATATATGGGCATTTAAAATGTCTTAAACACGTATTTGTTTATTTTAATGCATTTTAGGAAAAAAGCAGTAAATGTTGTAAACCTCTGAGTTTATGGATATTATTGCTTAAGAGGAGGCTGAAGTAAAAAAGTGGGTTAGTTCAAAGAAAAAATATTAAGTAATTAGAAAAGGTGGTACCTGTGCATAGCAAACATGCTTTATTTTATTTTATTTTTTAAGATTTCATTTATTTATTTGAGAGAGAGCACAAGTGGTGTGGAGGGGCGATGGAAGAGGAAGAAGCAGACTCCCCACTGGACAGGGAGCCCAATGAGGGGCTCAATCCCAGGACCCTGAGATCATGACCTGAGCCAAAGGCAGATGCTTAACTGACTGAGCCACCCAAGCACCCTGCAAACATGCTTTAAAAATTATAGGAGAATGAATAAAATTTGACAAATTTGATTAATATTAATAAGTGATGAATTCTTTCATTCTGATGAATATTATGCTGAGTTTGTGAAAATTAAAAGGCATTTAACATCTCTACAATATCTTGTAATACATTTATTTTCTCTGGCCTATTAAAGAGCTAACTCCTATTCTGGGGGTAACATCCTCCTATCATCAGAAATATAATCATGACTTCTAATGAGGCAGAGAAAGCTGTCATCCAATTATAACTCTCAGACCTTTTTGTTGGTCCTATAATTGTTGACATCATTTTAAATGATGTTGATTTAAAGATATAAATGTGATATATGGTGTCAAGAATATAGATCAAGACATTGTGGTCAGACACGGTACAGCTACTGAGTAAGCTTTCCAATTTTAATAGAATAAAACTCTGAAGTCGAATACATCATTCTTTGTATAGAAACAATATGTAGATAAAGAAACTTTCCTTTCTGCTAATGGTATAAAATCATTAGATTATATAAGAATAATTAATGAAATCTTATTTTACTCAGGTATTTCTAACACAAAGATAAAAATAAAGACGTGAAAACAGGTTCACAAAAAACTACACCATCCCTACATAATGCATTGTGCAAATTCCATATAAAAAACCTTTTACAATTCTGATTTGGTCTATCAAAAAGCAAAGGAATTTAGAAATTAATCCTTTTGACTTCACCGTAGCAAGAATTAGTAGTAGCAAAGGTCCACGCAGTGTCCCCAATGCTGGAAACTGTATATGTTCTTGTATCTATTTTAAATCTAACAATTAAATGAAATTCAATAGGCAATACATAGAACTATACAGAATCTTCACAGAGACCATTTAAACCTGGATCTCTTAGCTTGAAATATTTTGATCTTTCCACTGAAATATACTGATAAACAAAAAGTAAAAAAATAATGTTTGGGAAGAATGAATTATGTCAAAAAGGGAAAAGGGGGCACTGCAGCTCGGGTTGCAGGAACATTCTCTATCCCCTGTCCCCCGAACACCCACCAGATCAAATACAGCTGTAAGGTCAAAGGCTCAGTAATGTCAGTGCTAAAAACAGCAGATTCTTTACTTCTTAGACGCTAAGCTGCTCCGAAGTATTTATACGGGACAAAGAGGAAAACCTTGAAGATGCACGTCTCTGAATGAGAACGTGGTGGGGATGGGGGGAGGCAAGTTCAAAGCAACCCAGAAGCCAAGGGAATCAATGTCAGGTCTCTGACTTATGCAGAACTGTGAGCGAGACTCCAGACAGAGGTCCAGGACAGTCCCTAATCCTACCTGTGGAAGCTGCGGGAAGTTGGCTGGGCAATGGCAGTGACAGGACGGAGACAGGGCTTTGGAGTAACAGTCCTCAAAGTACACTCAGGCAGAGATGTTTTCTTGCCTAGTGGCAACCTGGAAAGCCCCTTCCTGCGGTGGCAGAGGACATTTTTATAGAAAGTACGAGGCAGAAGGCATTGGCCAGGCATGGTGCATTGGAAGCCAGCGCCCTCTTCTTGAATGCACGTGTGAAATGGATTTGTGCAACTGTAAATGGAAAGTATCTGAAGTTAAAGACTCAACTTGGAGAAAATGCAGCCTGGGCAGCTCTAGGACTGGTAGAAAGGCAGACTCATGAAGTGACAGACATGCCATACGCCAGGGAGTGATAAATAAAAATGTGTCATATAATCTAGGTCAAAACTAGCAAAGACACACTTGTAGCCTTTCCTGGTTAAGCGTATCAATGCTACTTTTCTACGGAGCGATGGGGAGTAAAAACCACACTCTACTTACACGTGTGTTGTCTTACCTATGCACGCATACCTCATTATTCAAATGTAATTTCTCCCTGAAAACATGATGGGTACTGAAGTTTGCATTGCCAGGAGGTTATATATTACATTCATTTCTCTTTTAAAAAAAATTATTTCATTTAAACTTTTTAATGTGGGCCTTTTCAAAAGCTTGCATATGTGGAGAGAATAGTATAATGAACCGCTACGTATCTATCACCTAGCTTCAACGATAGATTCCAATAAGAATAGTTTTTAAGGGGAAAATTAATGTTTCGCAACTCATTCAAAACCACCAATCAGTTATTCCAAATATTACTAACATACTCTTATAGACCCATAGAACAATCTTCTAAGGATTCCTTGCAGTTAATTAACTGCAAAAGACATTTTTTTGTGTGTGTGGAATTAAGAAAACGCTCTTACTCTATTCTGAAGGCACGCTGTAAAGCTTTCCAGAAACAACTATGGTACCCATGGTAGATGAAGACAGGTGACAGTCAAACTCAGGTATCGGATGCTTTCACATTCCCAACATTTGTTTCAAATGCACGAGCTTTTCTAGCTTCTAGCTTCGTACGCTCATCATCTCTCTTAGACATTTTCAGTTGACACGAAGGCGACAATGTACAACACATTTAACAACGTGAGCACAGGACGTTCCCCTCTAGCGGGGAGATCTGAGCTATAGGACCACAATGTCCTCTACCTCCTGTTGCCCTTTTGGGTGGCACAAGTATGCGGACTAACATTAGCAAGTTGTTGGGTCAGAGAGGAAATTCTGAGGAAAAATGTTGGTGAGTTCTAACAAATATTTGGATGGTGGTGGTTCGGATGGCAAGGTATACTTAATTATGTACATTTTCTGGTTAACCACTTAATCAAGTACATAGAAGTCACGTAATCGTGTTGCTACAATTTTTATCTAATGACGTCATTGTTTTAAGTCACGAGCAGAAAGCTCTCCAAGCCGTGTTAAGAAGTTTGTAAGCCAGGGGGCGCCTGGGTGGCACAGCGGTTGAGCGTCTGCCTTCGGCTCAGGGCGTGATCCCGGCGTTCTGGGATCGAGCCCCACATCAGGCTCTTCTGCTATGAGCCTGCTTCTTCCTCTCCCACTCCCCCTGCTTGTGTTCCCTCTCTCGCTGGCTGTCTCTATCTCTGTCGAATAAATAAATAAAATCTTAAAAAAAAAAAAAAAAAAAAGAAGTTTGTAAGCCAAGTAGACCCTCCAAAGAAAGACTTGTAGTCATCACTTGGTTGCTCAAATTTGATAATCAATGAAAAGAACTCCAAAAATGGTAGCCACAGACCATTATTAGTACAGTTCGGTAGTATGGACTGAATTATGTTCCCCTCTCCTCATATGTTGGAGTCATACCCTCCAGTACCTCAGCATGTAACTGGATATGGACATAGGCTTTAAAGAGATAATTACATTAAAATGGGGTTTTGGAAGTGGGTCCTAATTCAATATGACTATCCTATGTAGTTATGAGCAGAGATTAGGACACAGACAACATAGACACAGGGAAGACCGTGGGAGGACACACGGAGAAGGCAGCCACCGGCAAGCCAAACGAGGCCTCCTAAGAGACCAAATCTACCAACACTTTGATTTTGGTCTTTTGGCTTCCAGAATTGTGAGAAAATAAATATGTGTCGTCTAAGTCACCCAGCTGGTAATATTTTGTTACAGCAACCCTCGCAAACTAATAGCATCAGTAATGGAGGTCGCTAATCCAAGCTACAGTGGTGGCCTTTAATTACACCTGGGGGATCTGGGTCTACAGAGTAGAAAATTTGTTGAAAGAGCGGGCCAGGCACGTGTAAGTCAATCTAATGCTTTGTGACAAATTTTGATGACAATCAGGTGACAGCTGAGTATGGATGAAGAGTTATTTATTTCAATTATTTGTCAGGGTTTAATAGGATAGCTTGCTGAAAAGTTAAGCGGATACCACACACAGATGATGTAGCAGATGTATCATGTGAAATACCCCTGAACTGGGGGCTGGATTTCATATTTCCTCCAAACCTTAGAGAGCAAGACGAATAACATTGAACTTTTCAGATATATAACAAATATAATAGATAAGACATGTAGAAATGTGACGGTATAAACATGATAACTTGAGGAGTTTATGAAAATATTCTAAATATGTCAAAAATCAGGGGGTACCTGGGTGGCTCAGTTGGTTAAGTGTCTGACTCTTGATTTTGGCCCAGGTCATGAGCTCAGGGTCGTGAGACAGAGTCCCCCGCCTGCTGAAGTTTCCCTCTCTCCGTCTCCCTCTGCCCCTCCCCTAGGCTCTCTCTCTCTCTCAAAAAAAATAAAAATAAAAATAAAAAATCAGTACATATGTAATTTTGAAAATAGTAAGCAGTATTAAGAAATCATTGTCACTACACAGTAATACTAAGGAGTTTTTGGTTGCAGTGGACTTGGAATTACACAAAAGAGCATTAAATTCACAACAGTATTTACCAATATTCTCTTCAAAGTGCTTTTCAAACACTAAATAATTACCCAATTAAGCCACTGCAAGATAAGCTGTTATTACTCTGGATTTAGTGAAAAGGACTAATAATTACTATTTTAACAGTTTCTGTGAAGAAAGTCTCAATGTTTACTGAACACAACCGTGAGAACACCCCATCCATTTAGC